>NC_141534.1:60548000-60856000 GCF_021556685.1 Rattus norvegicus | reverse complement strand
AAATCATTGACTCAACTGTCAAAGATAATGTAAAGCAGAAAAAGCTACTGGTCCAAAACATACAGGAAATCCAGGACTCAATGAGAAGATCAAACCTAAGGATAATAGGTATAGAAGAGAGTGAAGACTACCAGCTCAAAGGACCAGTAAATATCTTCAACAAAATCATAGAAGAAAACTTCCCTAACCTAAAAAAAGAGATACCCATAGACATACAAGAAGCCTACAGAACTCCAAACAGATTGGACCAGAAAAGAAACACCTCCCGTCACATAATTGTCAAAACACCAAATGCACAAAATAAAGAAAGAATATTAAAAGCAGTAAGGGAAAAAGGTCAAGTAACATATAAAGGGAGACCTATCAGAATCACACCAGACTTCTCGCCAGAAACTATGAAGGCCAGAAGATCCTGGACTGATGTTATACAGACCCTAAGAGAACACAAATGCCAGCCCAGGTTACTGTATCCAGCAAAACTCTCAATTAACATTGATGGAGAAACCAAGATATTCCATGACAAAACCAAATTTACACAATATCTTTCTACAAATCCAGCACTACAAAGGATAGTAAATGGTAAAGCCCAACATAAGGAGGCAAGCTATACCCTAGAAGAAGCAAGAAACTAATCGTCTTGGCAACAAAACAAAGAGAATGAAAGCACACAAACATAACCTCACATCCAAATATGAATATAACGAGAAGCAATAATCACTATTCCTTAATATCTCTCAATATCAATGGCCTCAACTCCCCAATAAAAAGACATAGATTAACAAACTGGATACGCAACGAGGACCCTGCATTCTGCTGCCTACAGGAAACACACCTCAGAGACAAAGACAGACACTACCTCAGAGTGAAAGGCTGGAAAACAATTTTCCAAGCAAATGGTCAGAAGAAGCAAGCTGGAGTAGCCATTCTAATATCAAATAAAATCAATTTCCAACTAAAAGTCATCAAAAAAGATAAGGAAGGACACTTCATATTCATCAAAGGAAAAATCAACCAAGATGAACTCTCAATCCTAAATATCTATGCCCCAAATACAAGGGCACCTACATACGTAAAAGAAACTTTACTAAAGCTCAAAACACACATTGCACCTCACACAATAATAGTGGGAGATTTCAACACCCCACTCTCATCAATGGACAGATCATGGAAACAGAAATTAAACAGTGATGTAGACAGACTAAGAGAAGTCATGAGCCAAATGGACTTAACGGATATTTATAGAACATTCTATCCTAAAGCAAAAGGATATACCTTCTTCTCAGCTCCTCATGGTACTTTCTCCAAAATTGACCATATAATTGGTCAAAAAACGGGCCTCAACAGGTACAGAAAGATAGAAATAATCCCATGCGTGCTATCGGACCACCACGGCCTAAAACTGGTCTTCAATAACAATAAGGGAAGAATGCCCACATATACGTGGAAATTGAACAATGCTCTACTCAATGATAACCTGGTCAAGGAAGAAATAAAGAAAGAAATTAAAAACTTTTTAGAATTTAATGAAAATGAAGATACAACATACTCAAACTTATGGGACACAATGAAAGCTGTGCTAAGAGGAAAACTCATAGCGCTGAGTGCCTGCAGAAAGAAACAGGAAAGAGCATATGTCAGCAGCTTGACAGCACACCTAAAAGCTGTAGAACAAAAAGAAGCAAATACTCCCAGGAAGAGTAGAAGGCAGGAAATAATCAAACTCAGAGCTGAAATCAACCAAGTAGAAACAAAAAGGACCATAGAAAGAATCAACAGAACCAAAAGTTGGTTCTTTGAGAAAATCAGCAAGATAGATAAACCCTTAGCCAGACTAACGAGAGGACACAGAGAGTGTGTCCAAATTAACAAAATCAGAAATGAAAAGGGAGACATAACTACAGATTCGGAGGAAATTCAAAAAATCATCAGATCTTACTATAAAAACCTATATTCAACAAAATTTGAAAATCTTCAGGAAATGGACAATTTCCTAGACAGATACCAGGTATCGAGGTTAAATCAGGAACAGATAAACCAGTTAAACAACCCCATAACTCCTAAGGAAATAGAAGCAGTCATTAAAGGTCTCCCAACCAAAAAGAGCCCAGGTCCAGACGGGTTTAGTGCAGAATTCTATCAAACCTTCATAGAAGACCTCATACCAATATTATCCAAACTATTCCACAAAATTGAAACAGATGGAGCCCTACCGAATTCCTTCTACGAAGCCACAATTACTCTTATACCTAAACCACACAAAGACACAAGAAAGAAAGAGAACTTCAGACCAATTTCCCTTATGAATATCGACGCAAAAATACTCAATAAAATTCTGGCAAACCGAATCCAAGAGCACATCAAAACAATCATCCACCATGATCAAGTAGGCTTCATCCCAGGCATGCAGGGATGGTTTAATATACGGAAAACCATCAACGTGATCCATCATATAAACAAACTGAAAGAACAGAACCACATGATCATTTCATTAGATGCTGAGAAAGCATTTGACAAAATTCAACACCCCTTCATGATAAAAGTCCTGGAAAGAATAGGAATTCAAGGCCCATACCTAAACATAGTAAAAGCCATATACAGCAAACCAGTTGCTAACATTAAACTAAATGGAGAGAAACTTGAAGCAATCCCACTAAAATCAGGGACTAGACAAGGCTGCCCACTCTCTCCCTACTTATTCAATATAGTTCTTGAAGTTCTAGCCAGAGCAATCAGACAACAAAAGGAGATCAAAGGGATACAGATCGGAAAAGAAGAGGTCAAAATATCACTATTTGCAGATGACATGATAGTATATCTAAGTGATCCCAAAAGTTCCACCAGAGAACTACTAAAGCTGATAAACAACTTCAGCAAAGTGGCTGGGTATAAAATTAACTCAAATAAATCAGTAGCCTTCCTCTATACAAAAGAGAAACAAGCCGAGAAAGAAATTAGGGAAACGACACCCTTCATAATAGACCCAAATAATATAAAGTACCTCGGTGTGACTTTAACCAAGGAAGTAAAAGATCTGTACAATAAGAACTTCAAGACACTGAGGAAAGAAATTGAAGAAGACCTCAGAAGATGGAAAGATCTCCCATGCTCATGGATTGGCAGGATTAGTATAGTAAAAATGGCCATTTTACCAAAAGCGATCTACAGATTCAATGCAATCCCCATCAAAATACCAATCCAATTCTTCAAAGAGTTAGACAGAACAATTTGCAAATTCATCTGGAATGACCAAAAACCCAGGATAGCTAAAGCTATCCTCAACAATAAAAGAACTTCAGGGGGAATCACTATCCCTGAACTCAAGCAGTATTACAGAGCAATAGTGATAAAAACTGCATGGTATTGGTACAGAGACAGACAGATAGACCAATGGAATAGAATTGAAGACCCAGAAATGAACCCACACACCTATGGTCACTTGATCTTTGACAAAGGAGCCAAAACCATCCAATGGAAAAAAGATAGCATTTTCAGCAAATGGTGCTGGTTCAACTGGAGGTCAACATGTAGAAGAATGCAGATCGATCCATGCTTATCACCCTGTACAAAGCTTAAGTCCAAGTGGATCAAGGACCTCCACATCAAACCAGACACACTCAAACTAATAGAAGAAAAACTAGGGAAGCATCTGGAACATATGGGCACTGGAAAAAATTTCCTGAACAAAACACCAATGGCTCATGCTCTAAGATCAAGAATCGACAAATGGGATCTCATAAAACTGCAAAGCTTCTGTAAGGCAAAGGACACTGTGGTTAGGACAAAACGGCAACCAACAGATTGGGAAAAGATCTTTACCAATCCTACAACAGATAGAGGCCTTATATCCAAAATATACAAAGAACTCAAGAAGTTAGACCGCAGGGAAACAAATAACCCTATTAAAAAATGGGGTTCATCGCTTCTCGGCCTTTTGGCTAAGATCAAGTGTAAAAAATGGGGTTCAGAGCTAAACAAAGAATTCACAGCTGAGGAATGCCGAATGGCTGAGAAACACCTAAAGAAATGTTCAACATCTTTAGTCATAAGGGAAATGCAAATCAAAACAACCCTGAGATTTCACCTCACACCAGTGCGATTGGCTAAGATCAAAAACTCAGGTGACAGCAGATGCTGGCGAGGATGTGGAGAAAGAGGAACACTCCTCCATTGTTGGTGGGATTGCAGACTGGTAAAACCATTCTGGAAATCAGTCTGGAGGTTCCTCAGAAAATTGGACATTGAACTGCCTGAGGATCCAGCTATACCTCTCTTGGGCATATACCCAAAAGATGCCTCAACATATAAAAGAGACACGTGCTCCACTATGTTCATCGCATCCTTATTTATAATAGCAGAAGCTGGAAAGAACCCAGATGCCCTTCAACAGAGGAATGGATACAGAAAATGTGGTACATCTACACAATGGAATATTACTCAGCTATCAAAAACAACGAGTTTATGAAATTCGTAGGCAAATGGTTGGAACTGGAAAATATCATCCTGAGTGAGCTAACCCAATCACAGAAAGACATACATGGTATGCACTCATTGATAAGTGGCTATTAGCCCAAATGCTTGAATTACCCTAGATCCCTAGAACAAACGAAACTCAAGACGGATGATTAAAATGTGAATGCTTCACTCCTTCTTTAAATGAGGAAAAAGAATACCCTTGGCAGGGAAGGGAGAGGCAAAGATTAAAACAGAGACTGAAGGAACACCCATTCAGAGCCTGCCCCACATGTGGCCCATACATATACAGCCACCCAATTAGACAAGATGTATGAAGCAAAGAAGAGCAGACCGACAGGAGCCGGATGTAGATCGCTCCTGAGAGACACAGCCAGAATACAGCAAATATAGAGGCGAATGCCAGCAGCAAACCACTGAACTGAGAATAGGTCCCCTATTGAAGGAATCAGAGAAAGAACTGGAAGAGCTTGAAGGGGCTCGAGACCCCAAAAGTACAACAATGCCAAGCAACCAGAGCTTCCAGGGACTAAGCCACTACCTAAAGACTATACATGGACTGACCCTGGACTCTGACCCCATAGGTAGCAATGAATATCCTAGTAAGAGCACCAGTGGAAGGGGAAGCCCTGGGTCCTGCTAAGACTGAACCCCCAGTGAACTAGTGTATGGGGGGAGGGCGGCAATGGGGGGAGGGTTGGGAGGGGAACACCCATAAGGAAGGGGAGGGGGGAGGGGGATATTTGCCCAGAAACCGGGAAAGGGAATAACACTCGAAATGTATATAAGAAATACTCAAGTTAATAAAAAAAAAAAAAAGAAAATGGAGATAGAGTTAATCATCCGAATGCAGAACCGTAAATAATCAAAGCAGTAATATAGCATGTGAGAACATAAAAACCACTAAAAAATGAAACCAGCAATCCATAATAAATAAATAAATAAATAAATAAAACAAAAAACAAAACCCCAATAAGGAAATAGCCAGTGGCGTGGCAATATGTGACCTAATTCTTTCTCTTGAAGTCATCCAAAAATCAATCAATCAAGAAATAGGCAGCCAGCCATCTACATAGGCCTTTAAACTGATATTATGGGGTTGGCATACCAAATGCCTGGGAGCGACTGGTCAGCCAGCCCAGATACTTGGGCAGCTGCAGGCCAGTGAGAGAGCCTGTCTTGAAAATAAGGTTGAGAACCTACCTCAGGAACAGCAGCCGGGGTGACTTCTGGCCTCTACACTCTCTTGCACTGAGGTGCAGGTAATATAGATACAAGGGGCAAAAGGGGATGGGCACGTGCACACACAGACACACACACACACACACACACACAGGCACTCACACAGGCACAGGCACACACACAGGCACACACACAGAACTACACAGAAGTGAACTTATACTCACACAAACTCTTACAAACACCCAGATTCACACAAAACACGCATACTTACACACAAGCAAAGCTGGAAAAACACACGTCAGACACATACACACATACACACAGGGATACACATACGCACAAGAAGACATACACACATACAAACACATACACACATACAAACCTGTAAACTCACACACTCCTACATATACTGACAAACACACAGGCAAAAGTGTACACGCACTCACACACAGGCCAATCTGTCAACACACACTCTCTTACACACACTGATACATACACATATACACAGTACAGTAAAATTCGATACAACCACACACAGCTCACTAGATACAACCAAGTCGCAGAGGGCTCCACTCCGCACCTCCTCTCAAAGCACTCAAAGAATTCCAGGCCTGGCAACAGCTAAATATGTGTTTGCTGGGCCGCCTCACAATCGCTCCTCATGAGGTCACAATAGGACCTGTCAACATGGTTGGGAAGGACTCTGAGACTGTGGCTTCTATGGGCTATGGAAAGACTTTAGGCTGTTAGAAATAAAACCCTGTAAGATGTTTAGCTGTCCATAGTTCTCTGTTTTGAATGCTTACTCTGCATCCTGCTTTAAAGTCCTCATGTCTACACTCAGGGTGTCACGTTATCTTTGAATTCTGAAGGATTAGCCTCAAACTGATGGTATAGTTTTCTTTTTTTAAAGACAAAGCTGTTTCTAAACTGACCCATCAAGAGGACACTGTTCTCATAAGTCCTCAGAAAGGCTCTAGGTTATCATCAAACACCTGAGACAAAGCTGCAGGACTAGGCAGAGACTTGAGTTTGAATCCCCCAAACGCCAAATGGATGCATCAGCAAAGCTCATAAGCTTTCTCTGTGGAGAAGTTAACATGGACCAACAGATTAGAGGGCCAGAGCCCCAACCCATGCTGGGTGGACACTCTCCTCTGACATCCAACACAGAGATCTTTGTACAGAGATCAGGAGAAGGCTTCTCTGAATAGCTGTGCAGAGCACCTCAGGCTCAGGGACTCAGGACTGACACCCATAGAATGCTGTAGAGGAACCCTTTGTGATTCAAGGGCTCATCTGCCTGGGTCCCTGAGCCTCTAGAGATGATCCCAGGACTGGGCTGTGGCTGCTTATGGGCTCAGACAGGGAGGTGCCAGGGGGTTTGCCCTTGGCTCCTGGGAGTAGAGCAGTTTTTCTTTCCCTGTCCCTGCTTTTTGAACTTTTCTTTCCTTGGGAAAATGGAAGGACTGGAAGAAGTCTGGCTATGGAGAGTGAGGCTGGCTGGGAAACTGCTCGCTGTTCTCCATTGTCATCCTGCTGGGGGTTTGGAGTTGTTGGCAGGTTAGCCTCTCCACCATTCCAATCTGCTTCTCTCCATTTAATCCATGCATCTCTGTCTCTTCGCTTCGTGACATGGTTGCACAAGTCCTACCTGTAGCTGCCACTCCAGGGCATAAGTCCCTCAGTGAGTGAATTCCAGATGGTTCTGTCTAGAGAGAAATTGTACAGGGTCGTTGCTCAGTATGTAGGAACATGGAAGAGGATACTGCACGGGATCCACACACATTTCATACAACATCAATCCACATACTCTGGTACTCATCGGTTCTATTTACACCTTTCGCGATTACTGCTATTCACTGTACTGTGAAGTGTGAATTTTTATTATGTTTCACTTCTGCAAAGGAAGAGACAGTGTTTAGCACTGGAGATCCAAATACCTTGCTGGAAGGGAGGCCATGACACACAGGTGTGCTCCTGGGAAATAGCCCTTTCATAAAACACCCCGTTGAATCCCATGATGTATGGATTGCTCTATGCCCTATCTAGGGTTGACCTCAGTGTATATATATATTAACTTGAGTAATTTTTATATACATTTTCAGTATTCCCTTTCCCAGTTTCCGTGCAAACATCCCCTTCCCTCCTCCCCATCCTCCCCCACTTGTCACCCTCCTCCCAACAATCTAGTTCACTGGGGGTTCAGTCTTAGCAGGACCCAGGGCTTCCCCTTCCAATGGTGCTCTTACTAGGATATTCATTTTCCATGTTCCCTTCCCCAGCTTCCAGACTTTAGATGACTGGATGCCCTGACTGATTTTTACACAGGATAAAAGTCGGCTACATTTGTGTTTGATTATTAACAGTGCCTCTGGAACTAAACTCAGATCATCAGCTATTCCTTTCACCTCTGAACCATCTCAAAAGCTCACACTATATATTCTGTTCTGTCCTCAGTGTACCATGTATTGCTATAATCACCAGCATTGTTAAAGCAAGCCAAAGAAGATTTATAAAATCTTCAGATTTTGAAATTTACATTCACACAAAGCTTGTGCTACACATCATTAATCCCCCTTTCATGAGAGAGAAGGTCTCTTTACTGTCCAAACCACCCTTGTGTACAGGGTGAGTTTTAGGACAGCTTCAGTTTGTGGTAACACTCTGTCTCAAATTAAGCACACAACAGCAACAACCGAACCACACTCACACAGAAACACATGCATGGAACACACACACACACACACACACACACACACACACACACACACACACACACCGAGTACTTTCCAGTTGCTACCCTTCCCATTCCTCAAGTGAGCATTCAGTGTAACTGTACTTTAATCTCACCTACCTCAGTCCTTCCAGTCTGTAGGCTTCTCTTAAACCCTCAGGAATTGGCAACTGACATCAGGCCGGTTTCTGCTTGCTGGTGGGGAAATTGGGTTGTGTTGCTTTGTTAATCTGTACTCCCTCAGCCATCTTCCCCAGGCCCTGAGAAGATTCCATTAACCTCCTTCAGAGTACTTCAGTGTTTTTAGGTCATACTCAACAAAGTAAGAAACCATTTGGTTTGATTGCAGCATTTAGGATTGTGTTGAGTAGGTACCAGCAGAATGTACACTGTTTATGAAGTAGGTCTGTGAGTAAGGGCTAGGTGTAATTTTATCTGCTGAGTGAGTGAGTGTTTGCTCCATATCGTTACCCATTTTGGCTTCTTTGGTATTTTTATTCCTATAGACTAAACGGTTTGAGTTTGTGTTGGCTTCTTCTGTGATTTCAGTATCCAGCACCTCTGGACTTATCCTATAAGTATGACCAGATTAACAGGGCTGTTGATTTTCCATGGAGATGCTTGTTTACATTTGTACTTAATCCACATCTTATGTTCAAGAGGAGGGAGAGCAGCTTGCTGGCTTTGCAGCAACACACATTGACCCAGAGTGAAGGTTCTCTCTGTTACTAATTCGAATTCCTGAATCACCATGACATTTTGTATGAGCGATCCTCCACTGTCTCAGGCATTTGAGTACTCCTTTGCCAGTTGTTGACCCTGTTTGGGAAGATTCAGGAGGTGTGCCCTTGCTGGAGAAAGAATGCCAGTGGGGCTGGGCTTTGAGGTTTTAGTGCTCTGCACCACTCCCTGTGCACTCTCTGCTTTGTACTTGTGATTCCAGATGTGAGTCCTCTGCTTCCTTCTCCTTCCACTGTGCCCTGTAGTCATGGAACTTAACCTATGGTAACAGGTGGTCTGTGAAATAGGATCACTAATCGCCTACATGTTTTATAGTTTGCTGTGCTCATGGCATTTCTGTCACAGAAATACAAAGGTAACTAATGCGGAAGGGGATGTAATAGAGCTGTGTGATACCTGACCATGCCAGTTTGTGCTTGTTACTTGTTTTGGAAAATATGCAAGAATTCAGAACTTTGAACTAGAAGTGGCCCAGTGCTCTAAGAAGAGTTTAATGGGGTATACTGGCAGGAGGTTGGGAGTCAGGAGTGCCAAGACCTATCCAGAATGTGGAAGCCCAGGACAAGGGGATTCAGAAGGCAATAATATTTGTAACTGGCCTGGGATAATTTGTATGATGCTTTTACAAAAATGTGGCTTCCTTCAGCCCACATCATAAAAACCTACCTGAGGCTAAATTAAAAAGTAATAAACAAATTTCTTCGATGAAAATTTGAAGAGAGCCCAGTATGGCCTCTGTTATACTGAGGTTATAGGACTTCAATGAAAAAGAGCAAATGGGGCAAATAGAAATGCAAAATGTATAGTTTACAGAGAAAAAGACACTGGGAAGATTAATATTATAGCCAATGCCTAGGCCAGAAGAGAGCCTGCAATTACTTAGGAGATTAGAACCTTAATAAGAGGCCATGTCTCCTCAGGTGATGACATCACTCAATTAACCTCGTAATCTGTGGTAGAAAGTGACTTACTTAGTGTTTTCCTGCTATTAACAGACACCATGACCAATGCAAATCTTATAAGAAGAACACTGCTTTGGGTTTGGCTTACAAGTTCAGCAGTTTGGTTCATTATCATCAAGGTGGGAGCATGGCAGCATCTAGGCAGACATGGTACAGGAGGAGCTGGGTGTTCTACATCATCATCTGAAGGCCGCTACTAGAAAACTGATTTTCATGCAGCTAGGACAAGGAACATAAGGGTCACATCAACAGTGACACACTTCCTCAATCAAGGCTACACCTTTGCAATGAGGGCTCATCTGCAAATAGTCCCACTCCCTGGGCTGAGCATATTCAAATCAACACAGGAACATTAGGCATTTTCAGTTCCTGAAATCACCTGTGATCAGAAGCTGCTGCTACTGTGGGTCATGGGGCCCAGCGCTTTCCAGAAATCAGGCATCTTCTCATGTACTCTCATCAGTCACTGGGAGTAAGGAAGCTCAGCAAAGGACTGCTGTGTGGGCTGAGAAAACTGAGAAAGTCTGCTTGGGAAGGTGTGTCAACCTTCATCTCCACATGGAGATAGCATGGGGGTTACCTGACCTTACCTGACCAGTTTCCATGTTTGGTACCCCTGGATCATATTCATTGTCAGGTAGGAAAGTGTTATTTGGCACCCAATGTCATGTTGTGCTTATCATGTACCCAAAGTTGATAGATGACTTAAGAATGTAGGCTTGAAAGGTATCCAGTTTCTAATCTGGGAAGGAGAACAGCAGGCCTGAGAGGAACAGGCCTCATGTTCAGAGGTATGTATCATCTGTACATGGTTGGGAGAAGCTCAGAGAAGGTTAGTCAAAGCTGTCTATCCAGTAGAGGTTAGTTAACTGTGAAACTATCACTAACAGTAAAGGTAACTTTGAACCCTGAGGAAGAGAAGGTTTGTTGCCATTGTTTGTGGACCATGCTTCAGAGGTGATGAGACACAGAGAAGCTGTGTCTTGGGTTCATGCCACGAAGCGTGCTAGCTGAGCACTTCACATCTTAAGTTGTGTATGTCGTCAGGGCCCTTACACAAAGGTGATCTAATGACAGTGTCTTGCTTTATTTGTAGCAATCACATGAATTTAAATTTCCTACTTGTTCTTGTTCTTAAAAACTCACTGATTAGTTTTAGCTGAGACTCCTGGGAGTCTTCTCTCTCACATGCTGTAAGTTTTAAAGATTTGGTGATTAACATAAATAACTATTCATAGGTCAACACAGGGCCCACACTGACCTCACCTTGCTATCTGGAACTGTTACTCCTGAGCCAAGGGTCTCAAGGGTCTCTGCCTGAAAAAGAAATGTGGTAAAGTGATTTCATAATCTATTCACATTCCTTGTATCATCCAGAACATCTGCTAGAATGAGAGGATCCTTCTCTGCTCAGGACAATGTAGATAATGATTCCCCAGGAGGAAAGAAAGGGCCACTACCTGCCTCTGTGGGGCAGTCCCTGGTGTTCACGGTAATGTCACCCAACAGTCCCACCTTGAATCTGCTGTTCCACTTGAGCATGGAGCCTCCCTTTTATTCTGGGAGATAAACAGGAACCTCCAGCTAGGAACAGTGGTCCAAACATGAGGTTAAGTGAAGGCAGTTAGAATGGGGTATATACATTAAGGGTTTCTGATTGAATGGTTCTGAACTTAATGTACTTCCTACTAGAGTCATCTGTAAGTGATATGTAAGCTTTGTATTAAAATGTACCTTTAGGTCCAAGATTTCATTGTAGGTTAATGCCCTACACTCTCTTAAAGATAATTTAAGAACTGCATTAAGAAGAGAAAATACTGATCAGAAAATGTTCCTAGGTGTACAGGACTGGTTTACATGTGCAAGTCTCTGTGCTCAACTCCAAGAGCACACAATATGCATTAAGAAAGTAGATGATAAGAACTCTCTTTCATTCTCTCTCTCTCTCTCTCTCTCTCTCTCTCTACCTCACTTTCGATCTATCACTCTCTCATGGGTGTGTGTGTCTGTGTGTGTGTGTGTGCATGTGTTTGTGAATCTGTGTCTGTGTGTCTGTCTGTCTGTCTCTCTCTCTCTCTGTGTGTGTGTGTGTGTGTGTGTGTGTGTGTGTGTGTGTGTGAAGGTGAGCTGAGGGTCTGCATGCCGAGTTTGAAAAAGGATCCCATGTTGATTGACTCCCACCTTGACAAGTATCTTGTTGTTGGGATGACCAGCATGTGACTATTGGGACAAGATAGAAGTATTTACAAAGCCAACAGTTTTGACTGATTTATGCAAATTAGGGCAGATTTGAGAGTACACTTAAGAGTTTTAAACTTTGTTTGAAAAAACTAAACAGTGTTCTTGGAAGAGTTTCTTTGGAGTAGACCGCCAAAGGCCAAATTTTATCTGATTGCTGGTGAGCACCTGTGGGTTTTTGTGTTCCTTATGTAGTATCCCTTAGGTTTGGGTCAGACAATGTAAACCTTATCATTTCCACTGTTTTTAACATCTCAAATGATGTCCAACGTTCTAGGTGCCAATCCACAAATGCCCACTCCTACATCTTCACCCTCCTCCCTCCATTTTGCCACTATGATGCTGCTCCTAAACTCACCCAACTTTTCGAAACCCACCACTCCAGCCTCCTCCTATGTTCGAGCATCACATCTCCACAGGACCAAGGGCCTTCCATCCCATTGGTTTCAAATAATGCCAACCTCTGATATATATTGGTTGGTGGTCTATTTTCTGGAAGCTCTGGGTCATCAGCCAGCATATATTGTTCTTCCTCTATTGCAGGACCTCCTCTGTCACAGGACATCCACTGTTTAAGCACCACCACTACCTCAGGAAGTCCACTGTCTGTGTGTCAACTCCACTGTTACAGGACCACAAGTGTCTCAGCACTTCAACTATCACAGCACTTCTACTGTTCAGGAGCTCAAGAGTCTCAGCATCTCAAGTGTCACAGGACCTCCTTTGTCCAAGAACTGGACTGTCCAAGCAACACTACTATTGCAGGACTTCCACTGTAGGAGCACTACAACTGTCTCAGGACACCCACTGTCATATAACCTCCACTATCCCAGGAATTCCACTGTCGTAGCACCACCCGTAGCAACTAAAGTGTTTCAGGACATCAACTGAAGCAAGATCTCCCATGATTCTGCAACTTCACTGCCACAGGATCTCTACAGTGACAGGAATACCCCTGTATCAGCAATTCCAATTTTGCAGGACATCCACTGTAGCAGAACCTTCAATTGTGCAGCAGCTCCCCTGTAAGTAGATTGACCGCCACGATATCAGTGCCTCCACTTTCAAAGGACATTCACTGTCACAGAACCGGCGCTATTCCATGCCTCCACTGTCGCAGGACCTACCTCTTCACAGGATCTGCACTGTTGCAGCAAATGTAATTTCAATTTTTCAAAGTCATTGCTGGTTATTAGATTTGAGGCTGAATGAAATGTGATGCTACTTTTGACAGCATAAGATTTTGTTCTATAGCTCTTGTGATAAATGCCATGTGTGCTAGGACCAGTAACCTATGGAAGATTTCATGAGCTCATACCACTCTCCACCTCACTTTGTGGAAGCTGGTGTTTTTAGAGTGTGATAAACTTCAGGTGAATGGATTCATTCAGCTGCACCACGCTCTAGAGTGGGCTACACAGCAGTCATATTGAGTCCTTGCTGGGAAGAGAAGAAATCCAGAAGAGGGAGATGGTTGGGTTGGGGGAAGAATCATTAAATACTTAGAGGATATAAGAAGTTAAGAATTATGGGGAACTGGAAAACAGAGCCAGAGGAAGAATGAGCACAGAGCAAACTGGAAAGGACAAAGTACAAAGGCACGTGGGTTTTGGCATCTGCCTGTTCTCTGGACAATCTCCCTTGGCCTCATTTCTGGGAGAAAACTCTTCCTCCACCCCCTTGTAATGTTTCATTCTTGAAGGAAAGCAGCAACACAACTTCATCAGTGAATTTCCCCATTGGAATTGGTTCATCCTTTAATACCTCTGGGAAATCCCCAGCTGGGGAATGTCCTGCTCTCTGCTGAGAGACAGCAGGAAAGTAGGTTGTCCTCTGTTTTCTCGTTGCTACAGCTCTTCTAAGTGTGGCTGATTGTTGAGTGAAGACACAGGACACTTCTGGTGTGTATGTATGCTTTGTTCACTGTGGGTGTTGTCGTGAGTGTCCTGAAAAGAAGAAGGGCATGCCCAATGTCTCTTTGCTTCCTCTTTGACTAGCCTTATGATCATAGGGATACACTAGGCCATTGGAAGATGAGGAGAACAATGTGTCTATGTTGTGTTCACTTCTATTCCTATTTAGTCTTAGAGGGAAATCAGCAAGGGTAGAGAATGGGACCGTAACTGGACAAAGCTGCTGAGCCTGTGTTGTGAAGCAATTCCTGTGAATAACTTGCTGTTACATTAAGCAATAGGATGCCATGTTCTGGTTATACCTTTTTGATGCAATGAATCTATAAAATTTTACCTCAAACCTCAATATATTACGTTTCTTCCTCTTTTGGAGTATCTGGCATGGGAGGGATCACTTCTTCATAAGGATTTGTGAACCTCTTCCAGTTTTCATTGACCAGGGGTACATCATCACCTCTGAGACTGTCAGCCCATAGTTTGGATTGACTTTTATTAAGAGGCTAAGCTGCCTCTTCTGACACCCCACAGTGAGCAGGGTACACACCTGCTACAACCTGTCTTCTGAACTGTTGTATGACAACAGAGTCAAATACAACAGTGAAATATAAGCCTACTCCCAAGATCCATACGTTGTTGTTGTTTATTTTTTTGCACCATCATAAAGTTGTCCTAGGAAGAGATCAGGTGCACCAATAGGGTAAGCACCATGCTGCCAGTTCAGCATTTGCCCAGGTTTGTCTTGAGTTGAAGGCCAAAGTCGATGCTTTTGACTTTTCCGTTCTTCTCTAACAGAATATAATCTGGTTTCAGGTCACTGTGAACTTATACAGTGCCCATAGCCATAGATAAAGCCTGCTAATACTTGCCTAAATATTTCCTTGGCTCCTTCCTCCTCTCGGTGGAAAGACTTTCAGATGTATTTGTAAAGCTGTAAAATTTCAACCAGTTTCACGATAAGTTATTAGAATTGTCTCAGACTCAATTGGAGAAGCAAGGTGATGTTGGGGTGGATGAAAAACTTCATTATATTTGCCATGGTCATGTTTGGCTGGCACCATTGCTTCTTCTTTGCATGCACTTTGATAACCCCTGTAGCAGAACTTCCACTGTCCCAGCACCTGAACTATCCCAACACCTCCACAGTCAAAGGACCAATATTGTGGTAGGGCGTCTGTGGTCAGGCAACTCCTCTGTCTCAGACCCTCCAAATTGCAAGACCTTTACGGGCACTGTAAGTCACTGTCCATAAACTTCCACTGTTGGAATACCTCAACTATAACAAGGACCTCTACTATTGTACAACCCCCTTGTCATAGCACGTCTATTGTTACAAAGTAGTCCACTGTCAAAGGACCTCCATGGTCTCAGCCTCTCCACTGTTACAGGATCTCTACTGTCTTAGGACCGCTGCTGTTGGAGGACCTCCTGTCTCTCAGCAACTTCAGTTTGTTGGAGCTCTCCTATCAGAGGACATTTACATTTTCTGTACTTCTAGTGTCACAGCTGTTATAAGAACCTCCGTTCTCACAGGACCTCCAGTGCGTCAGTACCTCCACTGTCCAAGGACTTTTATATTGTAGGACCTCTACTGTCCTACAGAATGTCCACTGTCGCTAGATTTCCACTGTCACAACACCGCAACCATTACAAGAACTGCAATTTTGGCATGACCTCCAGTGTTCCAGCCCCTCCAGTGTCATAGGACCTCCACTATCACAGGACGTCCACTGTCTCACCAAGGCCAATTTAAAGGACCTCTACTATAACAGGATATCCACTGTAGCTGGACTTACACTGTTGCAGTACCTCAACTGTTGCAGGACCAACAAGGTTGCAGGACATAGACCCTCTCAGCAGCTAGAATTTGCAGGACCTCTACTGGCACAAAAATTCCACAGTTGCTGGAGCTCCACTGTCACTGCAAATGCACTGTCTCATGATATTCACTGTTGCTGGACCAGTAGTGTGGCAGCACATCCATTTTTGCCAAGCCCCTCCACTGACGCAAGACTTCCACTTTTGTAGCACCTTCACTGTCCAAGCAAACCAACTCCTGCAGGATCTCCATTGTCTCAGGGCATTCACTAATGCCAGCTCTCCAATGTTGTAGGATATCCACTTTCACAACAGCTAGAATCTTGCAGGACCTCTACTGGCAAAGACAGTCCACTGCTGCTGGCTCTCTACGGTCAGTGCCAATGCACCGATTCATGACCTCCATTGTCACAGGACCTCCACTTTTGTAGGACCTTCACTGTCCAGGCAAACTGCAGGATCTCCAGTGTCTCAGGACATTTACTGGTGCAGAGCCTCCCTTTATTCCAGACTTCAACTATTCCAAGGTCATCTACACTGTCTTAGGACCTCCAATATTGCAGGACCTCAAATGTCCCAGGACCTCAGGTGACATAGCACCTCCATTGTCCCAACACCCTTACTGTCCCAGAACCTCAATTTTCCCACGACCTATTCAGTTGCATGACCTCCAAAGTTGGAAGAACTGCACGGTATAAGAGCCTCAACTGTTGTAGGACCTCCAATGTTGTAGGAACACAATATTCCTACACTGGACCTACACTGTCCATCACCTTCACTTTCCTAGCACCTCCACTCTCACAGGACCTACACTGTTGCAGGAACTCCATTGTCTGAGCACCTACATGTCTCAGGACCTCGAAAGATCCAGAACCTCTAATGGTGCAGGACCTCCACTGTCACCAGACTTCCACTGTCTCAGGACATCCACTCTATCACCAACTAGACTTTTGCAGAACTTCTACTGGAACAGGATCTCCATTGTGGCTGGTCTTACATTGTCTAAGGCCTGCACTATCACAGACTTTCAGATGAATTCGTAAAGCTGTAGAACTTCAAAGAGCTCCATGAGAAGGTATAGACGTGTCTCAGACTCAATTCCTTGGTGAAGCAATATGATGTTGGGGTGGATTAATATCTTCATTATATTTGCCATGGTCTGGTCTGGGTGGCATCCTTGCTGCTTCTTTCCATGCATTTTGATAACCATTGTAGCAGTACTTCCACTGTCCCAGAACCTGCACTACCCTAAGAACTCCCTTGTCACAGGACATCCACTGTGGTAGTACCTCGGCTGTCAGGAAACTCCACAGACTCAGTACCTCCAAACTGCAAGATCTCTACTGGCACAGGAATTCTACTGTCCCTGAACATCCACTGTCACAGCACTTCAACTGTTTCAAGGACCTCTATTGTCGCAAGACCTCCTATATCACGGTTATAAGGACCTGCATTGTCAAAAGACCTCCACTGTCTCAGCCCTTCCACTTTCTCAGGACCTCCAAGCTGCAGGAACTCTACTGGCACAGGTTATCCATTCACACTGCTTTTCCACTGTTCCAGGACCTCAACTGTTATAAGGACCGCCACTGTGGCAGGACTTTCAGTGTCTCATCAACTTCACGGTGAGCAACACCAATGTGCCAGACCTCTACTAGCACAGGATATGCACTGTATCTATACTTAGACTGTTGCAGTACCTTAACTGTTGCAGGACCTCCAATTTAGAACATGCACTCTTTTAGCAGCCAGACTTTTGCAGGACCTCTACTGGCACAGTAATTCCTCTGTTGTTGGACCTCCACCATCAGTTCAATGGCACTGACTCATGACATCCACTGTTGCAGGACCTCCAATGTTGAAGGATGTTCACTGTTGCAGGGCATTCCCTGTCAAAGGACCTCTGTTGATGCGGGATCTCCACTTTCACTGTTCTAGCAAACCAACTATTGCAGAACCTACAGTGTTGGAACAACTGCATTGTATCAGGACATTTACTGTTGCATGACGTGTAGTGTGGAAACACCCCCATTTTTACCAGATCTCAGCTGTCCCAGGCCCATCTCCACTGACTGAGGACCTCCAATAATGCAGGACATCCAATATTTCAGGACCTCAAATGTGCCAGGACCTCAACTGATGAAGGATCTCCAATATCGCAGCACCAAAACGGTCACAGGACCTCCATTGTCCCATCACCTTTACTGTCCCAGCACCTCCACTCTCACATGACCTACAATGGTGCATAAACTCCAATGTCCGAGCAACTGCACTGTCTCAGGACCTCGATTGTTCCAGAACCTCCAATGGTGCAGGACCTCCACTGTCACCAGATCTCCACTGTCTTAGAACATCCACTCTATCACCAACTCGACTTGTGTAGAACCTCTCCTGGCACAGCATCTCCATTGTGCCTGGTCTGACATTGTCTCAAAACTTCAGCTATCACAGGAATTCCACTGTAGCAGGACCTCCTCTGTCTAAAGACAACCCCTATTGCAGGACCTTTACTGTGCAAGGAACTCCACTGTTGCAGGACATCCATTCTTGCAACACCTTCATTGTCTCAGGACCTCCACTGTACCAATCCCATCTCCAATGTCTCAGGACGCCCACTCTTTCAGGACCTCCACTGTTGCATGATCTTGAATGTAAAAGGACCTTCGCTATCTCAGTGCCTCCACTGTTGCACGAACTACAATGTCTCTCAGTGCCTCCACTGTTGAAGGACCTACAATGTCACGGGTGCTGCACTGTTTTATCAACACCACTATCACTTATTACAAGGCTTTGCTGGTTATTTATTTTGAAGCTTAATGGAGAATGATGTTACTTTTGACAAAATAAGAATTTGTTCCAAACTGCTTGTGATTAATTGCCATATGTGCAAGGATCAGTTGCCCCTAGAAGATTGCATGAATCCATAGGCCTCTAGACCTCACCTTGTGGGAACCGTTTCCTTTTGGTGGTGATACCGTCCTGGTAAAGGCATGGGGTAACAGGACAACTCTGACGTCTGGGGTACACATCAGTCATATTGAGTCCTTGTTCGGAAGAGGAGAAATCTAGAAGAGGGAGAAGAATTGGCGGAAGAATCATACAGTACTTAAAAAGTTAAGAGAGAAACGATTTTGCAGAAATTGATACCAGAGACAGAGCTAAGCAACACAGAGCAAACTGGGTAGAACAAAGCACAAAGGTACCTGTCCTTGCCTGCCTGCCGCTTATTTTTTGGATGCTGTCTCCAGCCCTCATTTCTCAGGAGAGATACTGTCCTGTCCCAGGAGAGTTTTCTTGCTTGATTGAGCACAGGAACACTGCTTCCTTTGGATATTCCTAATTTCTTGGACCATCCCTTGAATCCTCTTAGCCAGCCACTGATGGGGACAGACTCGCCCTCTCCTCATGCACAGAGAGATAATATGTTGTTTTCTGTGTTCTCGTTGATGCTTCTGTTCGGCCTGAGGCTGCTTGTTGAATGAAGGAAGAAGACACTCTGGCATGTATGTTTTGTCCAGGTCATCTGTAGTGGCCTGAGAAGAAAGCCAGTCCCAGTGGTTCTTCTGAAAGCTCTATGACTAGAATATGGACAAAGGCATAAATGAGGCCATGGGGTTGACAAGTCCAATGTGTCAATGGTGGGTTGGTTTCCACTCCTCTGCAGTCCAGTCCTAGAGGGACAGCAGCATAATCATTAAGGGTAGAGAATGGAGCCATTACTAGACTCACTGTCTGAGCCTGGGTATGAAGCCAGCCATCAGCATTGCCTGTCCTTCCAATAAGCAGTTGGATGCCATGATCCGCTTAGACTTTCTTTGATGTAATGAATCTTTGTCTTGTGTTTTGAATGGAACATGTTGTACTACTTCCAAAATTCCAGGGTGTGGCCTGAGAGGTATCATTTCTTCATAGGGATTTGGGAAACGCTCCCAATCTTCTTTGAAACAGGGGTGCATTATCATGTCTATGACTGATATTTCTGGGTTTGACTGTTATTAAATGCTAAGCAGGTCATCTAGCTCTCTTGACACCCCACAGTGGTCAAGATGCACACCTGCCACAACCTGTCTTTTCAGCTCCTATATTAAAACAGAGGTAACTTTTTCAGCTACCATAAAATGTAAGACTAACATTCATATGTGGTTCTTTGGACCATCATAAGTATAACACAGGAAGAGTTCAGGGGCATCAAAAGTGTTAGCACTGTAGTACAGGTTCAGCATTTGCTCTGGTTTGTCTTGGGTACTAAGGCCAATGTCTATGATTTTGACTTTATTGTTCTTATCCACCATTTTATTTGTTTTGAAGTCCTGTATTTATTCTGTGCCCCTGACAGTAGATCCAGGCTGCTAATATCTGCATAAGTATTTCCCATGCCTTGTCTTTCACTATGTAGCCATACTTTCAGATACATTTATGAAGACATTGAACCTCACACAGCTTCATGACAAGGTATCTACTTGTTTTCGTCTCAATTATTGAAGATGATGTTGGAGTGGTTAACCACAATTGTCATCATTGCCATGATCATTATTGGATGGCATAAGTGCTTCTTCCTCACAAGGACTTGGAGGCCACTGTAGCAGGACATCCACTGTCTTAGCACCTGCTTTTTCCCCACACCTCCACTGTGCTGACTGTCCAAGCCTATTTTGTGCTGTCTTGCCTGTGAACTTCCTGCCTTTGCAGAAGGAAGTAGGATGCCATGGTCTGGTTATTTTTTTGTTCAGTTGAAGTGTCCTTAGTTTCCAGCACTTGGAATCCTATATATTCCATTGCTCTTATACTTACAGGGTCTGGCCTGAGGGGGATCAGTTGCTCATAGGGATTTGGGAACTGCGTCTAGCCTTAGGTGAACTAGGGTTGCATCATGACCACAGTGACTTTTGGCCTATATCTAGGGTTGACTGTCATTACGAGGCTAAGTAGGTCCTTCTGACACCACACCAGAGGCACCACACACTCCTGCTACAACCTGTCTTCTCAACTCTAGAATGAAGAGAGAGTCAAATGGAAACTTTCTGACTGCCATGAAATATAAAACTCCACCTAAGGTTCAAATTTAGTTCTTTGGAACGTCATAAAATTTGCCAAAGAAGAGTTCAGGAACACAAAAAGTATAAGTACTGCAGTGCTGGTTCATCATTTACCCTGATTGGAATGGGATACTAAGGCCAAAGTTGGTAATTTTGACTTTCCCATTGATGTACAACACAATATTCTTTGGCTTTAGGTGCCTGTGAAATATTGTGTGCCCATAGCAGTAGCTCATCACAGCTATTATTTACACAATATTTTGCTGGCCTTGCCTTGCTCTAGATAGCCATACTTTTGGGTGTATTTGTAAAGCTGTTGCCCTTCAAGCAGCTCCATGAATAGATGTATTGTTTTGGTCTAAATTACTTGAAGAATCGAGATGATGTTGGGGTGATCAACCATCATCATCACTTCCATGGTCATTGCTGGCTGGCATTATTTCTTCTCTAATACAAGGACTTTGTTGGACACTGTCACAGGAACACCAGTGTGGTAGAAACTCTGTTGTCAAATCAACTCCACATTCTCAGGGCCTCCAAATTGCAGGGCCTCTCCTGGCACAGGACATACACTTTCCCTGTACTTCTACTCTCACAGAGTCTCAACTTTTCAGGACCTGAACTATTGTAGGACCTTCACTGTTGCAGAAAATTGATTCTCTCAGCAACTAGTATGTTGCAGGACCTCACCTCGCAGAGAAATTCCACTGCCGCAGGACCTGCAATGTCAATGTAAATCTAGAGTCTCAAGACCTCCACTGTTGCAGGAGCTCCAGTGTTGTAGGATGTCCAAATTTGCAGGGCCATCACTGTCAAAGGACCTCCTCTGTCACAGCCTAGACCTTCAGACGTAACTCTAAAACTAGTGGCATTCAAGTAGCACCATGACAAGGTACTATCTTGTCTCAGACTCAATTCCTTGCGTAGTGAAATGAAGTTAGAGTGGTCAAAAATCATCATCGTTACAAGCACTTTGATGTGCACTGTAGCAGGACATCCACTGTTCCAGTGTGGCTTCTGTCCCAGTACCTCCACTATCACTGGACCTCCAGTGTCATAGGACCTTCTCACTAACAGCGGCTGCATTGTCAGGACCCTCAATTTTCAGGACATCTACTGTCACAGTATGTGTACTGTTGCTGGACTTTCATTGTCACTGCACCTAAACTGTCACAAGATCATCCAATGTCACAGAGCAGTGTCTCAGCACCTCTACTCTCCCAGGACCCCACAGTCACAGGACCTCCAATAACTCAGGAAATCCAAGTTCCATTACCTCAACTGGCACAGCATGTCCACCCACTGATGTTGGACTTTCACTGTGGTAGCACCTCAACTATCACATGAAGCCCACTATTGAACGACCTCCACTTTTCAGGACATCTATTTCCTCTGAAACTAGAATTGGCAGGACCTCCTCTGTCACAGTACGTCTACTGTCGAAGCACTTCCACTATCACAGGACCTCTAGTGCTGCAAGGCTTTCACTATTATAGCATTTCTATTGTCGCCACACCTCTACTGGTTCTCCTACACCTGTACTGTCCCATCACCTCCTAGGTCAAAGATCCTGACTCGTGCATCAATTGAAGTTTTTCAAGACCTCCATTGTAGCAGCATATCCACTGTCCCAGCTGCTACTCCACTGTCAAAGGACCTGAAATGTCTTAGGAACTCCACTGTTACAGGACCTCAACTGATGAAGCACCTCAACTGTCACAATACCTCCACTCTTGCAGTACCTCCAAAAACTCAGCCACTCCACTGTCACAAGTCTTCCAGTTTGAAGGAACTCGACTGTTGCAGCACCTCCACAGTTTCGAACCACCATTGATATGGCACTTCCCCTGTCCTGGGACCTCCATATCTTCTACTCTATATTCTGAGGACCTCAACTGTTGAAGCACATCCACTGTCCCAGGACCTCCATTGACAATGGACCTCATTGTGTCAGGAACACCACTTTTTTTTTTTATTAACTTGAGTATTTCTTATATACATTTCGAATGTTATTCCCTTTCCCGGTTTCCGGGCAAACATCCCCCTCCCCTCCCCTCCCCTTCCTTATGGGTGTTTCCCTCCCATCCCTCCCCCCATTGCTGCCCTCCCCCATAGACTAGTTCACTGGGGGTTCAGTCTTAGGAGGACCCAGGGCTTCCCCTTCCACTGGTGCTCTTACTAGGATATTCATTGCTACCTATGGGGTCAGAGTCCAGGGTCAGTCCATGTATAGTCTTTAGGTAGTGGCTTAGTCCCTGGAAGCTCTGGTTGCTTGGCATTGTTGTACTTTTGGGGTCTCGAGCCCCTTCAAGCTCTTCCAGTTCTTTCTCTGATTCCTTCAACAGGGGACCTATTCTCAGTTCAGTGGTTTGCTGCTGGCATTCGCCTCTGTATTTGCTGTGTTCTGGCTGTGTCTCTCAGGAGCGATCTACATCCGGCTCCTGTCGGTCTGCACTTCTTTGCTTCATCCATCTTGTCTAATTGGGTGGCTGTATATGTATGGGCCACATGTGGGGCAGGCTCTGAATGGGTGTTCCTTCAGTCTCTGTTTTAATCTTTGCCTCTCCCTTCCCTGCCAAGGGTATTCTTTTTCCTCATTTAAAGAAGGAGTGAAGCATTCACATTTTGATCATCCGTCTTGAGTTTCGTTTGTTCTAGGGATCTAGGGTAATTCAAGCATTTGGGCTAATAGCCACTTATCAATGAGTGCATACCATGTATGTCTTTCTGTGATTGTGTTAGCTCACTCAGGATGATATTTTCCAGTTCCAACCATTTGCTTACGAATTTCATAAACTCGTTGTTTTTGATAGCTGAGTAATATTCCATTGTGTAGATGTACCACATTTTCTGTATCCATTCCTCTGTTGAAGGGCATCTGGGTTCTTTCCAGCTTTTGGCTATTATAAATTAGGCTGCGATGAACATAGTGGAGCACGTGTCTCTTTTATATGTTGAGGCATCTTTTGGGTATATGCCCAAGAGAGGTATAGCTGGATCCTCAGGCAGTTCAATGTCCAATTTTCTGAGGAACCTCCAGACTGATTTCCAGAATGGTTTTACCAGTCTGCAATCCCACCAACAATGGAGGAGTGTTCCTCTTTCTCCACATCCTCGCCAGCATCTGCTGTCACCTGAGTTTTTGATCTTAGCCATTCTCACAGGTGTGAGGTGAAATCTCAGGGTTGTTTTGAATTCCATTTCCCTTATGACTAAAGATGTTGAACATTTCTTTAGGTGTTTCTCAGCCATTCGGCATTCCTCAGCTGTGAATTCTTTGTTTAGCTCTGAACCCAATTTTTTAATAGGGTTATTTGTTTCCCTGCGGTCTAACTTCTTGAGTTCTTTGTATATTTTGGATATAAGGCCTCTATCTGTTGTAGGATTGGTAAAGATCTTTTCCCAATCTGTGGGTTGCCGTTTTGTCCTAACCACAGTGTCCTTTGCCTTACAGAAGCTTTGCAGTTTTATGAGATCCCAATTGTCGATTCTTGATCTTAGAGCATAAGCCATTGGTGTTTTGTTCAGGAAATTTTTTCCAGTGCCCATGTGTTCCAGATGCTTCCCTAGTTTTTCTTCTATTAGTTTGAGTGTGTCTGGTTTGATGTGGAGGTCCTTGATCCACTTGGACTTAAGCTTTGTACAGGGTGATAAGCATGGATCGATCTGCATTCTTCTACATGTTGCCCTCCAGTTGAACCAGCACCATTTGCTGAAAATGCTATCTTTTTTCCATTGGATGGTTTTAGCTCCTTCATCAAAAATCAAGTGACCATAGGTGTGTGGGTTTATTTCTGGGTCTTCAATTCTATTCCATTGGTCTATCTGTCTGTCTCTGTACCAATAACATGCAGTTTTTATCACTATTGCTCTGTAATACTGCTTGAGTTCAGGGATAGTGATTCCCCCTGAAGTCCTTTTATTGTTGAGGATAGCTTTAGCTATCCTGGGTTTTTTGTTATTCCAGATGAATTTGCAAATTGTTCTGTCTAACTCTTTGAAGAATTGGATTGGAATTTTGATGGGGATTGCACTGAATCTGTAGATTGCTTTTGGTAAAATAGCCATTTTTACTATATTAATCCTGCCAATCCATGAGCATGGGAGATCTTTCCATCTTCTGAGGTCTTCTTCAATTTCTTTCCTCAGTGTCTTGAAATTCTTATTGTACAGATATTTTACTTGCTTGGTTAAAGTCACACCGAGGTACTTTATATTATTTGGGTCTATTATGAAGGGTGTCGTTTCCCTAATTTCTTTCTCGGCTTGTTTCTCTTTTGTATAGAGGAAGGCAACTGATTTATTTGAGTTAATTTTATACCCAGCCACTTTGCTGAAGTTGTTTATCAGCTTTAGTAGTTCTCTGGTGGAACTTTTGGGATTACTTAAATATACTATCATGTCATCTACAAATAGTGATATTTTGACCTCTTCTTTTCCGATCTGTATCCCCTTGATCTCCTTTTGTTGTCTGATTGCTCTGGCTAGAACTTCAAGAACTATATTGAATAAGTAGGGAGAGAGTGGGCAGCCTTGTCTAGTCCCTGATTTTAGTGGGATTGCTTCAAGTTTCTCTCCATTTAGTTTAATGTTAGCAACTGGTTTGCTGTATATGGCTTTTACTATGTTTAGGTATGGGCCTTGAATTCCTATTCTTTCCAGGACTTTTATCATGAAGGGGTGTTGAATTTTGTCAAATGCTTTCTCAGCATCTAATGAAATGATCATGTGGTTCTGTTCTTTCAGTTTGTTTATATAATGGATCACGTTGATGGTTTTCCGTATATTAAACCATCCCTGCATGCCTGGGATGAAGCCTACTTGATCATGGTGGATGATTGTTTTGATGTGCTCTTGAATTCGGTTTGCCAGAATTTTATTGAGTATTTTTGCGTCGATATTCATAAGGGAAATTGGTCTGAAGTTCTCTTTCTTTGTTGTGTCTTTGTGTGGTTTAGGTATGAGTAATTGTGGCTTCGTAGAAGGAATTTGGTAGGGCTCCATCTGTTTCAATTTTGTGGAATAGTTTGGATAATATTGGTATGAGGTCTTCTATGAAGGTTTGATAGAATTCTGCACTAAACCGTCTGGACCTGGACTCTTTTTGGTTGGGAGACCTTTAATGACTGCTTCTATTTCCTTAGGAGTTATGGGGTTGTTTAACTGGTTTATCTGTTCCTGATTTAACTTCGATACCTGGTATCTGTCTAGGAAATTGTCCATTTCCTGAAGATTTTCAAATTTTGTTGAATATAGGTTTTTATAGTAAGATCTGATGATTTTTTGAATTTCCTCTGAATCTGTAGTTATGTCTCCCTTTTCGTTTCTGATTTTGTTAATTTGAACACACTCTCTGTGTCCTCTCGTTAGTCTGGCTAAGGGTTTATCTATCTTGTTGATTTTCTCAAAGAACCAACTTTTGGTTCTGTTGATTCTTTCTATAGTCCTTTTTGTTTCTACTGGGTTGATTTCAGCTCTGAGTTTGATTATTTCCTGCCTTCTACTCTTCCTGGGAGTATTTGCTTCTTTTTGTTCTAGAGCTTTTAGGTGTGCTGTCAAGCTGCTGACATATGCTCTTTCCTGTTTCTTTCTGCAGGCACTCAGCGCTATGAGTTTTCCTCTTAGCACAGCTTTCATTGTGTCCCATAAGTTTGGGTATGTTGTATCTTCATTTTCATTAAATTCTTAAAAGTTTTTAATTTCTTTCTTTATTTCTTCCTTGACCAGGTTATCATTGAGTAGAGCATTGTTCAATTTCCACGTATATGTGGGCATTCTTCCCTTAATGTTATTGAAGACCAGTTTTAGGCCGTAGTGGTCCGATAGCACGCATGGGATTATTTCTATCTTTCTGTACCTGTTGAGGCCCGTTTTTTGACCAATTGTATGGTTAATTTTGGAGAAAGTACCATGAGGAGCTGAGAAGAGGGTATATCCTTTTGCTTTAGGATAGAATGTTCTATAAATATCCGTTAAGTCCATTTGGCTCATGACTTCTCTTAGTCTGTCGACATCACTGTTTAATTTCTGTTTCCATGATCTGTCCATTGATGAGAGTGGTGTGTTGAAATCTCCCACTATTATTGTGTGAGGTGCAATGTGTGTTTTGAGCATTAGTAAGGTTTCTTTTACGTATGTAGGTGCCCTTGTATTTGGGGCCCAGATATTTAGGATTGAGAGTTCATCTTGGTGGATTTTTCCTTTGACGAATATGAAGTGTCCTTCCTTATCTTTTTTGATGACTTTTAGTTGGAAATTGATTTTATTTGGTATTAGAATGGCTACTCCAGCTTGCTTCTTCTGACCATTTGCTTGGAAAGTTGTTTTCCAGCCTTTCACTCTGAGGTAGTGTCTGTCTTTGTCGCTGAGGTGTGTTTCCTGTAGGCATCAGAATGCAGGGTCCTCGTTGCGTATCCAGTTTGTTAATCTATGTCTTTTTATTGGGGAGTTGAGGCCATTGATATTGAGAGATATTAAGGAATAGTGATTATTGCTTCCCGTTATATTCATATTTGGATGTGAGGTTATGTTTGTGTGCTTTCATTCTCTTTGTTTTGTTGCCAAGACGATTAGTTTCTTGCTTCTTCTAGGGTATAGCTTGCCTCCTTATGTTGGGCTTTACCATTTCTTATCCTTTGTAGTGCTGGATTTGTAGAAAGATATTGTGTAAATTTGGTTTTGTCATGGAATATCTTGGTTTCTCCATCAATGTTAATTGAGAGTTTTGCTGGATACAGTAACCTGGGCTGGCATTTGTGTTCTCTTAGGGTCTGTATAACATCAGTCCAGGATCTTCTGGCCTTCATAGTTTCTGGCGAGAAGTCTGGTGTGATTCTGATAGGTCTCCCTTTATACGTTACTTGACCTTTTTCCCTTACTGCTTTTAATATTCTTTCTTTATTTTGTGCGTTTGGTGTTTTGACAATTATGTGACGGGAGGTGTTTCTTTTCTGGTCCAATCTATTTGGAGTTCTGTAGGCTTCTTGTATGTCTATGCGTATCTCTTTGTTTAGGTTAGGGAAATTTTCTTCTATGATTTTGTTGAAGATAATTACTGGTCCTTTGAGCTGGGAGTCTTCACTCTCTTCTATGCCTGTTATCCTTAGGTTTGATCTTCTCATTGAGTCCTGGATTTCCTGTATGTTTTGGACCCGTAGCTTTTTCCGCTTTACATTATCTTTGACAGTTGAGTCAATGATTTCTATGGAATCTTCTGCTCCTGAGATTCTCTCTTCCATCTCTTGTATTCTGTTGGTTAAACTTGTATCTACAGCTCCTTGTCTCTTCTTTTGGTTTTCTATATCCAGGGTTGTTTCCATGTGTTCTTTCTTGATTGCTTCTATTTCCATTTTTAATTCCTTCAACTGTTTGATTGTGTTTTCCTGGAATTCTTTCAGGGATTTTTGTGTCTCCTCTCTATGGGTTTCTACTTGTTTATTTATGTTTTCCTGGAATTCTTTCAGGGATTTTTGTATCTCCTCTCTATGGGCTTCTACTTGTTTATTTATGTTTTCCTGGAATTCTTTCAGGGATTTTTGCGATTCTTTCAGGCATTTTTGCAATTCCTCTCTGTAGGCTTCTACTTGTTCTCTAAGGGAGTTCTTCATGTCTTTCTTGAAGTCCTCCAGCATCATGATCAAAAATGATTTTGGAACTAGATCTTGCTTTTCTGGTGTGTTTGGATATTCCATGTTTGTTTTGATGGGAGAATTGGGCTCCGATGGTGCCATGTAGTCTTGGTTTCTGTTGCTTGGGATCCTGCGCTTGCCTCTCGCCATCAGATAATCTCTAGTGTTACTTTGTTCTGCTATTTCTGACAGTGGCTAGACTGTCCTATAAGCCTGTGTGTCAGGAGTGCTGTAGACCTGTTTTCCTCTCTTTCAGTCAGTTATGGGGACAGAGTGTTCTGCTTTCGGGCGTGTAGTTTTTCCTCTCTACAGGAGGAACACCACTTTTGCTTGGTCTGTCCCTAAAGCCTCTGGGCTGGCACTAGCTGAGGACAGACTTTCTCCCTACTGAGGCATACCAGGAGAGTAGATTGGCTTCTGTGTTCTTATTTTCATTGTTCTTCTCAGTGAGGCTGATTATTTAGTGTATTCAGGCGACACTGGAGGCATGGATGCAGGTTTCTCCAGTGTGGGTGTCATCTGGAGTGGCCTGAAGAGAGAAGGGCAGCACCAGGTGCTCTTATGCCTAATCATGGACCAGTTTATGGCCGCAGGGAAACCTAAAGCCATTGGAGGATGATGAGACCAGTGTGCTTAGGGTGGGGTAGCTTCCACTCCTCTTGAGCCCA
This sequence comes from Rattus norvegicus, assembly GCF_021556685.1. NCBI lineage: Eukaryota > Metazoa > Chordata > Mammalia > Rodentia > Muridae > Rattus > Rattus norvegicus. Next base: position 60,826,610 of record NC_141534.1, on the reverse strand, counting down.
AAGGGAATGAATCATTATCATCAAGGTTAGGGAATAACTGAACTCAATGTGTGAGCCTCTGTTGTACAGCCTTGCACCTGGAGAACTTGCCAGGACAGTAAGCAACATGATCCCATGGGTTGATTATACATTGTAATATCTTAGGCTCTGGACTCAATATGTTCCATGTCGTCCACAATTACAGGGTCTTGTGTGATGGAGCTCAGTCCTCATAGGGATTTGAGAAAGCCTTCCGGTCTTCCTTTAACCAGCGGTACATCATCACATCAGTGACTGTCATCCTATATTTCATGTTGAGTATCATTAAGAGGCTAAGCAGGTTATCCATCTCTTCTAACACCCAACAGGTGGCAGAATACAATTGCCACAACAAGTCTTTTCAAATCTAGTATGAATACAGAGTAAAGATCTTAACTTTTTAAGTACCATGTAAAACTAAGGTCCAAATGTCATTTTGTGGACTATCATAAAGTTTGCTGGGCAAGAGTTCAGGAGTTCCAAAAGACAAAGCACCACAGTGCCAGTTCAGCATTGCCCTGGTTCAACTTGTGTTCTAAGGTGAAAGAAAGTCTATGATTTTAACTTATCCATTTATGTCCAACATAATCTTATATGGTTTGAGTTCCCTGTGTACTATACCGTGCTCATGGCATTAGCTCACAGTTGCTCTAATTTGCCTAAATATTTGCCTGACTTTATCCTCCTCTACCTTACCCCCATTTTCTGGTGTTTTCATAAAACTGTTGTCCTTCAATGAGCTCTTACTTGGGGAAGTAAGATGCTGTTCAGGTGGTCGACCATCATCATTGTCTCTGCCTTGGTCATGAGTGGCTGGCACCATTGCTTCTTTAGAAGCAGTTTGATGGTCATGGGGCTGCCAGGGAGCTGATGGTGTGGTATTGGGACCTTGGTGTTGCTCCTGTGTCCCATGGTCCTTAAGTCTTTGTATTGACAGTGGAAGTATACCTCCTCAGATATTCTGCTCAGGTCTAGGGTGTTGTAACTCCTCCTTACTATGTGTAAGCATTGTAGTTAAAAACTACAAATATTCCCTAGAAATAACTTAATAAGAATAGAATAAAAATGATGAAAAAGATGTGGTGAAATTACAATATGTGTTAACTCAAAATGAGCAAAATGTCTTGTTGATTGCTCTTTGTATTTTTGCTTTCCCAACAGGGTGGACCTGTAGTGCAATAGATCACATATTCAGATGATGTCAGGTGAAATAGTAATTAGCCAAATAAAGGTTACTTCCTCTGATTGGACAATGGAAGGAAAAGGTAGAGCAGAATGCATTGGAAAAGGGAGAGAAAGAAAAATAGAGATGGAGGATGTGGGCAAGAAGTAGATGGAAGAGGTTAAAAATAGAGCAGACCCCTGTGGCCTGGAGGAGCCACAAGTAGCTAGAGATTTCATAAATGGGCAATAGAGTAGTGTAGAGGTGTATTTGTCCAATCTAATCGCACACTTTGTCGTTATATTATTGAGTTTTCTGTTCTTTGCATTGGCGTTTTTGGTTTGGAGATTTACCCATGTAAATCTGGTTAGTATAAACCTCTGGTATTTTCATTTCAAATGACGAAGGCAAGTCCTGTGAGAGGAACTTTACCCAGCCTTCTGCAGGCCAGCCAGAGGGTGTGGGTGGGATGAGAAATGCAACAGCACTCCAGGCACTTCAGTTAAAATTTGTTTGGTTAAAGTAGCAAACAAAGAGCAGGAACCAAGACAAGATGGCTGCATAGAACTAGCCATGTAGGGTGAACCTAACCACTGATACCAGAGCATAGAATGAATTAGCATGGGTTTAATTTAAAACTACATGCAATAGATGACGTTGAGTGTGGTAGTCAACAATCCACTAGGGAGTTAGGATTCTTGTCCTAGGGATGAGAGAATTAGATTCCTGAATGAGCAGAGATGAGTCAAGGGACTCCAGCACATGGGAATCTTAAACACAGGGATAGACAGACCCAAATCAGGCTCTGAGTTCTCCTCCTGTAAAAAGAATCAGTATAATGAATGGCTCCAGGCAGAGAGGGAAAGTAAAGGGTGCCTGCTTTTAATAAAGTTTGGTTTAGTTGTTGCTAATTTGGTTTAATTGGATAGAAGAGGACACAATTTTGGCCTCAGTCACCTGGGGAATTCCTCCTGAGGTTCAGAGCTAACTCAGGGAAAATGGGCCCAGATTATCTGGGAGCTCCTGCTGTGCAGGGAGAAGCTGAACTAACAGAAAAACTACAACCTGCAAAGCAGACAACAGAGATTGGAAGAGGATAAAATCCTCTAGGAAAGTCTCAGTGTCTCACAGGATGCTCCTGTTCTCTCAAAAGTGGGTTCAATATCCTGGCCTGGCAGATTAGAAAAGGCCGGAAAGAAAGGTTTCTACTGTGCTTGTTTGGTTTAGTTACTTTGTTGAGAATTTAATTTTCAAAATGTGTGTGATTTTGAATTTTCTGGTTATTTTACTATTTTTCTGGGAAAGATGTCAAGCTAAAAATCTTTCTGGTTACTGGCTAAAGGACATGCTAGTTTGGGAGAAAGTCCTTATGTTTCTGCTTATAGGAAAAGTAATTAGGCCCTGGACTCCTTCCAGAGTTCTCTGGATCAGAAAGGGCAGAGGGAGCCACCCTGAAGAACTAGAAAATTCTAGAGAACCAAACAAGAAAGGTAAAGATTCCTTATGCCATCCTTCACAAGGCATGAGCAAAGACTTATGATTGGTTATTATTAAATTTGGCTCATAAAAAGACTATCTTTTCACATGCTCAAACAAAGAGCAATTTCATCTTGAGTAGTCAAGGTATTTTATGTTAAACTGGTTCACAATCGGCTTAGCAATCGAGCCTTAGGATGCAGAGTAACAAGTGCATAGAAGTAGCCATGGAGGCTGCATGAAACTCTGATGCCTGTGTTTAGCCAGACTTAGTGCTGGGTTATTTTAAAATTGCATGTAGCATAATGTGCTTGAAATGAACTAAAATCAAAGTTAGAAAAATAGAATATATATCATGGAAAGATATCAGGGAAAAGGCTAAAATCAAAAATCCCAAGTAAAATCCAAACAAATAACCAACTTTATATTCTGTTCAGCAGAGTCATGAAGCTCTCTAGAAGGAGACAAGAGAGGATGCAGCTGTTGGGCTATCTCAGGCAAACTCTGCACCAGAGCACCTGTTCAAAGAGATTAGGGCATCATTCCTGTATCATGGATGTTTACTGGGAGAATTGAATGAATTAACAGCTGAGTTGTGGAATTCTATAGATCTATAAAATAATCCGCAGTGGATAATACAAAGTTATGAAATATCTTCCAGCTTCTTAATCAGAACTATAAATTTTCAATGTAGCCCATGGATGCTGAGGGTAACTGTGATTTCAAGGTCATTTCCAATCATCTATGTTAAGTGTTTTGACTCAAGGAAAGTGGCATTGCCATAGATGAAATCAGTTAAAGGCATATTTATTTCTGCTTTGCCAAGTAACTGGACAAAAGTCAGTTCAAAAAGTTGCCATTATTGAGTGTACTTTTTTCCTCTCAGTTACTTCATGTATTTTCTCACTTATTTAAATTTCCATACATCTATACTGTAAAATATGGTCTTATCAACCCTAACTTCTCTCCTCCAAATTCTAAAAGATTCCTCTCAGAATCCCCCTTTTGACTCTATAGCCCTGGTTAGTCTGGGACTGGCTGTGTAAATCAGATTAGTCTAGAACTCACAGAGGTCCACCTGAATCAGATCCTGGGTTAAAAGTCAGCACCACAAATATCATCCTGAGTGAGCTAACCCAATCACAGAAAGACATACGTGGTATGCACTCATTGATAAGTGGCTATTAGCCCAAATGCTTGAATTACCCTAGATCCCTAGAACAAACGAAACTCAAGACGGATGATCAAAATGTGAATGCTTCACTCCTTCTTTAAATGAGGAAAAAGAATACCCTTGGCAGGGAAGGGAGAGGCAAAGATTAAAACAGAGACTGAAGGAACACCCATTCAGAGCCTGCCCCACATGTGGCCCATACATATACAGCCACCCAATTAGACAAGATGGATGAAGCAAAGAAGTGCAGACCGACAGGAGCCGGATGTAGATCGCTCCTGAGAGACACAGCCAGAACACAGCAAATACAGAGGCGAATGCCAGCAGCAAACCACTGAACTGAGAATAGGTCCCCTGTTGAAGGAATCAGAGAAAGAACTGGAAGAGCTTGAAGGGGCTCGAGACCCCAAAAGTACAACAATGCCAAGCAACCAGAGCTTCCAGGGACTAAGCCACTACCTAAAGACTATACATGGACTGACCCTGGACTCTGACCCCATAGGTAGCAATGAATATCCTAGTAAGAGCACCAGTGGAAGGGGAAGCCCTGGGTCCTGCTAAGACTGAACCCCCAGTGAACTAGTCTATGGGGGGAGTGCAGCAATGGGGGGAGGGTTGGGAGGGGAACACCCATAAGGAAGGGGAGGGGGGAGGGGGATGTTTGCCCGGAAACCGGGAAAGGGAATAACACTTGAAATGTATATAAGAAATACTCAAGTTAATAAAAAAAAAAAGTCAGCACCACTAAACCACCCCTCTGTGTGTGTGTGTTTGTGTGTGTGTGTGTGTGTGTGTGTGTGTGTGTGTGTGTGTGTGTGTGTGTACAGAAATACACATAAACACATTTTTTGTATCCCATTAAGCCCTGTTAGACCTGGTCAGGCTTGCATACTGTGTGTACAGCTGTTCACTGGGAGTCGTACCAATGCCCTTCCCCCAAGGAAGAATGAATTTCTATCAGCTGCTGTTAACTGCAGCTCCTCATTTGATGCAAGGGCTTATAATTTCTTCTCCCACCCATGCATGATGTGCAGACAAATGCCACATCTGTCACTTTACTCGGTTAACATATACTAATAAAATGTTGTGGTGTTTTCAAATTTATATGTATATATATATATATATATATATATATATATATATATATATATTGTGCATGTATAATGACACATCGTATATACTCGTAGTGGCTATTCCTGGTTGTGAACTTGACTATAAGTGGAATGAACTACAACCCAGAATTGTAAAGCTCACCTTTGATCCTGATGTTGAGGCTGGGAGATACAAGTTTCTGAACTGCATCTTGGCATGGAGATCATGAGGCAAAGTGGCTAGGAATCTCAGGAGCTTAAGGCAAGGAGGTCTCTGAGTTCAAGGTCACCTGGGACAAAGCAAGTCCCAGATCCAGCTGTGGTTGTATGCACCTTTAACCTGGGACACACCTTCTGCTGGGGATTTACATGAGGGCATTGGAAGAAGGAAGAGTCTCTCTTTTTCACCTGCCTGTCTGCCTGCCTTGTGGGACTGAGCCACTGCTAGATCCTTGGACTCCCATTCATACCTGCTGCTGATCATGGTTGGGGAGTTGGACTACAGACTGCAAGTCATCAACAAATTGTCTCTCTGTACAGAGATTACCCATAAGTTCTGTGACTCTAAAGAACCCTATATAAGACAATTCTCTTTTATAATATATAATTTCTATTTATATATTAATGTACAATGTAATTTATTATTTTATTCATAATTTTATTACATACATCCATATATTTATATGTAAATAAAACACAGGTTGTATGCCTATGAAACAGTAACACACTGCATACTTGATGACTGCTGCCTTGTCCCTACTCCCTACTGCAGGGGAGAAAATGGACCAGTCTCACCAATGAAAAAGGTAAACTAAAATGTTAACTACTGGGTGGAAATACAGATGGTGTGCATATAAAATAACATCTTCTTGATTCCTTCTTTAGAAATTTTTCTTCATTTCTTGAAGTCACTTTTTATGATACATTCTTATATGATATACTATCTCACAGTTATTATGGTAAGTTATTTTTATTGTTAGTACAAAAGTATACACATAATGTTGTGCTAATTCCAGTAATGTCCGGGTAAGGCTTCATGCACATGACTGCATTGTGTAATATTTCCCTATGTGATCCAAAACTCTTTTGTTGTTATATTATGATCTCTAAGCAGAATATTGATGATCCTGAAATTATATACCATACCTAAGATTTTTCTCAAACATTTCATTAGCTTTCCATAGAATGCTATTGTAAGTGCATTTGACTGTTCAGTTCCAGGGTATGAATTCCAGTAGAGTACTTTCTGGATAATATTTCCTTACAAAATGCTGTTAACTGCTTCCTCCAAGAATTTAATTTCTTGTTTTAAAATTTATAAATTATGTTTAAATGGAAGATAGAGAAGGCAGATGCTGGATTATTTAGTACCAAGCTGGTTTTCTGTCCTGATGTGGGTAAGGGATGGTCACTTGTTATGTTTCTCATTCCTTTAGATTTGTAGCTGTTTTAGACTTTATAAATAATCATTTTGAGTATTCCAAGTCCATAGGCATTTTCTGACCCAATTGTCCATTTTACAGGAGTATTTTTCTTAGAAGTTTGGAACCATAAAATAGAAATTTTCCTAACTAGTCAAGATTCCAGGGTATATGTGGGTAGGATTTTGCTCATTTCCTGCTGTGTGATTTCATTGTGCTGTTCTGACCTTGTTTTTGCATAGGGTGCTGGCCGGTATAAACTGGAAATGTATGTTAAGTCGTTGTCCAAGGCAGTGTTGCAGATGTGGCCAGTATTTGTTTTAAAGGAATCAGTGAAGGGCATTCTGCACTCGAGCTTTGTGAAAAAGGGTGCAGATGCTCATGGCTGTGGATGCTGTGTGGTGTGAAGAACACTGCAGTTCATTGAATATGCTGTGAGGAATGCTGCTGTGCACTGACTGTGTGGTGTGAGGTATACTGCTGAGCACTGACTGTGTGGTGTGAGGAATGCGGCTGTGCACTGACTGTGTGGTGTGAGGAATGCTGCTGTGTACTGACTGTGTGGTGTGAGGGATGCTGCTGTGCACTGACTGTGTGGTGTGAGGAATGCTGCTGTGCATTGATGCTGCCTTTTTTCCCCACTGTTTTTTTTTTTATTAACTTGATTATTTCTTATTTACATTTCGAGTGTTATTCCCTTTCCCGGTTTCCGGGCAAACATCCCCCTCCCTCCTCCCCTTCTTTATTGGTGTTCCCCTCCCCATCCTCCCCACATTGCCACCCTCCCCCCAACAATCTTGTTCACTGGGGGTTCAGTCTTAGCAGGACCCAGGGCTTCCCCTTCCACTAGTGCTCTTACTAGGATATTCATTGCTACCTATGAGGTCAGAGTCCAGGGTCAGTCCATGTATAGTATTTAGGTAGTGGCTTAGTCCCTGGAAGCTCTAGTTGCTTGGCATTGTTGTTCATATGGGGTCTCGAGCCACTTCAAGCTCTTCCAATTCTTTCTCTGATTCCTTCAACGGGGGTCCTATACTCAGTTCAGTGGTTTGCGGCTGGCATTCGCCTCTGTGTTTGCTGTATTCTGGCTGTGTCTCTCAAGAGCGATCTACATCCGGCTGTCAGCCTGCACTTATTTGCTTCATCCATCTTGTCTAACTGGATGGCTGTATATGTATGGGCCGCATGTGGGGCAGGCTCTGAATGGGGGTTCCTTCTGTGTCTGCTTTAATCTTTGTCTCTCTATTCCCGGTCAAGTGTATTCTTGTTCCCCTTTTAAAGAAGGAGTGAAGCATTCACATTTTGATCATCTGTCTTGAGTTTCATTTGTTCTAGGCATCTAGGGTAATTCAAGCATTTGGGCTAATAGCCACTTCTCAGTGAGTGCATACCATGTGTGTTTTTCTGTGATTGGGTTACCTCACTCAGGATGATATTTTCCGTTACACCCGTTTGCCTACGAATTTCATAAAGTCATTGTTTTTGATAGCTGAGTGATATTCCATTGTGTAGATGTACCACGTTTTCTGTATCCATTCCTCTGTTGAAGGGCATCTGGGTTCTTTCCAGCTTCTGGCTATTATAAATAAAGGCTGCGATGAACATAGTGGAGCACGTGTCTTTTTTATATGTTGGGGCATTTTTGGGGTATATGCCCAAGAGAGGTATAGCTGGATCCTCAGGCAGTTCAATGTCCAATTCTCTGAGGAACCTCCGGACTGATTTCCAGAATGATTGTACCAGTGTGCAATCCCACCAACAATGGAGGAGTGTTCCTCTTTCTCCACATCCTCGCCAGCATCTGCTGTCACATGAGATTTTGATCTTAGCCATTCTCACTGGTGTGAGGTGAAATCTCAGGGTTGTTTTGATTTGCATTTCCCTTATGACTAAAATGTTGAACATTTCTTTAGGTGTTTCTCAGCCATTTGGCATTCCTCAACTGTGAATTCTTTGTTTAGCTCTGAACCCCATTTTTAATAGGGTTATTTGTCTCCCTGCGGTCTAATTTCTTGAGTTCTTTGTATATTTTGGATATAAGGCCTCTATCTGTTGTAGGATTGGTAAAGATCTTTTCCCAATCTGTTGGTTGCCGTTTTGTCCTAACCACAGTGTCCTTTGCAGTTTTATGAGATCCCATTTGTCGATTCTTGATCTTAGAGCATAAGCCATTGGTGTTTTGTTCAGGAAATTTTTTCCAGTGCCCATGTGTTCCAGATGCTTCCCTAGCTTTTCTTCTATTAGTTTGAGTGTATCTGGTTTGATATGGAGGTCCTTGATCCACTTGGACTTAAGCTTTGTACAGGGTGATAAGCATGGATCGATCTGCATTCTTCTACATGTTGACCTTCAGTTGAACCAGCACCATTTGCTGGAAATGCTATCTTTTTTCCATTTGATGGTTTTGGCTCCCTTGTCAAAAATCAAGTGCCCATAGGTGTGCGGGTTTTTTTCTGGGTCTTCAAATCTGTTCCATTGGCGTATCTGTCTGTCTCTGTACCAATACCATGCAGTTTTTAATCACTATTGCTCTGTAATACTGCTTGAGTTCAGGGATAGTGATTCCCCCTGAAGTCCTTTTATTGTTGAGGATAGTTTTAGCTATCCTGGGTTTTTTGTTATTCCAGATGAATTTGAAAATTGTTCTGTCTAACTCTTTGAAGAATTGTATTGGTATTTTGATGGGGATTGCATTGAATCGGTAGGTCGCTTTTGATAAAATGGCAATTTTTACTATATTAATCCTGCCAATCCGTGAGCATGGGAGATCTTTCCATCTTCTGTGGTCTTCTTCAATTTCTTTCTTCAGAGTCTTGAAGTTCTTATTGTACAAATCTTTTACTTGCTTGGTTAAAGTCACACCGAGGTACTTTGGTATTTGGGTCTATTAAGAAGTGTGGTGTTTCCCTAATTTCTTTCTCAGCTTGTTTCTCTTTTGTGTAGAGGAAGGCTACTGATTTGAGTTTATTTTATACCAAGCCACCTTGCTGAAGTTGTTTTCAGCTTTAGTAGTTCTCTGGTGGAACTTTTGGTATCACTTAAATATACTATCATATCATCTGCAAATAGTGATATTTTGACTTCTTCTTTTCCGACCTGTATCCCCTTGACCTCCTTTTGTTGTCTGATTGCTCTGGCTAGAACTTCAAGAACTATATTGAATAAGTAGGGAGAGAGTGGGCAGCCTTGTCTAGTCCCTGATTTTAGTGGGATTGCTTCAAGTTTCTCTCCATTTAGTTTAATGTTAGCAACTGGTTTGCTGTATATGGCTTTTACTATGTTTAGGTATGGGCCTTGAATTCCTATTCTTTCCAGGACTTTTATCATGAAGGGGTGTTGAATTTTGTCAAATGCTTTCTCAGCATCTAATGAAATGATCATGTGGTTTTGTTCTTTCAGTTTGTTTATATAATGGATCACGTTGATGGTTTTCTGTATATTAAACCATCCCTGCATGCCTGGGATGAAGCCTACTTGATCATGGTGGATGATTGTTTTGATGTGCTCTTGGATTCGGTTTGCCAGAATTTTATTGAGTATTTTTGCGTCGATATTCATAAGGGAAATTGGTCTGAAGTTCTCTTTCTTTGTTGGGACTTTGTGTGGTTTAGGTATAAGAGTAATTGTGGCTTCATAGAAGGAATTCGGTAGTGATCCATCTGTTTCAATTTTGTGGAATAGTTTGGATAATATTGGTATGAGGTCTTCTATGAAGGTCTGATAGAATTCTGCACTAAACCCGTCTGGACCTGGGCTCTTTTTGGTTGGGAGACCTTTAATGACTGCTTCTATTTCCTTAGGCATTATGGGGTAGTTTAACTGGTTTATCTGTTCCTGATTTAACTTCGGTACCTGGTATCTGTCTAGGAAATTGTCCATTTCCTGCAGATTTTCAAGTTTTGTTGAATATAGGCTTTTATAATAAGATCTGATGATTTTTAGAATTTCCTCTGAATCTGTAGTTATGTCTCCCATTTAATTTCTGATTTTGTTAATTTGGACACACTCTCTGTGTCCTCTCGTTAGTCTGGCTAAGGGTTTATCTATCTTGCTGATTTTCTCAAAGAACCAACTTTTGGTTCTGTTGATTCTTTCTATGGTTCTTTTTGTTTCTATGTGGTTGATTTCAGCTCTGAGCTTGATTATTTCCTGCCTTCTACTCCTCCTGGGTGTATTTGCATCTTTTTGTTCTAGAGCTTTTAGGTGTGCTGTCAAGCTGCTGACATATGCTCTTTCATGTTTCTTTCTGCAGGCACTCAGCACTATGAGTTTTCCTCTATAGCACAGGTTTCATTGTGTCCCATAAGTTTGGGTATGTTATACCTTCCTTTTCATTAAATTCTAAAAAGTCTTTAATTTCTTTCTTTATTTCTTCCTTGACCAGGTTATCATTGAGTAGAGCATTGTTCAATTTCCACGTTTATGTGGGCATTCTTCCCTTATTTTTATTGAAGACCAGTTTTAGGCCGTGGTGATCCGATAGCACGCATGGGATTATTTCTATCTTTCTGTACCTGTTGAGGTCCGTTTTTTGACCAATTATATGGTCAGTTTTGGAGAAAGTACCATGAGGAGCTGAGAAGAAGGTATATCCTTTTGCTTTAGGATAGAATGTTCTATAAATACCTGTTAAGTCCATTTGGCTCATGACTTCTCTTAGTCTGTCTACGTCTCTGTTTAATTTCTGTTTCCATGATCTGTCCATTGATGAGAGTGGGGGTGTTGAAATCTCCTATTATTGTGTGAGGTGCAATGTGTTTTTTGAGCTTTAGTAAGGTTTCTTTTACGTATGTAGGTGCCCTTGTATTTGGGGCCCAGATATTTAGGATTGAGAGTTCATCTTGGTGGATTTTTCCTTTGATGAATATGAAGTGTCCTTCCTTATCTTTTTTGATGACTTTTAGTTGAAAATTGATTGTATGTGATATTAGAATGGCTATGCCAGCTTGCTTCTTCCGACCATTTGCTTGGAAAGTTGTTTTCCAGCCTTTCACTCTGAGGTAGTTTCTGTCTTTGTCTCTGAGGTGTGTTTCCTGTAGGCAGCAGAATGCAAGGTCCTCGTTGCGTATCCAGTTTGTTAATCTATGCCTTTTTATTGGGGAGTTGAGGCCATTGATATTGAGAGATATTAAGGAATAGTGGTTATTGTTTCCCTTTATATTCATATTTGGATGTGAGGTTATGTTTGTGTGCTTTTCTTCTCTTTGTTTTGTTGCCAAGACGATTAGTTTCTTGCTTCTTCTAGGGTATAGCTTGCCTCCTTATGTTGGGCTTTACCATTTCTTATCCTTTGTAGTGCTGGATTTGTAGAAAGATTTTGTGTAAATTTGTTTTTGTCCTGGAATATCTTGGTTTCTCCATCCATGTTAAGTGGGAGTTTTGCAGGATACAGTAACCTGGGCTGACATTTGTGTTCTCTTAGGGTCTGTATGACATCTGTCCAGGATCTTCTGGCTTTTGTAGTTTCTGGTGAAAAGTCTGGTGTGATTCTGATAGGTCTGCCTTTATATGTCACTTGACCTTTTTCCCTTACTGCTTTTAATATTCTTTCTTTATTTTGTGCGTTTGGTGTTTTGACTATTATGTGACAGGAGGTGTTTCTTTTCTGGTCCAATCCATTTGGAGTTCTGTAGGCTTCTTGTATGCCTATGGGTATCTCTTTTTTTAGGTTAGGGAAGTTTTCTTCTATGATTTTGTTGAAGATATTTATTGGTCCTTTGTGCTGGGAGTCTTCACTCTCTTCTATACCTATTGTCCTTAGGTTTGATCTTCTCATTGAGTCCTGGACCAATGTTTTGGACCAGTAGCTTTTTCCGCTTTACATTATCTTTGACAGTTGAGTCAATGATTTCTATGGAATCTTCTGCTCCTGAGATTCTCTCTTCCATCTCTTGTATTCTGTTGGTGAAGCTCGTATCTACAGCTCCTTGTCTCTTCTTTTGGTTTTCTATATCCAGGGTTGTTTCCATGTGTTCTTTCTTGATTGCTTCTATTTCCACTTTTAATTCCTTCAACTGTTTGATTGTGTTTTCCTGGAATTCTTTCAGGGATTTTTGTGACTCCTCTCTATGGGCTTCTACTTGTTTATTTATGTTTTCCTGGAATTCTTTCAGGGATTTTTGCGATTCCTCTCTGTAGGCTTCTACTTGTTTATTAATGTTTTCCTGTGTTTCTCTAAGGGAGTTCTTCACGTCTTTCTTGAAGTCCTCCAGCATCATGATCAAATATGATTTTGAAACTAGATCTTGCTTTTCTGGTGTGTTTGGATATTCCATGTTTGTTTTGATGGGAGAATTGGGCTCAGATGGTGCCATGTAGTCTTGGTTTCTGTTGCTTGGGTTCCTGCGCTTGCCTCTCGCCATCAGTTTATCTCTAGTGTTACTTTGTTCTGCTATTTCTGACAGTGGCTAGACTGTCCTATAAGCCTGTGTGTCAGGAGTGCTGTAGACCTGTTTTCCTGTTTTCTTTCAGCCAGTTATGGGGACAGAGTGTTCTGCCTTCGGGCGTGTAGTTTTTCCTATCTATAGGTCTTCAGCTGTTCCTGTGGGCCTGTGTCTGGAGTTCACCAGGCAGGTCACTTGCAGCAGAAAAGTTGGTCTTACCTGTGGTCCTGGGGCTCAAGTTTGCTCCTGGGGTGTTGCTTATGAGCTCTCTGCGGCGGCAGCAACCAGGAAGATCTGTGCTGCCCTTTCCAGGAGCTTCCGTACACCAGGGTTCCAGATGGAGTTTAGTGTTTTCCTCTGGCGTCAGATATATGTGCAGAGTGCAGTCTCTTCTGGTTTCCCAGGCATGTCTGCCTCTCTGAAGGTTTAGCTCTCCCTCCCACGGGATTTGGGTGCAGAGAACTGTTTATCCCGTCTGTCCCTTCAGATTCTGGTGGTGTGTCAGACGCAGCGGTCCTGCTGCACCTGGGCCCTCCTCTGCGGGAACCCAGAGGCCTTAAACAGTTTCCTATTGGGCCAGGGATGTGGGCAGGGGTGAGCAGTGTTGGTGGTCTCTTCTGTTCTGCAGCCTCAGGAGTGCCCACCTGACCAGGCAGTGAAGTCTCTCTCCCACGGGGTTTGGGAGCAGAGAGCTGCTGCGGGCCGGTATCCGTGGGTTTGGGACTCCCGGTAAACCCCGGAAGTGCCCAGTCCTAGAGGAATTTTTGCCTCTCTGTGTCCTGAATTCACCAGGCAGGTCTCTTGCAGCAGAAAAGTTGGTCTTACCTGTGGTCCCGAGGCTCAAGTTTGCTCGTGTGGTGCTGCCTATGAGCTCTCCACGGTGGCAGCAACCAGGAAGATCTGCACCGCCCTTTCCGGGAGCTTCCGTGCACCAGTGTTACAGATGGTGTTTGGTGTTTTCCTCTGGCATCAGAGATGTGTGCAGAGTGCAGTCTCTTCTGGTTTCCCAGGCGTGTCTGCCTCTCTGAAGGTTTAGCTCTCCCTCCCACGGGATTTGGGTGCAGAGAACTGTTTATCTGGTCTGTCCCTTAAGGTTCTGGCGGTGTCTCAGACGCAGTGGTCCTGCTGCTCCTGGGCCCTCCTCTGCAGGAACCCAGAGGCCTTATACAGTTTCCTCTTGGGCCAGGGATGTGGGCTGGGGTGGGCAGTGTTGGTGGTCTCCTCTGCTCTGCAGCCTCAGGAGTGCCCACCTGACCAGGCGGTGAGGTCTCTCTCCCACAGGGTTCGGGAGCAGAGAGCTGCTGCGTTTCGGGATCCGCGGGTTTGGGACTCTAGGTAAACCCCGGAAGTGCCTGGTCCTAGAGGATTTTTGCCTCTGTGTGTCCTGAGTTCACCAGGCAGGTCTCTTGCAGCAAAAAAGTTGGTCTTACCTGTGGTCCCGAGGCTCAAGTTTGCTCGTGGGGTGCTGCCTATGAGCTCTCCGCAGCGGCAGCAACCAGTGACGCTGCCTTTTTTCTTTTCTCCCTACACCCTTCTGGTGGCTCAGGTTGGACAACTAGGTGCCCATGACCAACTCCTCATTGTGGATGAATTTAGTCTGGATGGACTTTCTCAGGAAAGGTATGACTAATTGGTCACTTAAACGCGTCAACTAATTGGTTAGTTTTAGTGTACTGAAGTGATAGTTTGCATTTAATTTTGAAATTTGAATTCAAAAAGAAGTGATGTAAAAGCTCTTTGTGTTTACTCACATTCACTATAACCCTAGTTCTTAGAGCACATGAATCTCATTTTGGGTTCACTCATAAGAATGTATATTAGTATAAACATTTCATTAAATAATTATATAAATATGTACACATATACTTAGAGCTTGTAAAATCTTTAAATATCTTAATGTTTATGATATAGAATAGAATATATTTATCTGTTTTATAATTAATTATCATAAGTGATGTGGACAGGACATAATCTTCTGAAAGTCTGGTTTATTTCCCCAAACAGCAACCAGGCTGAAGAACCTAAGCACAAGTATTCTGAACATAGACTCCTCTATGACAGTGAGCACTGTTTCTTTATATTTTCTTCCTAGGGCAGCAGAACTCATGACTACAACCAGTTCCATGGTTACACTGGAAGTTGCAAATCAAGGCATCCTCTCTCACTGCCTGTCCACCTGTCTTACCCTGCCATTGTCCTCCATGGTGCAGAGAGGTAAGAGCTAGTGACTCAAGCCAGGTTAGCCAACATATAGTAATCCTGTATTGAGATATGGCTCCTCCTAAAAGTTATCAAAATCAGGGGCTGGAAAGATGGTTCAGTATTTTACAACACCAGTGTTAGCTCACAACTGCCTAAAACTCTAATTTCAGGGGATTTGAAACCTTCTTCTAAGTTCTTTGGACACCAGTCAAGCATTCATGTGCACATATGCTGGGCAAACACTCATACACATAAATTATTTTTATAAAGTGAGACCCTAAAAGTCCCATGTAGTAGCTCCTACCACAGCTCTTGCTCAGCTTTTCAAGGAAGAAGTTAGTTGAGACTGAGTGCATGATGCTGAGAAATACTTCTGGATCATGATACAGATCAGATCTGATGGTACGGTTTACTAGATATATTCACAGTCTGTTAGGTGCAGTATTGTGAATCCTCTTCTGACCCTGACTCAGCTTTTATTTTTACTTTTTATTTTTTCAGTTTTATTTTTATTACGCTACTCAAGTAAATTAATACTAAATTAATGAATCTGGGAAAATGAGAATTAGTTTAAATGAGTAAATAAAATGTGAAATGTTTTTTATTGAAATCATAGTGTCAAAATTATAGTTTTTAGCAGGGCATTTAAAATACATGCTTTTTAGAAAACCATTTATTTATTTCCTTTACAATCCTGTCTTCCCAGTAACCCACCATACAATTCTTCCCTCCATCACACTTTTCCTGAAATGGCAAAGCTTGTTTCGGGGTGTCAACCCCCATGAATGCTTTTTAAAAGATTGTAAAACAGATACCTGAGGAAAAAGTACGCCTTTTATGCAGTTTTAAGCATCTGATTGTTTACTTCTTTACATTTCACAAGAACAGACCCCTCTACCTAGACCTGAAGTTAGGAGCTAAATTTCAAGAGTGGCAATGCCACAAACAGCATGCATCAGTGTATAGAAAAAATCTTTTTATTCCTTTGTAGACACAGGAACAGCTGGCTACTTGGCCAGTGAGCCATAAAGCAGTGTCAGTTCTGGTTATATAACCATTCCCCAGTTTTTGTTACCTCCTCTGTGAGGAAGAAACATGCATGAAATTTTGCTAATATCTCTGGTGAGTCCCTGAAGTAGTATAGCTTCCTCTTTTCTTTTCTCAGCCTCTTACCCCATCCAAGGAAGATCTTCAGGAAGTTTAACCTACTTGAGCTCCACTGAGTAGAGGCTGGCAAGGGTCTCTAGTGTGACAGTGATATGTGGATCCAGAGGTCCTCAGTGGAATCTAGCACATGCAGCCAGGAGCACCTGAACTCTTCCTCCAAGTCAGTTGCCCCTGCTTCCACTCTGACCAAGAGTGGTCCTGGCCATTGGGAAACCCCAGCAGAGGTGCTGCCCACCCCTGTGACTGTCTCCCAGCCCATATGAACAGACCTCCCTCCACCACCTCCTCTACCACAGGTCCACTACACCAGATATTGGTGGCATTTCAGTGGATTTGCCACTCCCCCCTCCTTCTGCAAACAAGGCAGCATCCCAGTCTGCACAGGTGGCTGGGAAAAAAGAGTGAGGAGCAGCAGTGGTGGTCTGAGATATAGAAGGCCTGTCTGGACAAGGAAGCAGAGAGGAAGCACAGGGAGCAGGAGAGGAAAGGGTGACAGATGCACTCTCATTCCCTGAACCTGCTTCCTTCTCATCTTTGACCGCACCGACCAAACCAGGAAAACCTTCCACACTGCAGAGGCCCCAAGGAACAGTCATTCTGGTGTTGTAGTCCCCGCAGCAGCCCCCCACTATTGAGCACAGGGATCTGCAGTTCATAACTATCAGTAAAGAGGAGTTGTCCTCTGGGGAGTCTGTCTCCAGACCCATAAAAATAAGATGTCAGGAAGAAGCTGGAGAAGCAACAGCAAATGCACCTTGTGGATATGCTAAGCAAGGAGATCCATGAGTTGCAAAACAAGGGGGACGGTAGTGCAGAGGAGACTGACTGCCTGTGGACGCTTATGCTGGAGTGGCAGTTCCAGAAGAGACTTCAGGCCATATTTCTTGCGTTTCTCCCAGGTTCATTTCATAAAACTGTTCAAGAAGCACAACATTTGATGTTTCCATAGTAGAAATTTATAACAACAATATTTTTGCCCTTCTGGCCTTAGACAGTTCTACAGTGGTGTCTATGGTTAAGTGCCAGGCAGTGAGAACCCAGGAGTGACATTCAGAGGTACACAGGATGACCAGCAGGTGAGGTGCTCCTGGGGCCCAGTGTCCTGAGTGCAGGTCCTCAACCTTACAGCTGCCCACTCCAGCTGTGCCTGGGATGGAGCCAGTGCTACCAACCTAGGAAGCAGCTCAGGGAGTGTGCTTAGTATGTGCCCCATTGCTTCAGTGCATGACAAGGTTAACTGCAGGAGTAGCAAGGATTTTAGCCAGCTCGCGTTCTGTATCTGAGGAAGAACATGTCTTTAAGAACATCAAGATGCTCACCTCTAGCACATATCAGCTTTATATATCAAAGATATCATAATAAAGCTGTTTAAAACATAAAAAGTTATAAGGTAGCTCAAGGGTAGGATTACTGACCCTGAGTATTATATCTAATTACACACACACACACACACACACACACACACACACACACAGAAAAAGGTACAAAAGTTGGAAAAATAAACGAATCTTAAAAATATATAAATAAATGTATAATTATTAAAATCTATATGAGAGTCAATGTTTATCACCCAGCATTGTGGAAGGGGCTTAGAGAAATGAATTATCCCCCTCCAACTTCAAAAAACATACGCACACACACAATCAATGACATGTGTAATTATACCAGGAAATACCCGTATTTTATAGAATGCAATAATCGAAAGTAAGAACCATCTTTTTTGTTAAGGGTTGCCAATACATTCTTTTTCCAAGGTGTGTGCAGCTGTGCCAGTCTTGTTCACTATGGGATGGAACAGGTCCCTGACCTGTGAGCCTAGAGGTGAGCAGGTGCTCCATTCTGAGACTGAGAGAGGCAGGATGCCCCCTCAAGGGTCCATAGCAGGGAAGGTTTTCAAGCTATGACAGTGCTGGAAAAGCCTATACAAGGCACACAGTTAGCAGTGATGTGTTTGCAGGGAGTCCAAGGAACCAGCTTTGTACTGATGCAGGTGGGCAAGCATTTATCATCCACCTCCCACTATGACAGCAATGAGAGTATTGCTTAAGTTTTATTTCATATATTTGATCCCTGACCAAAATACCAAAAACTGCACCCTTAATGATGTAGCAAATAGAATGGTGGATGCTAGGCCAGGAACCTATGATGCTTCTAATACCATTGTGTATTTCCGAGCAAGGAAGGAGAGGTATCAATGGACAGCAGTCTGTTTCCCCACGAGTACTCTACCACTGAGTTAGTAGCCTTAGCCCTCCTCACCTCTAGAAAAATGGTGTCACTAAGTTGTCCAAGCTGATCTTAAACTCATGATGTAGACCAGGCTAGCCTTGAAGTTCTGATCCCCCTACCTACTGTGTGTCTTGAGTGTCTGGTATTACAGGCCTGTTTATCTATGGATTAGTAGCCCATGGAAGAGTCCATGATCCCATGACCCTCTAGTTCTCACCCTGTGGAGCTATTGGCCTAAGGGGGAGATGGAGTCCATCTGAAGGGATGGGTCAACAAGACAACTCTGTAGAGTGGGGAACTCATCATTCATATTGGGTCCCTGCTGGGAAGAGGAGAAATCAAGAGGAGGGAGGAGATTGGTGTTGGGGAATCCTTCTCTTCCTCATCTTTCTCCTCCTCCTCCTCCTTCTGCTGCTAATGCTGCTGGTGCTATTGCTGTTTCTCCTGTTGGTGCTGTAGCTTCTGCTGGTGTCTTTTCCTTGGCCATGTGTCTGAAATCACCTCCTGTTTATACTCAGGACATGACAGAATTTCAAGATGGCACTGTGAGAGAAAAAAAGTCAATTTATTCTAAGCAAAAATCTTATGCGGTAGAATACTTAGATTACCATTTGGAGCTTTGATTGCCTTATTATTTTATCAAATCTTCTCTTCTACTTCTCAGTTAAGATTTTTGAAAGAAATCATTTAGAAATGTTACATATATATATATATATATATATATATATATATATATATATATATATCAATTGCTAGGTCTTAGGAATGAAAAAATCAGTATGCAAAACAATATGCATGCATGCAGGATTCTGACCAACAACAATAACCAACAAACTAGGTTGTTGATACTTATTCAGTGACAAACCTTGTTATTAATTTTAAGGCTTAAAGGAGTGGGATGTTACATTTGAAAACATAAGACTCTGTTCTGCAGCACTTGTGATTGATGACCACATGTGCTAGAACCAGTAGCCCATGGATGAATCCATGAGCCCATGAATCTCTAGTCCTCACCCTGTGGGAGCTATTGGCCTAAGGGGGAGCTGGAGTCCATCTGAAGGGATGGGTCAACAAGAAAACTCTGTAGAGTGGGGAATTCATATTGAGTCCCTGCTGGGAAGAGGAGAAATCAAGAAGAGGGAGAAGGCTTGGTGTTGGGGAAACCTCATAAAAGAACTTAGAGAAGATACAAGGTAAGAATTATGGGGAAAATGGAAACCAGAGACAGAGGAAGGACCAGCATAGAGCAAACTAGAAAGGACAAAGCATGAAGGTACCTGGGCTGTGCCTGCTGCTTGTTATCTGGACTCTCCCTGTGGCTCATTACTGGGGTGAGATTCTGTTCTGCCCAAGGCAAGGTTTCTTTCTCCTTGGCATGCAGCAACAAAGCTTTATCAGGGCATTTGCTATATTCCTGGTCCACCCCTTAAAACCTCTGTGCCGGACCCTGCTGGAGATGGGCTTATCCTCTAATGGGGCTCTGTGGGAGAGTAGATTATCTTCTTTTATTTCCTTGTTGCTACTCTTCTCACTGAAGATGCTTGTTGTTTGAATGTATGGGACACTCATGGCACATTTGTGATAGTGGTCCTGTGTAGGTGTCATCGGTAGTGGCCTGAGACGACCAGCCACAGTGGACCTTCTTCCTCCTTTTGTATGAACCTTCTGGCCATAATGAGATACGTGACCTTGGGAGAATGACACCTGCAAGGTGTCAAGGACTGGCAGGCTTCCACTCCTCTTTCTTTGTAATCTAAAAGCAGCAGCAGGATCAAGGCTAGGAAATGGGGCTGCAATGGGACTCACTTGCTGTGCCTGGGCTGTGCAGCCATACCCGGGGAGAGCCTGCTGTTGTAGGAAGCAATAAGTTGCCATTTCCTCATTATATTTTCTTTTTATTAGGGAGTATTTTATTACAGAGGCTTGAAATCCCATGCATTTCATCGCACCCAAAATTTCAGGGTCTGGCCTGAGGGGAAGCAGTTCTTCACAACGAACTGTGAACCTCTTCCCGTGTTCTTTGAACCAGGCGTGTTTCATCACCTCGCTGGCTGTTGGTCTATAATTGGATTTACTGTTAGTAATTGACTAAGGAGGTTCTCCAGATCTTCTGAAACCCCACAGGGGGCAGGATACACCCCTGCAACAACTTGTTTTTGTAATTCTTGGATGATCACAGAATCAAATGGGAGCTTTCCCACTACCATATAATACAAGACCACTCCTATTGTCCACATATCATTCTTCATCCCGTCATACAGAAGTCCAAGGAAGCGTTCCGGGAAACCAAAAGAATACGCACCGCAGTGCTGGTTTAGCATTTGTCCAGGTTGTGTTTCGGTGCTAAGCCCAAAGTCGATGACTTTGACCTTTTTGTTTTTATCAATCATTATATTGTCCACTTTCAGGTCTCGGTGAACAATCCCCTTTCCATGGCAGTAGCTCACTGCTGATAATATCTGTTCAAATATTTGCCGGGCCTCATCCTCCTCTATGTGCCCTGACTCTCTGATGTACTGGTAGAGTTGTTGGCCTTCCACCAGCTCCATTATGAGGTATATTCTAGTTTTGTTTTCAATGACTTGTAAGAGAGAAACAATGTTGGGGTGGTTGATCTTTCTCATTATGTTTGCTTCTGTCATGGCTGGCTGGAACCACTGCTTGTTCTTTCGGAGAACTTTGACCGCCACTCAGGTTCCTGTGAGCTGGTGGTGGGCCAGGAGGACCTTGGCATGGCTTCCTTTTCCAATAGTCTTCAGTACTTTATATTGGGAATGAAAGGTTCCCTCCTGAGAGATACTGGGATCGGGACTAGAAGGTGGTAACTCCTCCTCAGTCTCTGTAGGCATTTTATCAGTACTAATGCTACCTAAAAATAACAAACAAATGGAATCAAATAATGAAAAAGATGGAGCAATTCAGGAACTAAAATTACACATGTGGAACCTAAAAGAAACAAATGAAACAAAAAGAAAAAAATAATAACAAAGAAAAGACTAGACTAGAAAAATAGAGTAAAATTATGAACAGGGGGAAATATGAAGAATCATAAGTAAAAGCCACCCAAATAACCATCCCCAAAAGAGAAAGCCAAGAGCACACAAATACTAAACGTAATGATGAAAATAAAAATCGTCATACTACAATAGGATTGGGCGGCCAAAGCTGATCAATACTGTGAATGGATTGTTTGAAGAAAATGGTCAGATGAAAGAAATGAGAGGAGAAAGACTGAGTATGAGACAAAACAAACAAATGTAAAAAGCCAACACTTAAGGGAAAACTCCATTGAATTTCAGGACCTAGTGATCCACAAAAATCCACAACTCTCCAGAGCAAAATACTGAAAATTAAAATTAACCAACCACAAGGAATGAGGCAGTTAAATATCAGTGAATAGTAAACCTTAAACAAAGGCCGAAGAGTCAAAGTGTCACAAAGGGCAAATTTGTATCAAGTCTAAGCCAATGATTGCTTGTACTCAATAAATGGAGAAACAGGAATAATGTAAAAGGATGAAACCGCAGGACATTGAAAATGGAGATAGAGTTAATCATCCGACTGCAGAACCGTAAATAATCAAAGCAGTAATATAGCATGTGAGAACATAAAAACCACCACCAAAATGAATCCAGCAATCCATAATAAATAAATAAATAAATAAATAAATAAATAAATAAATAAATAAATAAATAAAACAAAACCACAATAAGGAAATAGCCAGTGGTCTTGAGAATATATGGCCTAATTCTATCTCTTAAACACATAGAAAAAAAATCAATCCATAAATAAGCAGCCAGCAGTCTACGTAGGCCTTTAATCTGATATTATGGGTTTGGCATATCAAATTCCTGGGAGCCACTGGAGAGCCAAGACAGGTACTTGGGCAGCTGCAGGCCAGTGAGAGAGCCTGTCTTGAAAATGAGGTTGAGGACCTGCCTCAGGAACAGGAGCCAGGGTGACTTCTAGCCTCTATACTCTTTTGCACTGAGGTGCAGGTAATATAGATACAAGGGGCAAAAGGGGATGGGCATGTGCGTGCACACACAAACACACACACACACACACACACACACACACACACACAGGCACACACACAGACAAACACCCAGATTCATACAAAACACACTCACGTAGGAACAGGCACACACATACTTACACACAAATAAACCTGGAAAAATGCACATCACAGACACACACACACACACACACACACACAGGGACACACACACACACACAAAAGAAGTGGTACACACATACAAACATACACACAAACAAACCTGTAAACTCACACACTCCTACATATACTGACAAACACACAAGCGAAAGTGTACACACACTCACACACAGGCAAATCTGTCAGCACACACTCTCTTACACACACTGATACATACACATATACACAGTACAGTAAAATCCAATACAACCACACACAGCTCACAAGATACAAACAAGTCGCAGAGGGCTCCACTCCACACCTCCTCTCAAAGCACTCAAAGAAATCCAGGCCTGGCAACAGCTTAACATCTGTTGGCTGGGACGCCTCACAGTCGCTCCTCATTAGGTCACAGTAGGACCTGTCATGACATGGTTGGGAAGGGCTTCAAGGCTCTGGCTTCTGTGGGCTATGGAGAGATTTAAGGCTTTTAGAAATCAAAGCCTGTAAGATGTTTACCTCTCCTCGGTTCTCTGTTTTGAATGTTTTCTATGCCTCCTGCTTCAAAGTCGTCATGTCTACACTCAGGGTGTCACTTTTTCATTGAATTCTGAATGATTAGCCTCAAACTGATGGTACACTGTTAAAAAAAATAAAAAAAAAACAAAGCTGTGTTTCTAAACTGACCCATCAAGATGACACTGATTTCATAAATCCTCAGAAAGGCTCTAGGTTATCATCAAACACCTGAGACCAAGCTGCAGGGATAGGCAGAGCACTTGCCTCCCAAGGGTAAGGAATTGAGTTTCAATCCCCAAAACCCCCATCAATGTTGGATGCATCAGCAAAGCCCATAAGCTCAGCATCTGTGCAGTGGGGAGGGGTTGGGGCTTGAAGACAGGTGGTCTGACATGCAGGCGTGAGGACCTGTCAGAGGATGGCCTCTGACAGGACATGGGGTAGTGGTATGCATGGACACCTAGGCACATAAGGGGGTATGGATATACATGCAGACACTTCCTCTCACACAGCGGTTGGCATGATGTATAGAAAACCAAATCCATCCTGAGTGTAGGGCTCACTTTAAATATTAAGGTCCAGTGATGGAAGAGGCATGTATGAGGACAAGGAGCCCTGTGCAACCTGGGGCCAGAAGGAACAGAGTGGCTATGCTGACACAGTTGAAATGAATTCTCAATCACAGTCTGTGACAGCCAGGTCACAGGACCCAGTCTGCTGTGTTATTTGTGAGCAGCCAGTGCAGCCAGAAGCTAACTATTGAGCACTGACTGGCCCAAGCCCAGAAAGGGTCTCTGTTTCTCAGATTGCTGGGGGCAGTGCAGTGTGTACCGCTTTCCTTCTGAAGATTCTTCTGGGGTTTGGAGTCCCCTGTAGAGGACTCTCATGGCTGCAGACACTAAGCCTGGGAGGAAAGATCCTCATCTGTAGAGTTCACTGAAAGGCCTGAGAGCAGAAAAGGAAAGAAACAGCAAAATGTGCCACCTCTGCTCACTGTGGTTCAGCTTCTGCCTTTGCAGCTGAGCTCAGGTGCCCTGGAGTCCTCCCTAGCCTGAGTCAGTGATCTCAAGTTAAGTCCCTACTTCCTGGTTTGTAGTATCAAACAAAGCACAGTTTCAGGCAAGAAAAGCTGTGAACACCATCTAGACATTGTTGTCTACATTTGAGGGGGACTGTTGAGCCCCAAAGGGAGCAAGGGTTACAAGGTCAGGTATTATAGGAATGGCCAGGGTTGGAATCCAAGTTCCAATCTCCCTTTGCTCTGGGCAGAGGGTAGGCCTGGCAATTGGTTCCTGCTGTGTATATGGGGAGAATCAAAGGGTCTTATGGGATCGCTGGCACAGACGTGCCCAAGCATGGCTTAGGGAGCCTCACACCAACTCAATATTTGATGTGTTCCCAGTTTTGTCTACCACCCTCAGCTGTGTGCCATTTTCCCTGCCTCCTGCAAGGGACCCTAAATATCTTCCTATAAAAGGCGATCAAGGAGGAGTTGCACAAGGACAGGTGTGGCTCTGTGGGGAGGTTCACATGGGCTAACACATTAGAGGGCCACAGTCCCTGGATTGATGCTGGATGGACACCCTCCTCTGACTTCCAACAGAGAGATCTTCACAGAGATCAAGAGAAGGCTTCTCTGAATAGCTGTGCAGAGCACCTCCGATTCATGGACTTAGGACTGACACCCATAGGATGCTTTTGAGGAACCGATTGTGATTCAAGGGCTCATCTGCCTGGGTCCATGTGCCTCTAGAGATGAGCCCAGGACTTGGCTGTGGCTGGTTACGGGGTCAGATCAGAGGATGGGAGGGGGCTTGTCCTTGGCTCCTGGGAGTAGAGCAATTTTTCTTTCCCTGCCCCTACTTTTTTTGCTTTTCTTTCCTTGGCATAAGGAGGGACCGGAAGAAGTCTGTCTATGGGGAGTGAGGCTGGCTGGGAAACTGCTCGCTGTTCTACATTGTCATGCAGCTGGGGGCTTGGGGTTGTTGGCAGGATAACCTCTGCACCATTCCAGTCTGCTTCTCTCCACTTTATCCATGCATCCCTGTCCCAGGGCTGGGAGACCTGGATACAAAAGTCCTACCTGTGGCTTCCAGTCCAGGGATGGAGTCCCTCAGTGAATGGATTCCAGATGGTTCTGTGTAAAGCTGCATCGAACAGGGTAGTTACTGAACATGTGGGTACATGGAGGAGGATACTGCACTGCACCCACCCACATTTCATATAAAACCAATCCTCATGCTCTGGTACTAATTGGTTCTTTTTATACCTTTCACCATTTTTGCTATTCACTGTACTGTTAAGGGTGAATTTTCATTGTTTCACTTCTGCAAAAAGACAGAGTTTAGCATTGGAGACTCCCTACAGCCTGGCTGGAAGGGAGGCCTACACCCATGTGTCCTTCTAGGAAAAAGCTCTTTCATAGGATGCCTCCCTGAGTCCCAGGATGTGTGGAGGGCTCTGTGCCCTACCCACGGTTGACCTCAGTATATTAACGGGAGCAGAGGCTTCTCTCTGATAGAACAGTACCACCCTCCTGCAAGATGTCTATGATGGTTTGTATATGCTTAGCTCAGGGAGTGGCAATATTAGGAGGCGTGGTCTTGTTAAAGTAGGTGTGTCCCTGTGGGCATGGGCTTTAAAACCCTTTTCCTATCCACATGCAAGCCAATCTTCCCCAAGCAGCCTTCAGATGAATATGTAGACCTCTCACTTACTCTGGCACCATGACTGCCTGGATGCTGCCATGCTCCCAGCTTGATGATACTGGACTGAGTCTCTGAACCTGCAATCCTGTGTCCATTAATGTTGTCCACATAAGAGCTGCATTGGTCATGGTGTGTCTGTTCTCAGCAGTAAACCCCTAACTGAGACAATGTCAATGTTCCCTGCTCCAGCTTCCTGGCTATAGAAGCTTCACACATGAGCGGCATTCTCTTGGGATATGGGCTTAATAGGCTCTAGGCTGTCTGCTTGATCTGAGAGTGTTAGGACATCCTGCTCCTAAGGGCATTGTTACTGTTCCCATGCAATACTGTGAAAACATCAGCAGGCTCCTGCTTTCTTACCCCCCTGAACACAATGCTGCCTTTTCCAGGAGTGGATCCAAAAGCTCTCAGAACCTCCTCAGGAACTATGTGTTACCCAAGGATTACCTGCACTTGCTTACACACCCCTATTCTGTGTCCTGAAAACTTTTCAAAGCCCATTCATCTGAGACTGGTGAGTTCAGGACAGTAGTCCCAAGTGTCTTGTCCTACGCTGACAGTTCATTCTCATGAGGCATCACTTACCCTTGACAGAGGATTTTTCCAAGGGGCATTGGATGTGCAGGAGAATTGTGTGTGCTGACTCCTGTCAGATCAGCACAGGATCCCATCAAGGCCCCATTTGCTCTTGATTTTGGAACTCATGGTCTTGGCACTGTCTTGTTGTTATTTAGGTCCCTGTCAGTCCCTAATTGAATTTTAGCATGGGAACCCAGGGCAGTTGTCTTCAAAAATATTCCTAGTATGGGCCACATCTTCACCTTGCCAGACATAAAGCACAAAGAAACACCAGGCAGGCAGAGAACCCTCAGGGGCTGGAACTGGCATGTTCAAACACTCTGGCTTGACCTTGGCCAGCACAGATTCCGAGAACATCTTCTATGTAGGAAGATCTCCTTCCTCCTCTCAGAGTTTAGGACATCTAGAGGTAGGCTAAGGTGCTGGCACAATGTGAGCAGAGGCAGCACTCTGGGCTTGTTCAGTGTCAAAGCCTCCCTGCCACCCCTGTATCACAGTCACAGCAGCCCATCTCATGAGAATTCTAGGGCTGCTGATATCCTGGATGAATAATCCATGTTCTGCTGCTAGTTTCTTTGCTTCCACATGGACAACTGAGAGAAGGGATTGATTAAGTGTAGGTGAGGAAGCCCTGCAAATATCTACTTGGTGTTACCAAAGACAATGGGTTCTGACTGGCAAGATCTTTGAATTAGATTTTGAAAAATGCCACCTAGGAACAGTTAGTAGGTACTCTCAGGAAGGTGCAGCATGGTGGGCACAATGGGACAGGATCCCTGAGGCTGGTGCAGTGGGACAGGGTCGTTGGGGCAGGTAAAACTGAGTAGGAAACGTGAGCCAGGAACAACCGGGCAGGGACCCTGGTACAGTTACAACAGAGCAGGAATCCTGGGGGAGATGCAAGGGGGCATGAGTCCTGGGGAAGGGATCTTGTAGTTGTGGCCCTGTGGCATGTGCAACTGGCAGGGACCCTGGGGCAGGTGCACTGTGACGTGCACCCAAGCTGGAATGTTCAGACAGGTGTGTGTTTGCTTCATGCAGCTGCTGTCTGAAGTAGAGAACACTGGCAACTGCCCCAGAGGGGATTTTGGGAACTCCTTCCAAGAATCCCTTAGCTCCTAACTGAGAAGCTATACATTCCACAGATGGACCTTTATTGAGATGAGCAGATTCTAAGGGAGCTGCCTTGAATGAAAAGCCAAAGAAAGCAGAAATGAAGAACAAGCAATTGCAGCAGACATGTTCAGTGTGTTTTCGACCAGAAAAGTAGGACTGGAAGAAACTGATTAAGTCAAATCACTTCTCTGTCTATCCATCCATCCATCCATCCATCCATCCATCCACCCACCCACCCACCCACCCATCCATCCATCCATCCATCCATCCATTTCCCTGAGGGAAGTCAGCTTTTCTTTCTGAGAAGGTCAAAGCAGTGCTCCCTTGTGGTGACAATGAGGATTGCAGGCAGTGAGATAAGTGGGTATTTATTTATTTATTTATTTATTTATTTATTTATTTATTTCATGATCTGCGATAGACTGCCACTTGTGGCCAGTCCCATCTGCATCAGCTGTACCATAAACCCAGTCTCAGTGTGACACAGAAAAGGCCTAATTGGAAAGTATGTCCTCTCTCTAAGCGACACTGTATAATAACATACTCTGGACTGCAGGTCAGTCAAGGCCTGTGTTTAGGAGACTTGTGGACAGATGAATGTCTGTCAGTCTGGACTTAGACTCTGTGGAGGGCTCAGGTCACCTGACTGTCCTGAAGCTTCCCACTGTGATTTATTTCCCTCCTACAGAGCCAGACACCTGAGCAACTGCATTTCCTGGTTATTCCCTAATCCTCTTACACTGTGTAGTGTGTTCAATCTCAGGGAGGGCCTGGGAATCTGAGAGATACCACTGAGCCCTCTGGGCCTGGCTGACTCAACCTGAGGCTACTCTGTGTGTCTTCATTTTGCTCACCCTCCAGAGACCTCAAAAGTCAGCAGTGAGCTTGCTGAGAGGTCAGGAACCTCCATATTGGCCCAAGAGCAACTGTCCTCTTTTACAGGTTCATCCACAGAACTTGTAATTCTGATTGGTGCAACAGTCAGGAAGAGTGAAAGATGTCATCTCCCAAGGACAAGTGCTGTGCTAGTGGACACTGAGGAACTTCAGGGATCAAACCCTTCCCCATTCTTCTCCAGCCTCTCTTGTTCTTCGTTGAGATGTTTCCTGCAGATCTAAAAGATCCAGGCAATCCATGACATGGGTTTGAACATAATCTCGACATTTTATTCATTGCCTGATAACTAAGACTAGGTAAAATTTATTTATTTATTCATTCATTCATTCATTCATTCATTCAATCAATCAATCATTCGTTATGCATACGTACAGGGTAGCTGTATTTAGAAAGACCAGAGAGGGCATCAGATGTCATTAGAGACATTTGTGAGCCTCCATGTGTTTGCTGGGATTTGAACTCAGGACCTCTGAAAGAGCATTCAGTGCTCTTAGCCACTTATCAATCTTTCCATTTTCCAGGCTAACTTTTTTACTTCCAATAATGTCTTCTTTATTCAGGTTACATCCTGATCCCAGTCACTCTCCCTCTTCCCTTCCCAGTCCCACCTTACAAATCCTTTCTACCATAATGCTCTCCCTTCTCTTTGGACAAGGGGAGAGTCCCTGGGTACCACACCACCCCGGGACATCTAGTCCCAGGTGGCCCGAGCACATTCTGCCCCACAGATTTACAATCAGGCAGTCCGGGTATGGGGAACAGATCCAATGGCAGGCAACACAGACTGAGACAGTCCTGGATCTACTTGTCAGATGACCCACATGGAGACCAACTGCAGATAGCTAACCTGGCTCTGGGGTTGGTTGCACAGGCTCTAGCATACTCCATGGTCCAAGGTATCTGACGGTAGGGGACTACTTGTAGTGTTTTATCCCAACCAGTTTCCTTGTCACTCTCCCCCCACTCTTCCACAAGACTTCCCGAGCTCCATCTGAGGATTGGCTGTGGCTTTCAGCTGCTGAGTGAAGCCTCTGGAGACAGGTGTGCTACTTTTCTGTCTGCAAGTAAATCAGAAAGAATATCATAAATAGCGTCAGAGGTTGTGTCTGTCACATGAGACAGATCTCACTTTGTGTCAGTCATTGACTGGTTGGTCCCTCAATATCTGCTTTACCTTTATCCCTGCACACTTATTGGCAAGACAGATTTCGAGTTGAAAGTTTTGTGAATGTATTGATGTCTCCTTCCTCTTCTAGAAGTCTTTCTTGTTACAGGAGGTGGCCATTTCATTTTCATGCTCTGGTAAGCCTGCAAGGGAGGCTTTGTGTTGGGTCCAGTAGTTAAAAGCAAGACCTGGGAAGAGGAACGGCAGAGTTGTGATCTAGGACTTCCTGCAGCAGCCAGCTCTGGGTCCTGGGAGCCTAGGCAGGCTTTGCAGTCATAGAGCTCCATCCACTGCCCAAGTCCCATCCTGACACCTTCTCCATCTCTATTACAGACCATTGTAATTCTGGCATAGTCGCTCTGTCCTGGGCCCGATAGGCCATCCTACCCTGGAAGAACAGAGAGTTCAAGGACGGCCAAATTTCACTTAAGCAAACTTGTTCTCAGACTGTGTGGTTGCTCTGTCTTAGCTCTCATAACACACTTTCCTCTACGTTGCCTTAGGCTGTATCCTCCAAGCATCCCACCATGCATCAGCTCCATATCCTGACGAACCTACCTTAGGGTCCCTGATAATTCCAGATACTTTAATGTTCTCCCAGGATGGACTGTGGCCTCTGGTGTGGCTCACATTGATCCTAGAAGTTCTTGGGAGCCTCCATGCCATGGCATAGGATGTCTCTGAATCCGCACTGGCCTGAGGGATTCCATCTGGCACAGGATTCTCTCCCTATTGTTGAATTTTGGCTCTTACGTTTTTCAGGAATGGCTCTGCATGTGGTCAACACACACTACCCTGGAAGACCAGAGAGTTCAAGGACGGCCAACTTTCACTTAAGCAAACTTTTTCACACACTGTGTGGGTCCCATCAGCAGAGAGTAGCCTCCACATTTCAATGATGTGCAAACTTCTGCCTTTCAGGCATGATGGATTTTAGGATATACCCTGAGGACCCTCCACAAGCCACAGGTGGGTGATGTGTAAATTGGGCATGTTATTGGGTCAGGTCTTCAGTGCAGTGCCTTAAGCTGACAGCCTTTTGGGAGGGCATATGCTTCTCTATTAAATGAACTGGTTCCACTGTTGGCCTGGACTCTGCTGTGTCTGCCGCTCATGCTCTCCTCCAAGTCTCTAACTGTCCCTAACTCTCCTTGACTGGCTGGTCAATCAGTCTTCATACCAGTCTAGAGCCATTCTATAAACACAGAGCCCAGACTGTCCTCTGCCGACGTTTAACAGGGCTGCTGGTTTAGTGTCCTGGGTTCCCCATGGGGGTGCAAACTCAAGTTTCTTAGGTCCCTATGTGTCTGACAAAAAGCCTTTAGAAAAAGGTAGATGTGAAGAAATCAGGAAATAAACTCCTGCAGTACTTCATGTCAACCACTGGAGGGCTCTACACCTTTCTGGTCCTGGTGTGCTACTCAGCAAACCCTCTCACTGGAAGGCTCTGTGCCTGAAGCAGAGAACCTCTGCTAAACCCAATGTTACCAAGAAACTGGCTGTATCTTCAGGGCAGCCTGTAGAAGATTCTCCACGACCCTGAGGACCCAATTGGGAAAACTTAGGTAGGCAGGGTGTGGGAGCCACCAGGGCTGTATGGAGACCTTACCCAGAATTTAATCTCCATCTGTGCATTCCGATTAACATGACCCACACTCCTATGAAGGTCTCTGGGTGGCTCCTGATATGAGTTGGGGGAGGGGGGAGGACAAGGAAGCTGGGTCAAGACAGAAGCACTGTCCTTACTCACTGCGTCTGGGCTTGTTCCTGCCCTAACTGGGAAGCAGGAACGAAACACCCACTTCTCATGGGACTGTCCGTGATGAGGCCAGCTGTGGATCTGAACTGTCAGCAAGAAAGACAGGAGCTGTATGTGCCACAAACCAGAGCACAGTGTCCCGCATAAGCCCATCTCTCAAATGATGCCATCTCCTCCCCAGAGTGGCTCCAGTCTGGGTTAGGAGTGGGTCATGTATTCCGAGCTCTCTGCTACCCCTGCAAACACAGCAATGGTGCCTTCTCATGCTCATCTATACTGAGCCTAGGGAGCAGCCAGAGGTCAAACTCATGGGAATTCAGACTCAGTTCAATCTGCTATCCTGTAGCCCATGAGTCTGGACTCAACTTTAGTGATCAAGGCCAGTGGTTTTTTTCCTGGACAAGACTTTGAGAATGTTAGTGACACATTGTATGCCCTTGGCTGGCCTTCACTCTAATAGCCCTGAGTGACCATTCCAGCCTGCACCCAGGGATTCAGATCAGCATTGGCCAGATCAGGCTCTTTGCTACCTGGTCCTATAGCTCACCTCCACTGTAGTTCATGTGTCCTGGCTGATGCAGCTGCTCCAGAAGCTACCAGATGTCTTCCCACAGAATCCTGTAGTCCCTGTGGGCTCATCCACAGACATCTCACACTCTCCCTGCTGGGAGTTAGGCTGGATGCCTGCTGTGTGGGAGCTGCCTTGCCTTGTGGAGCAGAGTCAGAAGCAGTGGAGGAGATGTTGTCTGTTGCTCTTAATGTCCTCAGTGCCCAGGGCTTGCCTGTGGTGTGGTTGTGGTCCAGCTCCAGTTAATCACTGATATAAATTCAGCCCGTAGAAGCTGCGTACCCCATGTGGCACAGGGAGGACCATGACTGAGGGAGAACCATGCAATCCAGGACCCTGTTGGGATCAGGGAATATTCCAGGTCCCCTCTCAGGCAGGATGCAAGGCTAGGAGCTCTGTGTGCCCTGACACAGGGCCATGGGACCGTGACTCCCATGAAATGCTCCTTCATACCTATTACATCATCAGCTTTGAGAAGGTCTTCCTCAGTAAGAACATTCCACACTGCTTGCCTCTGCCATCTGGCTCTCTTTTCCAGGGCTGCATGCCCTCAGGAACATTGACATGTCTTCTATGAAAATTAATATTCTGTTAAATCATTTTGATAAACAGTTCTCAGCATGATATCTGTGTCCAGAAGTACTCATCAGCAATTCTCACGGGGACAGGGAATCAAAATCTTCCCCCTGCTCTTCATCCTCCTCTTTCTCCTCCTCTTCCTTCTCTTCCTCCTCCTCCTCTTCTTTTTCCTCCTCACTTCATCTTCCTCCTCCTCCTCCTCCTCCTCCTCCTCCTCCTCCTCCTCCTCCTATGCTCCTCGTTCTCCTCCTCCTGCTGCTGCTGTGCCTAATGCTGCTTCTGCTATTGTTGCTACTCCTGTTGCTGCTGTAGTTTCTGCTGGTGTCTTTTCCATGGCCATGTGTCTGAAATCACCTACTGTTTATACTGAGGACATGAAAGAATTTCCAGATGACACTGTGAAATAGACAAGACAATTTATTCCAAGCAAAAAAGACAGTGAGGTAGAATTCTTAGCTTACCATTTGGGGCTTTGATTTGCCTTACTATATTATAACTTCTTTTTTCTACTTCTCAGTTGAGGTCTTTGAAAGAAACCATTTAGAACTACTACCTATAAAATTCAATAGATCACTAGGTCTTAGGAACAAAAAAAAACCAGTATGCAAATCAATATGCATGCATGCAGGATTGTGACCATCAACTATAACCCACAAACTAGGTTGTTGATACTTATTCAATGACAAACCTTGTTAATTAGTTTTGAGGCTTAATGGAATGGGATGTTACATTTGAAAACATAAGACTCTGTTCTGCAGCACTTGTGATTGATGACCACATGTGAAAAGATCAGTAGCCCCTGGAGGAGTCCATGAGCCCATGAACTTCTAGTCCTCACCCTGTGGGAGCTATTGGCCTAAGGGGGAGCTGGAGTCCGTCTGAAGGGATGGGCCAACTAGAAAACTCTGTAGAGTGTGGAACTCATCAATCCTATTGGGTCCCTGCTGGGAAGAGGAGAAATCAAGAAGAGGGAGAAGGCTTGGTGTTGGGGAAACCTCATAAAGAACTTAGAGCAGATACAAGGTAAGAATTGTGGGGAAAATGGAAACCAGAGACAGAGGAAGGACCAGCATAGAGCAAACCGAAAAGGACAAAGCACAAAGGTACCTGGGCTATGCCTGCTGCTTGTTCTCTGGACTCTCCCTGTGGCTCATTTCTGGGGGGAGATTCTGTTCTGCCCCAGGCGAGGTTTCTTTCTCCTTGGCATGCAGCAACACAGCTTTATCAGGGCATTTGCTATATTCCTGGTCCACCCCTTAAAACCTCTGTGCCGGACCCTGCTTGGGATGGGCTTATCCTCAAATGGGGCTCTGTGGGAGAGTGGGTTGTCTTCTTTGATTTCCTTATTGCTACTCTTCTCAGTGAAGATGCTTGTTGTTTGAATGCATGGGACACTCACGGCACATTTGTGATAGTGGTCCTGTGTAGGTGTCATCGGTAGAGGCCTGAGACGACCAGCCACAGTGGATCTTTTGCCTCCTTTTGGATGAGCATTCTGGCCATAGTGAGATACGTGACCATGGGAGGATGACACCCGCAAGGTGCCAAGGACTGGCAGGCTTCCACTCCTCTTTGGTTCTAATCTAAAAGCAGCAGCAGGATCAAGGCTAGGGAATGGTGCTGCAACGGGACTCACTTGCTGTGCCTGGGCTGTGCAGCCATCCCCCTGGAGAGCCTGCTTTTGTAGAAAGAAATAAGTTGCCATTTCCTCATTATATTTTCTTTGTTTTAAAGAGTGTTTTACTACAGAGGCTTGGAACCCAATGCTTTTCATGGCATCCAAAATGGCCGGGTCTGGTGTGAGGGGAAGCAGTTCTTCATAGGGACCTATCAATCCGTTCCAGTGTTCTTTGAACCAAGGGTGTTTCATCGCCTTTCTTGCTGTTGGTCTAAAGTTGGGATTTACCCTCAGTAATTTACTAAGGAGGTCCTCCAGTTTTTTGAAACCCCACAGGGAGCAGGATATACCCCTGCCACTACTTGTCTTTGCAGTTCTTGGATGATCACTGAATCAAATGGGAGCTTTCCCACTACCATACAGTACAAGACCACTCCTATAATCCACATATCATTCTTCGGCCCGTCATAGCGATGGCCAAGGAGGAGTTCAGGGGAACCAAAAGAGTACGTGCCGCAGTGGTGGTTTAGCATTTTTCCAGGTTGAAATTGGGTGCTAAGCCCAAAGTCGATGACTTTGACCTTTTTGTTTTTATCAATCATTATATTGTCCAGTTTGAGGTCTCGGTGAACAATCCCCTTTCCATGGTAGTAGCTCACTGCTGACAATATCTGTTCAAATATTTGCCGGGCCTCATCCTCCTCTATGTGCCCTGACTCTCTGATGTACTGGTAGAGTTCTTGGCCTTCCACCAGCTCCATTATGAGGTATATTCTCGTTTCCTTTTCAATAACTTGTATGAGAGACACTATGTTGGGGTGGTTGATCTTTCTCATTATGTTTGCTTCCATCATGGCTGGCTGGAACCACTGCTTGTCCTTTCGCAGAACTTTGACAGCCACCGGGGTTCCTGTGAGCCGGTGGTGGGCCAGGAGGACTTTGGCGTTGCCCCCTTGCCCAATTGTCCCCAGTACTTGGTATTGGGAATGGAAGTTGCCCTCCTCAGAGATACTGGGCTCGGGTGTAGGGGTTGGTAACTCCTCCTCAGTCTCTGTAGGCATTTTATCAGTACTAATGCTACCTAAAAATAACAAAAATGGAATCAAATAATGAAAAAGATGGAGCAATATAGGAGCTAAAATTACACTTGTGGTACCTAAAAGAAACAAACAAAAGAAAAAGAAAAAAAAGACAAATTAAAAACTAGACTAGAAAAATAGAGCAAAATTATGAAAAGTTAAGGGGAAAATATGAAGAGTCATAAGTAAAAGCCACCCAAATAACCAACCCCAAAAGAGAAAGCCAAGAGCACACACAACTAAATGCAATGATGAAAATAAAATTCGTCATACTACAATAGGATTGGGCGGCCAAAGATGGTCAATACTATGAATAGATGTTCATTGAAGAAAAAAAAAAACAGATGAAAGAAACGAGAGGAGAAAGAATTAGTATAAGACAAAACAAACAAATATAAAAAGCCAACACTTAAGGGAAAACTCCATTGAATTTCAGGACCTAGTGATCCAGAAAAATCCACAACTCTCCAGAGCAAAATACTGAAAATTAAAATTAACCAACCACAAGGAATAAGGCAGTTAAATATCAGTGAACAGTAAACCTTAAACAAAGGCCGACGAGTCAAAGTGTCACAAAGGGCAAATTTGTATCAAGTCTAAGCCAATGATTGCTTGTACTCAATAAATAGAGAAACAGGAATAATGTAAAAGGATGAAACCGCAGGACATTGAAAATGGAGATAGAGTTAATCATCCGACTGCAGAACTGTAAATAATCAAAGCAGTAATATAGCATGTGAGAACATAAAAACCACTAAAACATGAAACCAGCAATCCATAATAAATAAATAAATAAATAAATAAATAAATAAATAAATAAATAAAACAAAAAACAAAACCCCAATAAGGAAATAGCCAGTGGCGTGGCAATATGTGACCTAATTCTTTCTCTTGAAGTCATCCAAAAATCAATCAAAAATCAAGAAATAGGCAGCCAGCCATCTACATAGGCCTTTAAACTGATATTATGGGGTTAGCATACCAAATGCCTGGGAGCAACTGGTCAGCCAGCCCAGATACTTGGGCAGCTGCAGGCCAGTGAGAGAGCCTGTCTTGAAAATAAGGTTGAGAACCTACCTCAGGAACAGCAGTCGGGGTGACTTCTGGCCTCTACACTCTCTTGCACTGAGGTGCAGGTAATATAGATACAAGGGGCAAAAGGGGATGGGCACGTGCACACACAGACACACACACACACACACACACACACGCACACACACACACACACACGGGCACTCACACAGGCACAGGCACACACACAGGCACACACACAGAAATACACAGAAGTGAACTTATACTCACACAAACTCTTACAAACACCCAGATTCACACAAAACACGCATACTTACACACAAGCAAAGCTGGAAAAACACACGTCAGACACATACACACATACACACAGGGATACACATTCGCACAAGAAGACATACACACATACAAACACACACACACATACAAACCTGTAAACTCACACACTCCTACATATACTGACAAACACACAGGCAAAAGTGTACACGCACTCACACACAGGCCAATCTGTCAACACACACTCTCTTACACACACTGATACATACACATATACACAGTACAGTAAAATTCGATACAACCACACACAGCTCACTAGATACAACCAAGTCGCAGAGGGCTCCACTCCACACCTCCTCTCAAAGCACTCAAAGAATTCCAGGCCTGGCAACAGCTTAATATGTGTTTGCTGGGCTGCCTCACAATCGCTCCTCATGAGGTCACAATAGGACCTGTCAAGACATGGTTGGGAAGGACTCTGAGACTGTGGCTTCTATGGGCTATGGAAAGACTTTAGGCTGTTAGAAATAAAACCCTGTAAGATGTTTAGCTGTCCATAGTTCTCTGTTTTGAATGTTTACTCTGCATCCTGCTTTAAAGTCCTCATGTCTACACTCAGGGTGTCACGTTATCTTTGAATTCTGAAGGATTAGCCTCAAACTGATGGTATAGTTTTCTTTTTTTAAAGACAAAGCTGTTTCTAAACTGACCCATCAAGAGGACACTGTTCTCATAAGTCCTCAGAAAGGCTCTAGGTTATCATCAAACACCTGAGACAAAGCTGCAGGACTAGGCAGAGACTTGAGTTTGAATCCCCCAAACGCCTAATGGATGCATCAGCAAAGCTCATAAGCTTTCTCTGTGGAGAAGTTAACATGGACCAACAGATTAGAGGGCCAGAGCCCCAACCCATGCTGGGTGGACACTCTCCTCTGACATCCAACACAGAGATCTTTGTACAGAGATCAGGAGAAGGCTTCTCTGAATAGCTGTGCAGAGCACCTCAGGCTCAGGGACTCAGGACTGACACCCATAGAATGCTGTAGTGGAACCCTATGTGATTCAAGGGCTCATCTGCCTGGGTCCCTGAGCCTCTAGAGATGATCCCAGGACTGGGCTGTGGCTGCTTATGGGCTCAGACAGGGAGGTGCCAGGGGGTTTGCCCTTGGCTCCTGGGAGTAGAGCAGTTTTTCTTTCCCTGTCCCTGCTTTTTGAACTTTTCTTTCCTTGGGAAAATGGAAGGACTGGAAGAAGTCTGGCTATGGAGAGTGAGGCTGGCTGGGAAACTGCTCGCTGTTCTCCATTGTCATCCTGCTGGGGGTTTGGAGTTGTTGGCAGGTTAGCCTCTCCACCATTCCAATCTGCTTCTCTCCATTTAATCCATGCATCTCTGTCTCTTCGCTTCGTGACATGGTTACACAAGTCCTACCTGTAGCTGCCACTCCAGGGCATAAGTCCCTCAGTGAGTGAATTCCAGATGGTTCTGTCTAGAGAGAAATTGTACAGGGTCGTTGCTCAGTATGTAGGAACATGGAAGAGGATACTGGAGGGCATCCACACACATTTCATATAACATCAATCCACATACTCTGGTACTCATCGGTTCTATTTACACCTTTCGTGATTACTGCTATTCACTGTACTGTGAAGTGTGAATTTTTATTATGTTTCACTTCTGCAAAGGAAGAGACAGTGTTTAGCACTGGAGATCCAAAGGCCTAGCTGGAAGGGAGGCCTTGACACACAGGTGTGCTCCTGGGAAATAGCTCTTTCATAAAACACCCCGTTGAATCCCATGTTCTATGGATTGCTCTATGCCCTATCTAGGGTTGACCTCAGTGTATATATATATTAACTTGAGTAACTTTTATATACATTTCCAGTATTCCCTTTCCCAGTTTCCGTGCAAACATCCCCTTCCCTCCTCCCCATCCTCCCCCCCTTGTCGCCCTCCTCCCAACAATCTAGTTCACTGGGGGTTCAGTCTTAGCAGGACTCAGGGCTTCCCCTTCCAATGGTGCTCTTACTAGGATATTCATTTTCCATGTTCCCTTCCCCAGCTTCCAGACTTTAGATGACTGGATGCCCTGACTGATTTTTACACAGGATAAAAGTCGGCTACATTTGTGTTTGATTATTAACAGTGCCTCTGCAACTAAACTCAGATCATCAGCTATTCCTTTCACCTCTGAACCATCTCAAAAGCTCACACTATATATTCTGTTCTGTCCTCAGTGTACCATGTATTGCTATAATCACCAGCATTGTTAAAGCAAGCCAAAGGAGATTTATAAAATCTTCAGATTTTGAAATTTACATTCACACAAAGCTTGTGCTACACATCATTAATCCCCCTTTCATGAGAGAGAAGGTCTCTTTACTGTCCAAACCACCCTTGTGTACAGGGTGAGTTTTAGGACAGCTTCAGTTTGTGGTAACACTCTGTCTCAAATTAAGCACACAACAGCAACAACCCAACCACACTCACACAGAAACACATGCATGGAACACACACACACACACACACACACACACACACACACACACACACACACACCAAGCACTTTCCAGTTGCTACCCTTCCCATTCCTCAAGTGAGCATTCAGTGTAACTGTACTTTAATCTCACCTACCTCAGTCCTTCCAGTCTGTAGGCTTCTCTTAAACCCTCAGGAATTGGCAACTGACATCAGGCCGGTTTCTGCTTGCTGGTGGGGAAATTGGGTTGTGTTGCTTTGTTAATCTGTACTCCCTCAGCCATCTTCCCCAGGCCCTGAGAAGATTCCATTAACCTCCTTCAGAGTACTTCAGTGTTTTTAAGTCATACTCAACAAAGTAAGAAACCATTTGGTTTGATTGCAGCATTTAGGATTGTGTTGAGTAGGTACCAGCAGAATGTACACTGTTTATGAAGTAGGTCTGTGAGTAAGGGCTAGGTGTAATTTTATCTGCTGAGTGAGTGAGTGTTTGCTCCATATCGTTACCCATTTTGGCTTCTTTGGTATTTTTATTCCTATAGACTAAACGGTTTGAGTTTGTGTTGGCTTCTTCTGTGATTTCAGTATCCAGCACCTCTGGACTTATCCTATAAGTATTACCAGATTAACAGGGCTGTTGATTTTCCATGGAGATGCTTGTTTACATTTTTACTTAATCCACATCTTATGTTCAAGAGGAGGGAGAGCAGCTTGCTGGCTTTGCAGCAACACACATTGACCCAGAGTGAAGGTTCTCTCTGTTACTGATTCAAATTCCTGAATCATCATGACATTTTGCATGAGCTATCCTCCACTGTCTCGGGCATTTGAGTACTCCTTTCCCAGTTGGTGACTCTGTTTGGGAAGACTCAGGAGGTGTGCCCTTGCTGGAGAAAGAATGCCAGTGGGGCTGGGCTTTGAGGTTTTAGTGCTCTGCACCACTCCCTGTGCACTCTCTGCTTTGTACTTGTGATTCCAGATGTGAGTCCTCTGCTTCCTGCTTCTTCCACCGTGCCCTGTAGTCATGGAACTTAACCTATGGTAACAGGTGGTCTGTGAAATAGGATCACTAATCGCCTACATGTTTTATAGTTTGCTGTGCTCATGGCATTTCTGTCACAGAAATACAAAGGTAACTAATGCAGAAGGGGATGTAATAGAGCTGTGTGATACCTGACCATGCCAGTTTGTGCTTGTTACTTGTTTTGGAAAATATGCAAGAATTCAGAACTTTGAACTAGAAGTGGCCCAGTGCTCTAAGAAGAGTTTAATGGGGTATACTGGCAGGAGCTTGGGAGTCAGGAGTGCCAAGACCTATCCAGAATGTGGAAGCCCAGGACAAGGGGATTCAGAAGGCAATAATATTTGTAACTGGCCTGGGATAATTTGTATGATGCTTTTACAAAAATGTGGCTTCCTTCAGCCCACATCCTAAAAACCTACCTGAGGCTAAATTAAAAAGTGATAAACAAATTTCTTCGATGAAAATTTGAAGAGAGCCCAGTATGGCCTCTGTTATACTGAGGTTATAGGACTTCAATGAAAAAGAGCAAATGGGGCAAATAGAAATGCAAAATGTATAGTTTACAGAGAAAAAGACACTGGGAAGATTAATATTATAGCCAATGCCTAGGCCAGAAGAGAGCCTGCAATTACTTAGGACATTAGAACCTTAATAAGAGGCCATGTCTCCTCAGGTGATGACATCACTCAATTAACCTCGTAATCTGTGGTAGAAAGTGACTTACTTAGGG
The DNA here is from genome assembly GCF_021556685.1 of Rattus norvegicus. Lineage (NCBI taxonomy): Eukaryota > Metazoa > Chordata > Mammalia > Rodentia > Muridae > Rattus > Rattus norvegicus. The sequence continues at coordinate 60,786,009 of NC_141534.1, read as the reverse complement.
TTTTCCTGCTATTAACAGACACCATGACCAATGCAAATCTTATAAGAAGAACACTGCTTTGGGTTTGGCTTACAAGTTCAGCAGTTTGGTTCATTATCATCAAGGTGGGAGCATGGCAGCATCTAGGCAGACATGGTACAGGAGGAGCTGGGTGTTCTACATCATCATCTGAAGGCCGCTACTAGAAAACTGATTTTCATGCAGCTAGGACAAGGAACATAAGGGTCACATCAACAGTGACACACTTCCTCAATCAAGGCTACACCTATCCAATGAGGGCTCATCTGCAAAGAGTCCCACTCCCTGGGCTGAGCATATTCAAATCAACACAGGAACATTAGGCATTTTCAGTTCCTGAAATCACCTGTGATCAGAAGCTGCTGCTACTGTGGGTCATGGGGCCCAGCGCTTTCCAGAAATCAGGCATCTTCTCATGTACTCTCATCAGTCACTGGGAGTAAGGAAGCTCAGCAAAGGACTGCTGTGTGGGCTGAGACAGTTGAGAAAGTCTGCTTGGGAAGGTGTGTCAATCTTCATCTCCACATGGAGATAGCATGGGGGTTACCTGACCTTACCTGACCAGTTTCCATGTTTGGTACCCCTGGATCATATTCATTGTCAGGTAGGAAAGTGTTATTTGGCACCCAATGTCATGTTGTGCTTATCATGTACCCAAAGTTGATAGATGACTTAAGAATGTAGGCTTGAAAGGTATCCAGTTTCTAATCTGGGAAGGAGACCAGCAGGCCTGAGAGGAACAGGCCTCATGTGCAGAGGGATGTACCATCTGTACATGATTGGGAGAAGCTCACAGAAGGTTAGTCAAACCTGTCTATCCAGTAGAGGTTAGTTAACTGTGAAACTATCACTAACAGTAAAGGTAACTTTGAACTCTGAGGAAGAGAAGGTTTGTTGCCATTGTTTGTGGACCATGATTCAGAGGTGATGAGACACAGAGAAGCTGTGTCTTGGGTTCATGCCACGAAGCGTGCTAGCTGAGCACTTCACATCTTAAGTTGTGTATGTCATCAGGGCCCTTACACAAAGGTGATCTAATGACAGTGTCTTGCTTTATTTGTAGCAATCACATGAATTTAAATTTCCTACTTGTTCTTGTTCTTAAAAACTCACTGATTAGTTTTAGCTGAGACTCCTGGGAGTCTTCTCTCTCACATGCTGTAAGTTTTAAAGATTTGGTGATTAACATAAATAACTATTCATAGGTCAACACAGGGCCCACACTGACCTCACCTTGCGATCTGGAACTGTTACTCCTGAGCCAAGGGTCTCAAGGGTCTCTGCCTCAGAAAGAAATGTGGTAAAGTGATCTCATAATCTATTCACATTCCTTGTGTCATCCAGAACATCTGCTAGAATGAGAGGATCCTTCTCTGCTCAGGACAATGTAGATAATGATTCCCCAGGAGGAAAGAAAGGGCCACTACCTGCCTCTGTGGGGCAGTCCCTGGTGTTCACGGTAATGTCACCCAACAGTCCCACCTTGAATCTGCTGTTCCACTTGAGCATGGAGCCTCCCTTTTATTCTGGGAGATAAACAGGAATCTCCAGCTAGGAACAGTGGTCCAAACATGAGGTTAAGTGAAGGCAGTTAGAATGGGGTATATACATTAAGGGTTTCTGATTGAATGGTTCTGAACTTAATGTACTTCCTACCAGAGTCATCTGTAAGTGATATGTAAGCTTTGTATTAAAATGTACCTTTAGGTCCAAGATTTCATTGTAGGTTAATGCCCTACACTCTCTTAAAGATAATTTAAGAACTGCATAAAGAAGAGAAAATACTGATCAGAAAATGTTCCTAGGTGTACAGGACTGATTTACATGTGCAAGTCTCTGTGCTAAACTCCAAGAGCACACAATATGCATTAAGAAAGTAGATGATAAGAACTCTCTTTCTTTCTCTCTCTCTCTCTCTCTCTCTCTCTCTCTCTCTCTCTCTCTCTCTCTACCTCACTTTCGATCTATCACTCTCTCATGGGTGTGTGTGTCTGTGTGTGTGTGTGCATGTGTTTGTGAATCTGTGTCTGTGTGTCTGTGTGTCTGTCTGTCTGTCTGTCTGTCTGTCTCTCTCTCTCTCTCTCTCTCTCTCTCTCTCTCTGTGTGTGTGTGTGTGTGTGTGTGTGTGTGTGTTTGTGAAGGTGAGCTGAGGGTCTGCATGCCGAGTTGGAAAAAGGATCCCATGTTGATTGACTCCCACCTTGACAAGTATCTTGTTGTTGGGATGACCAGCATGTGACTATTGGGACAAGATAGAAGTATTTACAAAGCCAACAGTTTTGACCGATTTATGCAAATTAGGGCAGATTTGAGAGTGCACTTAAGAGTTTTAAACTTTGTTTGAAAAAACTAAACAGTGTTCTTGGAAGAGTTTCTTTGGAGTAGACCGCCAAAGGCCAAATTTTATCTGATTGCTGGTGAGCACCTGTGGGTTTTTGTGTTCCTTATGTAGTATCCCTTAGGTTTGGGTCAGACAATGTAAACCTTATCATTTCCACTGTTTTTAACATCTCAAATGATGTCCAACGTTCTAGGTGCCAATCCACAAATGCCCACTCCTACATCTTCTCCCTCCTCCCTCCATTTTGCCACTATGTTGCTGCTCCTAAACTCACCCAACTTTTCGAAACCCACCACTCCAGCCTCCTCCTATGTTCGAGCATCACATCTCCACAGGACCAAGGGCCTTCCATCCCATTGGTTTCAAATAATGCCATCCTCTGATATATATTGGTTGGTGGTCTATTTTCTGGAAGCTCTGGGTCATCAGCCAGCATATATTGTTCTTCCTCTATTGCAGGACCTCCTCTGTCACAGGACATCCACTGTTTAAGCACCACCACTACCTCAGGAAGTCCACTGTCTGTGTGTCAACTCCACTGTTACAGGACCACAAGTGTCTCAGCACTTCAACTATCACAGCACTTCTACTGTTCAGGAGCTCAAGAGTCTCAGCATCTCAAGTGTCACAGGACCTCCTTTGTCCAAGAACTGGACTGTCCAAGCAACACTACTATTGCAGGACTTCCACTGTAGGAGCACTACAACTGTCTCAGGACACCCACTGTCCTATAACCTCCACTATCCCAGGAATTCCACTGTCGTAGCACCACCCGTAGCAACTAAAGTGTTTCAGGACATCAACTGAAGCAAGATCTCCCATGATGCTGCAACTTCACTGCCACAGGATCTCTACAGTGACAGGAATACCCCTGTATCAGCAATTCCAATTTTTCAGGACCTCCACTGTAGCAGAACCTTCAATTGTGCAGCAGCTCCCCTGTAAGTAGATTGACCGCCACGATATCAGTGCCTCCACTTTCAAAGGACATTCACTGTCACAGAACCCGCACTATTCCATGCCTCCACTGTCGCAGGACCTACCGCTTCACAGGATCTGCACTGTTGCAGCAACTGTAATTTCAATTTTTCAAAGTCATTGCTGGTTATTAGATTTGAGGCTGAATGAAATGTGATGCTACTTTTGACAGCATAAGATTTTGTTCTATAGCTCTTGTGATAAATGCCATGTGTGCTAGGACCAGTAACCTATGGAAGACTTCATGAGCTCATACCACTCTCCACCTCACTTTGTGGAAGCTGGTGTTTTTAGAGTGTGATAAACTTCAGGTGAATGGATTCATTCAGCTGCACCACTCTCTAGAGTGGTCTACACAGCAGTCATATTGAGTCCTTGCTGGGAAGAGAAGAAATCCAGAAGAGGGAGATGGTTGGGTTGGGGGAAGAATCATTAAATACTTAGAGGATATAAGAAGTTAAGAATTATGGGGAACTGGAAAACAGAGCCAGAGGAAGAATGAGCACAGAGCAAACTGGGAAGGACAAAGTACAAAGGCACGTGGGTTTTGCCATCTGCCTGTTCTCTGGACAATCTCCCTTGGCCTCATTTCTGGGAGAAAACTCTTCCTCCACCCCCTTGTAATGTTTCATTCTTGAAGGAAAGCAGCAACACAACTTCATCAGTGAATTTCCCCATTGGAATTGGTTCATCCTTTAATGCCTCTGGGAAATCCCCAGCTGGGGAATGTCCTGCTCTCTGCTGAGAGACAGCAGGAAAGTAGGTTGTCCTCTGTTTTCTCGTTGCTACAGCTCTTCTAAGTGTGGCTGATTGTTGAGTGAAGACACAGGACACTTCTGGTGTATGTATGCTTTGTTCACTGTGGGTGTTGTCGGGAGTGTCCTGAAAAGAAGAAGGGCATGCCCAATGGCTCTTTGCTTCCTCTTTGACTAGCCTTATGATCATAGGGATACACTAGGCCATTGGAAGATGAGGAGAACAATGTGTCTATGTTGTGTTCACTTCTATTCCTATTTAGTCCTAGAGGGAAATCAGCAAGGGTAGAGAATGGGACCGTAACTGGACAAAGCTGCTGAGCCTGTGTTGTGAAGCAATTCCTGTGTATAACTTGCTGTTACACTAAGCAATAGGAGGCCATGTTCTGGTTATACCTTTTTGATGCAATGAATCTATAAAATTTTACCTCAAACCTCAATATATTACGTTTCTTCCTCTTTTGGAGTATCTGGCATGGGAGGGATCACTTCTTCATAAGGATTTGTGAACCTCTTCCAGTTTTCATTGACCAGGGGTACATCATCACCTCTGAGACTGTCAGCCCATAGTTTGGATTGACTTTTATTAAGAGGCTAAGCTGCCTCTTCTGACACCCCACATTGAGCAGGGTACACACCTGCTACAACCTGTCTTCTGAACTGTTGTATGACAACAGACTCAAATACAACAGTGAAATATAAGCCTACTCCTAAGATCCATATGTTGTTGTTTTTTTTTTTTTTGCACCATCATAAAGTTGTCCTAGGAAGAGATCAGGTGCACCAATAGGGTAAGCACCATGCTGCCAGTTCAGCATTTGCCCAGGTTTGTCTTGAGTTGAAGGCCAAAGTCGATGCTTTTGACTTTTCCGTTCTTCTCTAACAGAATATAATCTGGTTTCAGGTCACTGTGAACTTATACAGTGCCCATAGCCATAGATAAAGCCTGCTAACATTTGCCTAAATATTTCCTTGGCTCCTTCTTCCTCTCGGTGGAAAGAATTTCAGATGTATTTGTAAAGCTGTAAAATTTCAACCAGTTTCACGATAAGTTATTAGAATTGTCTCAGACTCAATTGGAGAAGCAAGATGATGTTGGGGTGGATGAAAAACTTCATTATATTTGCCATGGTCATGTTTGGCTGGCACCATTGCTTCTTCTTTGCATGCACTTTGATAACCCCTGTAGCAGAACTTCCACTGTCCCAGCACCTGAACTATCCCAAGACCTCCACAGTCAAAGGACCAATATTGTGGTAGGGCGTCTGTGGTCAGGCAACTCCTCTGTCTCAGACCCTCCAAATTGCAAGACCTTTACGGGCACTGTAAGTCACTGTCCATAAACTTCCACTGTTGGAATACCTCAACTATAACAGGGACCTCTACTATTGTACAACCCCCTTGTCATAGCACGTCTATTGTTACAAAGTAGTCCACTGTCAAAGGACCTCCATGGTCTCAGCCTCTCCACTGTTACAGGATCTCTACTGTCTTAGGACCGCTGCTGTTGGAGGACCTCCTGTCTCTCAGCAACTTCAGTTTGTTGGAGCTCTCCTATCAGAGGACATTTACATTTTCTGTACTTCCAGTGTCACAGATGTTATAAGAATCTCCGTTCTCACAGGACCTCCAGTGCGTCAGTACCTCCACTGTCCAAGGACTTTTATATTGTAGGACCTCTACTGTCCTACAGAATGTCCACTGTCGCTAGATTTCCACTGTCACAACACCGCAACCATTACAAGAACTGCAATTTTGGCATGACCTCCAGTGTTCCAGCCCCTCCAGTGTCATAGGACCTCCACTATCACAGGACGTCCACTGTCTCACCAAAGCCAATTTAAAGGACCTCTACTATAACAGGATATCCACTGTAGCTGGACTTACACTGTTGCAGTACCTCAACTGTTGCAGGACCAAAAAGGTTGCAGGACATAGACCCTCTCAGCAGCTAGAATTTGCAGGACCTCTACTGGTACAAAAATTCCACAGTTGCTGGAGCTCCACTGTCACTGCAAATGCACTGTCTCATGATATTCACTGTTGCTGGACCAGTAGTGTGGCAGCACATCCATTTTTGCCAAGCCCCTCCACTGACGCAAGACTTCCCCTTTTGTAGCACCTTCACTGTCCAAGCAAACCAACTCCTGCAGGATCTCCATTGTCTCAGGGCATTCACTAATGCCAGCTCTCCAATGTTGTAGGATATCCACTTTCACAACAGCTAGAATCTTGCAGGACCTCTACTGGCAAAGACAGTCCACTGCTGCTGGCTCTCTACGGTCAGTGCCAATGCACCGATTCATGACCTCCATTGTCACAGGACCTCCACTTTTGTAGGACCTTCACTGTCCAGGCAAACTGCAGGATCTCCAGTGTCTCAGGACATTTACTGGTGCAGAGCCTCCCTTTATTCCAGACTTCAACTATTCCAAGGTCATCTACACTGTCTTAGGACCTCCAATATTGCAGGACCTCAAATGTCCCAGGACCTCAGGTGACATAGCACCTCCATTGTCCCAACACCCTTACTGTCCCAGAACCTCAATTTTCCTACGACCTATTCAGTTGCATGACCTCCAAAGTTGGTAGAACTGCACGGTATGAGAGCCTCAACTGTTGTAGGACCTCCAATGTTGTAGGAACACAATATTCCTACACTGGACCTACACTGTCCATCACCTTCACTTTCCTAGCACCTCCACTCTCACAGGACCTACACTGTTGCTGGAACTCCATTGTCTGAGCACCTGCATGTCTCAGGACCTCGAATGATCCAGAACCTCTAATGGTGCAGGACCTCCACTGTCACCAGACTTCCACTGTCTCAGGACATCCACTCTATCACCAACTAGACTTTTGCAGAACTTCTACTGGAACAGGATCTCCATTGTGGCTGGTCTTACATTGTCTAAGGCCTCCACTATCACAGACTTTCAGATGAATTTGTAAAGCTGTAGAACTTCAAAGAGCTCCATGAGAAGGTATAGACGTGTCTCAGACTCAATTCCTTGGTGAAGCAATATAAATTTGGGGTGGATTAATATCTTCATTATATTTGCCATGGTCTGGTCTGGGTGGCATCCTTGCTGCTTCTTTCCATGCATTTTGATAACCATTGTAGCAGTACTTCCACTGTCCCAGAACCTGCACTACCCTAAGAACTCCCTTGTCACAGGACATCCACTGTGGTAGTACCTCGGCTGTCAGGAAACTCCACAGACTCAGTACCTCCAAACTGCAAGATCTCTACTGGCACAGGAATTCTACTGTCCCTGAACATCCACTGTCACAGCACTTCAACTGTTTCAAGGACCTCTAATGTCGCAAGACCTCCTATATCACGGTTATAAGGACCTGCATTGTCAAAAGACCTCCATTGTCTCAGCCCTTCCACTTTCTCAGGACTTCCAAGCTGCAGGAACTCTACTGGCACAGGTTATCCATTCACACTGCTTTTCCACTGTTGCAGGACCTCAACTGTTATAAGGACCTCCACTGTGGCAGGACTTTCAGTGTCTTATCAACTTCACGGTGAGCAACACCAATGTGCCAGACCTCTACTAGCACAGGATATGCACAGTATCTATACTTAGACTGTTGCAGTACCTTAACTGTTGCAGGACCTCCAATTTAGAACATGCACTCTTTTAGCAGCCAGACTTTTGCAGGACCTCTACTGGCACAGTAATTCCTCTGTTGTTGGACCTCCACCGTCAGTTCAATGGCACTGACTCATGACATCCACTGTTGCAGGACCTCCAATGTTGAAGGATGTTCACTGTTGCAGGGCATTCCCTGTCAAAGGACCTCTGTTGATGCGGGATCTCCACTTTCACTGTTCTAGCAAACCAACTATTGCAGAACCTACAGTGTTGGAACAACTGCATTGTATCAGGACATTTACTGTTGCATGACCTGTAGTGTGGAAACACCCCCATTTTTACCAGATCTCAGCTGTCCCAGGCCCATCTCCACTGACTGAGGACCTCCAATAATGCAGGACATCCAATATTTCAGGACCTCAAATGTGCCAGGACCTCAACTGATGAAGGATCTCCAATATCGCAGCACCAAAACGGTCACAGGACCTCCATTGTCCCATCACCTTTACTGGCCCAGCACCTCCACTCTCACATGACCTACAATGGTGCATAAACTCCAATGTCCGAGCAACTGCACTGTCTCAGGACCTCGATTGTTCCAGAACCTCCAATGGTGCAGGACCTCCACTGTCACCAGATCTCCACTGTCTTAGAACATCCACTCTATCACCAACTCGACTTGTGTAGAACCTCTCCTGGCACAGCATCTCCATTGTGCCTGGTCTGACATTGTCTCAAAACTTCAGCTATCACAGGAATTCCACTGTAGCAGGACCTCCTCTGTCTAAAGACAACCCCTATTGCAGGACCTTTACTGTGCAAGGAACTCCACTGTTGCAGGACATCCATTCTTGCAACACCTGCATTGTCTCAGGACCTCCACTGTACCAATCCCATCTCCAATGTCTCAGGACGCCCACTCTTTCAGGACCTCCACTGTTGCATGATCTTGAATGTAAAAGGACCTTCGCTATCTCAGTGCCTCCACTGTTGCACGAACTACAATGTCTCTCAGTGCCTCCACTGTTGAAGGACCTACAATGTCACGTGTGCTGCACTGTTTTATGAACACCACTATCACTTATTACAAGGCTTTGCTGGTTATTTATTTTGAAGCTTAATGGAGAATGATGTTACTTTTGACAAAATAAGAATTTGTTCCAAACTGCTTGTGATTAATTGCCATATGTGGAAGGATCATTTGCCCCTAGAAGATTGCATGAATCCATAGGCCTCTAGACCTCACCTTGTGGGAACCGTTTCCTTTTGGTGGTGATACCGTCCTGGTAATGGCATGGGGTAACAGGACAACTCTGACGTCTGGGGTACACATCAGTCATATTGAGTCCTTGTTCGGAAGAGGAGAAATCTAGAAGAGGGAGAAGAATTGGCGGAAGAATCATACAGTACTTAAAAAGTTAAGACAGAAACGATTTTGCAGAAATGGATACCAGAGACAGAGCTAAGCAACACAGAGCAAACTGGGTAGAACAAAGCACAAAGGTACCTGTCCTTGCCTGCCTGCCGCTTATTTTTTGGATGCTGTCTCCAGCCCTCATTTCTCAGGAGAGATACTGTCCTGTCCCAGGAGAGTTTTCTTGCTTGATTGAGCACAGGAACACTGCTTCCTTTGGATATTCCTAATTTCTTGGACCATCCCTTGAATCCTCTTAGCCAGCCACTGATGGGGACAGACTCGCCCTCTCCTCATGCACAGAGAGAAAATAGGCTGTCTTCTGTGTTCTCATTGATGCTTCTGTTCGGCCTGAGGCTGCTTGTTGAATGAAGGAAGAAGACACTCTGGCATGTATGTTTTGTCCAGGTCATCTGTAGTGGCCTGAGAAGAAAGCCAGTCCCAGTGGTTCTTCTGAAAGCTCTATGACTAGAATATGGACAAAGGCATAAATGAGGCCATGGGGTTGACAAGTCCAATGTGTCAATGGTGGGTTGGTTTCCACTCCTCTGCAGTCCAGTCCTAGAGGGACAGCAGCATAATCATTAAGGGTAGGGAATGGAGCCATTACTAGACTCACTGTCTGAGCCTGGGTATGAAGCCAGGCATCAGAATTGCCTGTCCTTCCAGTAAGCAGTTGGATGCCATGATCCGCTTAGACTTTCTTTGATGTAATGAATCTTTGTCTTGTGTTTTGAATGGAACATGTTGTACTACTTCCAAAATTCCAGGGTGTGGCCTGAGAGGTATCATTTCTTCATAGGGATTTGGGAAACGCTCCCAATCTTCTTTGAAACAGGGGTGCATTATCATGTCTATGACTGATATTTCTGGGTTTGACTGTTATTAAATGCTAAGCAGGTCATCTAGCTCTCTTGACACCCCACAGTGGTCAAGATGCACACCTGCCACAACCTGTCTTTTCAGCTCCTATATTAAAACAGAGGTAACTTTTTCAGCTACCATAAAATGTAAGACTAACATTCATATGTGGTTCTTTGGACCATCATAAGTATAACACAGGAAGAGTTCAGGGGCATCAAAAGTGTTAGCACTGTAGTACAGGTTCAGCATTTGCTCTGGTTTGTCTTGGGTACTAAGGCCAATGTCGATGATTTTGACTTTATTGTTCTTATCCACCATTTTATTTGTTTTGAAGTCCTGTATTTATTCTGTGCCCCTGACAGTAGATCCAGGCTGCTAATATCTGCATAGGTATTTCCCATGCCTTGTCTTTCACTATGTAGCCATACTTTCAGATACATTTATGAAGACATTGAACCTCACACAGCTCCATGACAAGGTATCTACTTGTTTTCGTCTCAATTATTGAAGATGATGTTGGAGTGGTTAACCACAATTGTCATCATTGCCATGGTCATTATTGGATGGCATAAGTGCTTCTTCCTCACAAGGACTTGGAGGCCACTGTAGCAGGACATCCACTGTCTTAGCACCTGCTTTTTCCCCACACCTCCACTGTGCTGACTGTCCAAGCCTATTTTGTGCTGTCTTGCCTGTGAACTTCCTGCCTTTGCAGAAGGAAGTAGGATGCCATGGTCTGGTTATAATTTTGTTCAGTTGAAGTGTCCTTAGTTTCCAGCACTTGGAATCCTATATATTCCATTGCTCTTATACTTACAGGGTCTGGCCTGAGGGGGATCAGTTGCTCATAGGGATTTGGGAACTGCGTCTAGCCTTAGTTGAACTAGGGTTGCATCATGACCACAGTGACTTTTGGCCTATATCTAGGGTTGACTGTCATTACGAGGCTAAGTAGGTCCTTCTGACACCACACCAGAGGCACCACACACTCCTGCTACAACCTGTCTTCTCAACTCTAGAATGAAGAGAGAGTCAAATGGAAACTTTCTGACTGCCATGAAATATAAAACTCCACCTAAGGTTCAAATTTAGTTCTTTGGAACGTCATAAAATTTGCCAAAGAAGAGTTCAGGAACACAAAAAGTATAAGTACTGCAGTACTGGTTCATCATTTACCCTGATTGGAAAGGGATACTAAGGCCAAAGTTGGTAATTTTGACTTTCCCATTGATGTACAACACAATATTCTTTGGCTTTAGGTGCCTGTGAAATATTGTGTGCCCATAGCAGTAGCTCATCACAGCTATTATTTACACAATATTTTGCTGGCCTTGCCTTGCTCTAGATAGCCATACTTTTGGGTGTATTTGTAAAGCTGTTGCCCTTCAAGCAGCTCCATGAATAGATGTATTGTTTTGGTCTAAATTACTTGAAGAATCGAGATGATGTTGGGGTGATCAACCATCATCATCACTTCCATGGTCATTGCTGGCTGGCATTATTTCTTCTCTAATACAAGGACTTTGTTGGACACTGTCACAGGAACACCAGTGTGGTAGAAACTCTGTTGTCAAATCAACTCCACATTCTCAGGGCCTCCAAATTGCAGGGCCTCTCCTGGCACAGGACATACACTTTCCCTGTACTTCTACTCGCACAGAGTCTCAACTTTTCAGGACCTGAACTATTGTAGGACCTTCACTGTTGCAGAAAATTGATTCTCTCAGCAACTAGTATGTTGCAGGACCTCAGCTCGCAGAGAAATTCCACTGCCGCAGGACCTGCAATGTCAATGTAAATCTAGAGTCTCAAGACCTCCACTGTTGCAGGAGCTCCAGTGTTGTAGGATGTCCAAATTTGCAGGGCCATCACTGTCAAAGGACCTCCTCTGTCACAGCCTAGACCTTCAGACTTAACTCTAAAACTAGTGGCATTCAAGTAGCACCATGACAAGGTACTATCTTGTCTCAGACTCAATTCCTTGCGTAGTGAAATGAAGTTAGAGTGGTCAAAAATCATCATCGTTACGAGCACTTTGATGTGCACTGTAGCAGGACATCCACTGTTCCAGTGTGGCTTCTGTCCCAGTACCTCCACTATCACTGGACCTCCAGTGTCATAGGACCTTCTCACTAACAGCGGCTGCATTGTCAGGACCCTCAATTTTCAGGACATCTACTGTCACAGTATGTGTACTGTTGCTGGACTTTCATTGTCACAGCACCTAAACTGTCACAAGATCATCCAATGTCACAGAGCAGTGTCTCAGCACCTCTACTCTCCCAGGACCCCACAGTCACAGGACCTCCAATAACTCAGGAAATCCAAGTTCCATTACCTCAACTGGCACAGCGTGTCCACCCACTGATGTTGGACTTTCACTGTGGTAGCACCTCAACTATCACATGAAGCCCACTATTGAACGACCTCCACTTTTCAGGACATCTATTTCCTCTGAAACTAGAATTGGCAGGACCTCCTCTGTCACAGTACGTCTACTGTCGAAGCACTTCCACTATCACAGGACCTCTAGTGCTGCAAGGCTTTCACTATTATAGCATTTCTATTGTCGCCACACCTCTACTGGTTCTCCTACACCTGTACTGTCCCATCACCTCCTAGGTCAAAGATCCTGACTCGTGCATCAATTGAAGTTTTTCAAGACCTCCATTGTAGCAGCATATCCACTGTCCCAGCTGCTACTCCACTGTCAAAGGACCTGAAATGTCTTAGGAACTCCACTGTTACAGGACCTCAACTGATGAAGCACCTCAACTGTCACAGTACCTCCACTCTTGCAGTACCTCCAAAAACTCAGCCACTCCACTGTCACAAGTCTTCCAGTTTGAAGGAACTCGACTGTTGCAGCACCTCCACAGTTGTCGAAGCACCATTGATATGGCACTTCCCCTGTCCTGGGACCTCCATATCTTCTACTCTATATTCTGAGGACCTCAACTGTTGAAGCACATCCACTGTCCCAGGACCTCCATTGACAATGGACCTCATTGTGTCAGGAACACCACTTTTTTTTTATTAACTTGAGTATTTCTTATATACATTTCGAATGTTATTCCCTTTCCCGGTTTCCGGGCAAACACCCCTCCCCTCCCCTTCCTTATGGGTGTTCCCCTCCCAACCCTCCCCCCATTGCCGCCCTCCGCCCATAGACTAGTTCACTGGGGGTTCAGTCTTAGCAGGACCCAGGGCTTCCCCTTCCACTGGTGCTCTTACTAGGATATTCATTGCTACCTATGGGGACAGAGTCCAGGGTCAGTCCATGTATAGTCTTTAGGTAGTGGCTTAGTCCCTGGAAGCTCTGGTTGCTTGACATTGTTGTACTTTTGGGGTCTCGAGCACCTTCAAGCTCTTCCAGTTCTTTCTCTGATTCCTTCAACGGGGGACCTATTCTCAGTTCAGTGGTTTGCTGCTGGCATTCGCCTCTGTATTTACTGTATTCTGGCTGTGTCTCTCAGGAGCGATCTACATCCGGCTCCTGTCGGTCTGCACTTCTTTGCTTCATCCATCTTGTCTAATTGGGTGGCTGTATATGTATGGGCCACATGTGGGGCAGGCTCTGAATGGGCGTTCCTTCAGTCTCTGTTTTAATCTTTGCCTCTCCCTTCCCTGCCAAGGGTATTCTTTTTCCTCATTTAAAGAAGGAGTGAAGCATTCACGTTTTGATCATCCATCTTGAGTTTCCTTTGTTCTAGGGATCTAGGGTAATTCAAGCATTTGGGCTAATAGCCACTTATCAATGAGTGCATACCATGTATGTCTTTCTGTGAGTGGGTTAGCTCACTCAGGATGATATTTTCCAGTTCCAACCATTTGCCTACGAATTTCATAAACTCGTTGTTTTTGATAGCTGAGTAATATTCCATTGTGTAGATGTACCACATTTTCTGTATCCATTCCTCTGTTGAAGGGCATCTGGGTTCTTTCCAGTTTCTGGCTATTATAAATAAGGCTGCGATGAACATAGTGGAGCACGTGTCTCTTTTATATGTTGAGGCATCTTTTGGGTATATGCCCAAGAGAGGTATGGCTGGATCCTCAGGCAGTTCAATGTCCAATTTTCTGAGGAACCTCCAGACTGATTTCCAGAATGGTTTTACCAGTCTGCAATCCCACCAACAATGGAGGAGTGTTCCTCTTTCTCCACATCCTCGCCAGCATCTGCTGTCACCTGAGTTTTTGATCTTAGCCATTCTCACTGGTGTGAGGTGAAATCTCAGGGTTGTTTTGATTTGCATTTCCCTTATGACTAAAGATGTTGAACATTTCTTTAGGTGTTTCTCAGCCATTCGGCATTCCTCAGCTGTGAATTCTTTGTTTAGCTCTGAACCCCATTTTTTAATAGGGTTATTTGTTTCCCTGCGGTCTAACTTCTTGAGTTCTTTGTATATTTTGGATATAAGGCCTCTATCTGTTATAGGATTGGTAAAGATCTTTTCCCAATCTGTTGGTTGCCGTTTTGTCCTAACCACAGTGTCTTTGCCTTACAGAAGCTTTGCAGTTTTATAAGATCCCATTTGTCGATTCTTGATCTTAGAGCATAAGCCATTGGTGTTTTGTTCAGGAAATTTTTTCCAGTGCCCATGTGTTCCAGATGCTTCCCTAGTTTTTCTTCTATTAGTTTGAGTGTGTCTGGTTTGATGTGGAGGTCCTTGATCCACTTGGACTTAAGCTTTGTACAGGGTGATAAGCATGGATCGATCTGCATTCTTCTACATGTTGCCCTCCAGTTGAACCAGCACCATTTGCTGAAAATGCTATCTTTTTTCCATTGGATGGTTTTGGCTCCTTTGTCAAAAATCAAGTGACCATAGGTGTGTGGGTTCATTTCTGGGTCTTCAATTCTATTCCATTGGTCTATCTGTCTGTCTCTGTACCAATACCATGCAGTTTTTATCACTATTGCTCTGTAATACTGCTTGAGTTCAGGGATAGTGATTCCCCCTGAAGTCCTCTTATTGTTGAGGATAGCTTTAGCTATCCTGGGTTTTTTGTTATTCCAGATGAATTTGCAAATTGTTCTGTCTAACTCTTTGAAGAATTGGATGGGTATTTTGATGGGGATTGCATTGAATCTGTAGATTGCTTTTGGTAAAATGGCCATTTTTACTATACTAATCCTGCCAATCCATGAGCATGGGAGATCTTTCCATCTTCTGAGGTCTTCTTCAATTTCTTTCCTCAGTGTCTTGAAGTTCTTATTGTACAGATCTTTTACTTGCTTGGTTAAAGTCACACCGAGGTACTTTATATTATTTGGGTCTATTATGAAGGGTGTCGTTTCCCTAATTTCTTTCTCGGCTTGTTTCTCTTTTGTATAGAGTAAGGCAACTGATTTATTTGAGTTAATTTTATACCCAGCCACTTTGCTGAAGTTGTTTATCAGCTTTAGTAGTTCTCTGGTGGAACTTTTGGGATCACTTAGATATACTATCATGTCATCTGCAAATAGTGATATTTTGACCTCTTCTTTTCCGATCTGTATCCCTTTGATCTCCTTTTGTTGTCTGATTGCTCTGGCTAGAACTTCAAGAACTATATTGAATAAGTATGGAGAGAGTGGGCAGCCTTGTCTAGTCCCTGATTTTAGTGGGATTGCTTCAAGTTTCTCTCCATTTAGTTTAATGTTAGCAACTGGTTTGCTGTATATGGCTTTTACTATGTTTAGGTATGGGCCTTGAATACCTATTCTTTCCAGGACTTTTATCATGAAGGGGTGTTGAATTTTGTCAAATGCTTTCTCAGCATCTAATGAAATGATCATGTGGTTCTGTTCTTTCAGTTTGTTTATATGATGGATCACGTTGATGGTTTTCCTTATATTAAACCATCCCTGCATGCCTGTTATGCAGCCTACTTGATCATGGTGGATGATTGTTTTGATGTGCTCTTGAATTCGGTTTGCCAGAATTTTATTGAGTATTTTTGCGTCGATATTCATAAGGGAAATTGGTCTGAAGTTCTCTTTCTTTGTTGTGTCTTTGTGTGGTTTAGGTATAAGAGTAATTGTGGCTTCGTAGAAGGAATTCGGTAGGGCTCCATCTGTTTCAATTTTGTGGAATAGTTTGGATAATATTGGTATGAGGTCTTCTATGAAGGTTTGATAGAATTCTGCACTAAACCCGTCTGGACCTGGGCTCTTTTTGGTTGGGAGACCTTTAATGAATGTTTCTATTTCCTTAGGATTTATGGGGTTGTTTAACTGGTTTATCTGTTCCTGATTTAACTTCGATACCTGGTATCTGTCTAGGAAATTGTCCATTTCCTGAAGATTTTCAAGTTTTGTTGAAAATAGGTTTTTATAGTAAGATCTGATGATTTTTTGAATTTCCTCTGAATCTGTAGTTATGTCTCCCTTTTCGTTTCTGATTTTGTTAATTTGGACGCACTCTCTGTGTCCTCTCGTTAGTCTGGTTAAGGGTTTATCTATCTTGTTGATTTTCTCAAAGAACCAACTTTTGGTTCTGTTGATTCTTTCTATGGTCCTTTTTGTTTCTACTTGGTTGATTTCAGCTCTGAGTTTGATTATTTCCTGCCTTCTACTCCTCCTGGGTGTATTAGCTTCTTTTTGTTCTAGAGCTTTTAAGTATGCTGTCAAGCTGCTGACATATGCTCTTTCCTGTTTCTTTCTGCAGGCACTCAGCGCTATGAGTTTTCCTCTTAGCACAGCTTTCATTCTGTCCCATAAGTTTGGGTATGTTGTACCTTCATTTTCATTAAATTCTAAAAAGTTTTTAATTTCTTTCTTTATTTCTTCCTTGACCAGGTTATCATTGAGTAGAGCATTGTTCAATTTCCACGTATATGTGGGCATTCTTCCCTTATTGTTATTGAAGACCAGTTTTAGGCCGTGGTGGTCCGATAGCACGCATGGGATTATTTCTATCTTTCTGTACCTGTTGAGGCCCGTTTTTTGACCAATTATATGGTCAATTTTGGAGAAAGTACCATGAGGAGCTGAGAAGAAGGTATATCCTTTTGCTTTAGGATAGAATGTTCTATAAATATCCGTTAAGTCCATTTGGCTCATGACTTCTCTTAGTCTGTCTACATCTCTGTTTAATTTCTGTTTCCATGATCTGTCCATTGATGAGAGTGGGGTGTTGAAATCTCCCACTATTATTGTGTGAGGTGCATTGTGTGTTTTGAGCTTTAGTAAGGTTTCTTTTACATATGTAGGTGCCCTTGTATTTGGGGCATAGATATTTAGGATTGAGAGTTCATCTTGGTGGATTTTTCCTTTGATGAATATGAAGTGTCCTTCCTTATCTTTTTTGATGACTTTTAGTTGAAAATTGATTTTATTTGATATTAGAATGGCTACTCCAGCTTGCTTCTTCTGACCATTTGCTTGGAAAATTGTTTTCCAGCCTTTCACTCTGAGGTAATGTCTGTCTTTGTCTCTGAGGTGTGTTTCCTGTAGGCAGCAGAATGCAGGGTCCTCGTTGCGTATCCAGTTTGTTAATATATGTCTTTTTATTTGGGAGTTGAGGCCATTGATATTGAGCGATATTAAGGAATAGTGATTATTGCTTCCCGTTATATTCATATTTGGATGTGAGGTTATGTTTGTGTGCTTTCATTCTCTTTGTTTTGTTGCCAAGACGATTAGTTTCTTGCTTCTTCTAGGGTATAGCTTGCCTCCTTATGTTGGGCTTTACCCTTTATTATCCTTTGTAGTGCTGGACTTGTAGAAAGATATTGTGTAAATTTGGTTTTGTCATGGAATATCTTGGTTTCTCCATCTATGTTAATTGAGAGTTTTACAGGATACAGTAACCTGGGCTGGCATTTGTGTTCTCTTAGGGTCTGTATGACATCTGTCCAGGATCTTCTGGCTTTCATAGTTTCTGGCGAAAAGTCTGGTGTGATTCTAATAGGTCTGCCTTTATATGTTACTTGACCTTTTTCCCTTACTGCTTTTAATATTCTTTCTTTATTTTGTGCGTTTGGTGTTTTGACAATTATGTGACGGGAGGTGTTTCTTTTCTGGTCCAATCTATTTGGAGTTCTGTAGGCTTCTTGTATGCCTATGGGTATCTCTTTTTTTAGGTTAGGGAAGTTTTCTTCTATGATTTTGTTGAAGATATTTACTGGTCCTTTGAGCTGGGAGTCTTCACTCTCTTCTATACCTATTATCCTTAGGTTTGATCTTCTCATTGAGTCCTGGATTTCCTGTATGTTTTGGACCAGTAGCTTTTTCCACTTTACATTATCTTTGACAGTTGAGTCAATGATTTCTATGGAATCTTCTGCTCCCGAGATTCTCTCTTCCATCTCTTGAATTCTGTTGGTGAAGCTTGTATCTACAGCTCCTTGTCTTTTCTTTTGATTTTCTATGTCCAGGGTTGTTTCCATGTGTTCTTTCTTGATTGCTTCTATTTCCATTTTTAATTCCTTCAACTGTTTGATTGTGTTTTCCTGGAATTCTTTCAGGGATTTTTGCGATTCCTCTCTGTAGGCTTCTACTTGTTCTCTAAGGGAGTTCTTTATGTCTTTCTTGAAGTCCTCCAGCATCATGATCAAATATAATTTTAAAACTAGGTCTTGCTTTTCTGGTGTGTTTGGATATTCCGTGTTTGCTTTGGTGGGAGAATTGGTCTCCGATGCTGCCATGTAGTCTTGGTTTCTGTTGCTTGGGTTCCTGTGCTTGCCTCTCGCCATCAGATTATCTCTAGTGTTACTTTGTTCTGCTATTTCTGACAGTGGCTAGACTGTCCTATAACCTGTGTGTCAGGAGTGCTGTAGACCTGTTTTCCTGTTTTCTTTCAGCCAGTTATGGGGACAGAGTGTTCTGCTTTCGGGCGTGTAGTTTTTCCTCTCTACAGGTCTTCAGCTGTTCCTGTGGGCCTGTGTCTTGAGTTCACCAGGCAGGTTTGTTGCAGGGGAAAAGTTGGTCCTACCTGCGGTTCCAAGGCTCAAGTTTGCTCGTGGGGTACTGCCTAAGTCCTCTCTGCTGTGGCAGCAACCGGGAAAATCTGTGCCGCTCCTTCCGGGAGCCTTCGTGCACCAGGGTTTCAGATGATGTTTGGTGTTTTCCTCTGGCGCCTGGATGTGCACAGAGTGCAGTCTCTTCTGGTTTCCCAGGCGTGTCCGCCTCTCTGAAGGTTCAGCTCTCCCTCCCACGGGATTTGGGTGCCGAGAACTGTTTATCCGGTCTGTTTCCTTCAGGTTCCGGCAGTGTCTCAGGCGCAGGGGTCCTGCCGCTCCCGGGCCCTCCCCTACGGGAACCAAGAGGCCTTATACAGTTGCCTCTTGGGCCAGGGATGTGGGCAGGGGTGGGCAGTGTTGGTGGTCTCCTCCGCTCTGCAGCCTCAGGAGTGCCCACCTGATCAGGCGGTGAGGTCTCTCTCCCACGGGGTTTGGGAGCAGAGAGCTGCTGCGGTCCGGGATCCGCCGGTGTGGGACTTCCGGTAAACACAGGAAGTGCCCGGCCTTAGAGGAATTTTGCCTCTGTGTGTCCTGAGTTCACCAGGCAGGTTTCTTGCAGGGGAAAAGTTGGTCCTACCTGCAGTTCCAAGGCTCAAGTTTGCTCGTGGGGTACTGCCTAAGTCCTCTCCGCTGTGGCAGCAGCCGGGAAGATCTGCGCCGCTCTTTCCAGGAGCCTCCGTGCACCAGGGTTCCAGATGGCGTTTGGTGTTTTCCTCTGGCGCCTGGATGTGCACAGAGTGCAGTCTCTTCTGGTTTCCCAGGCGTGTCCGCCTCTCTGAAGGTTCAGCTCTCCCTCCCATGGGATTTGGGTGCAGAGAACTGTTTATCCGGTCTGTTTCCTTCAGGTTCCGGCAGTGTCTCAGGCGCAGGGGTCCTGCCGCTCCCGGGCCCTCCCCTACGGGAACCCAGAGGCCTTATACAGTTGCCTCTTGGGCCAGGGATGTGGGCAGGGGTGGGCAGTGTTGGTGGTCTCCTCCGCTCTGCAGCCTCAGGAGTGCCCACCTGATCAGGCGGTGAGGTCTCTCTCCCACGGGGTTTGGGAGCAGAGAGCTGCTGCGGTCCGGGATCCGCCGGTGTGGGACTTCCGGTCTTCTGTGGTATTTTTATTCCTATAGACTAAACGGTTTGAGTTTGTGTTGGCTTCTTCTGTGATTTCAGTATCCAGCACCTCTGGACTTATCCTATAAGTATTACCAGATTAACAGGGCTGTTGATTTTCCATGGAGATGCTTGTTTACATTTTTACTTAATCCACATCTTATGTTCAAGAGGAGGGAGAGCAGCTTGCTGGCTTTACAGCAACACACATTGACCCAGAGTGAAGGTTCTCTCTGTTACTGATTTGAATTTTGTATCATCATGACATTTTGCATGAGCTATCCTCCACTGTCTCAGGCATTTGAGTACTCGTTTCCCAGTTGGTGACTCTGTTTGGGAAGACTCAGGAGGTGTGCCCTTGCTGGAGAAAGAATGCCAGTGGGGCTGGGCTTTGAGGTTTTAGTGCTCTGCACCACTCCCTGTGCACTCTCTGCTTTGTACTTGTGATTCCAGATGTGAGTCCTTTGCTTCCTGCTCCTTCCACTGTGCCCTGTAGTCATGGAACTTAACCTATGGTAACAGGTGGTCTGTGAAATAGGATCACTAATCGCCTACATGTTTTATAGTTTGCTGTGCTCATGGCATTTCTTTCACAGAAATACAAAGGTAACTAATGCAGAAGGGGATGTGATAGAGCGGACTCTTGCTCTGTGATACCTGACCATGCCAGTTTGTGCTTGTTACTTGTTTTGAAAAATATGCAAGAATTCAGAACTTTGAACTAGAAGTGGCCCAATGCTCTAAGAAGAGTTTAATGGGGTATACTGGCAGGAGCTTGGGAGTCAGGAGTTCCAAGACGTATTCAGAATGTGGAAGCCGAGGACAAGGGGATTCAGAAGGCAATAATATTTGTAACTGGTCTGGGATAATTTGTATGATGCTTTTACAAAAATGTGGCTTCCTTGAGCCCACATCGTACAAACCTACCTGAGGCTAAATTAAAAAGTAATAAACAAATTTCTTCGGTGAAAATTTGAAGAGAGCCCAGAGGTGATGAGACACAGAGAAGCTGTGTCTTGGGTTCATGCCACTAACCATGCTATCTGAGCACTTCACATCTTAAGTTGTGTATGTTCTCAGGGCCCTTACACAAAGGTGATCTAGTCACAGTGTCTTGCTTTATTTGTGGCAATCACATGAATTTAAATTTCCTACTTGTTCTTGTTCTTAAAAACTCACTGATTAGTTTTAGCTGAGACTCCTGGGAGACTTTTCTCTCACATGCTGTAAGTTTTAAAGATTTGGAGATTAACATAAATTACTATTCATAGGTGAACACAGGGCCCACACTGACCTCACCTTGCTATCTGGAACTCTTACTCCTGAGCCAAGGGTCTCAAGGGTCTCTGCCTCAGAATGAAATGTGGAAAAGTGATCTCATAATTTATTCACATTCCTTGTGTCATCCAGAATATCTGCTAAAATGAGAGGATCCTTCCCTGCTCAGGACAATGTAGATACTGCTTCCCCAGGAGGAAAGAAAGGGCCATGTCCTCCCTCCGTGGGACAGTCCCTGATGTTCACTGTAATAGTCCCACCTTGAATCTGCTGTTCCACTTGAGCCTGGAGCCTCCCTTTTATTCTGGGAGATAAACAGGAATCTCCAGCTAGGAACAGTGGTCCAAACATGAGGTTAAGTGAAGGCAGTGAGAATGATGTATACACACTAAGGGTTGCTGATTGAATGATTCTGAACTTAATGTACTTCCTACTAGAGTCATCTGTAAGTGACATGTAAACTTTGTATTAAAATGTACCTTTGGTCCAAGATTTCATGGTAGGACAATGCCCTACTTGCTTTTAAAGATATCCTAAAAACTGGATAGAAAAGAGAAAATACAGAACAGAAAATGTTCCTTGGTGTACAAGACTGGTTTACATGTGCAAGTCTCGGTGCTCAACGCGAAGAGCACACATTATGCCTTAGAAAGTAGATGATAAGCACTCCCTTCTCTCTCTCTCCCTCTCTCTCTCTCTCTCTCTCTCTCTCTCTCTCTCTCTCTCTCTCTCTCTCTTTCTACCTCTCCCCCTCTCATGGGTGGGTGTGTGTGTGTGTGTGTGTGTGTGTGTGTGCATGTGTGTGTTTCTGTGTCTGTGTGTCTGTCTGTCTCTGTCTCTCTCTCTCTCTGTATGTGGTGTGTGTGTGTGTGTGTGTGTGTGTGTGTGTGTGTGTGTGTGTGAAACTGAAGGTGAGCTCAGGGTCTGCATGGCCCAGTTGGAACAAGGATCCCATGTTGATTGATTCCCACCTTGATAAGTATCTTGTTGTTGGTATGACCAGCATGTGACTATTGGGACAAGATAGAAGTATTTACAAAGCCAACAGTTTTGACCGATTCATGTGAATTAGGGCAAATTTGAGAGTACACATAAGAGTTTTAAACTTTGTTTGAAAAAACTAAACAGTGTTCTTGGAATAGTTTCTTTGGAGTAGACCGCCAAAGGCCAAATTTTATCTGATTGTTGGTGAGTACCTGTGGGTTTTTTTTTCCTTATGTAGTATCCTTTAGTTTTGGGTCAGACAATGTAAACCTTATCATTTCCACTGATTTTAACATCTCAAATGATGTCCCACGTTCTAGGTGCCAATCCACAAATGCCCAGTCCTACATCTTCTCCCTCCTCCCTCCATTTTCCCACTATAATACTGCTCCTTAACTCACCCAACTTTTGGAAACCCACCACTCCAGCCTTCGATGAAAATTTGAAGAGAGCCCAGTATGGCCTCTGTTATAATGAGGTTATAGGTCTTCAATGAAAAGGAGCAAATGGGGCAAATAGAAATGCAAAATGTATAGTTTACAGAGAAAAAGACACTGGGAAGATTAATATTGTAGCCAATGCCTAGGCCAGAAGAGAGCCTGCAATTACTTAGGAGATTAGAACCTTAATAAGAGGCCATGTCTCCTCAGGTGATGACATCACTCAATTAACCTCGTAATCTGTGGTAGAAAGTGACTTACTTAGGGTTTTCCTGCGATTAACAGACACCATGACCAATGCAAATCTTATAAGAAGAACACCGCTTTGGGTTTGGCTTACAAGTTCAGCAGTTTGGTTCATTATCATCAATGTGGGAGCATGGCAGCATCTAGGCAGACATGGTACAGGAGGAGCTGGGTGTTCTACATCATCATCTGAAGGCTGCTACTAGAAAACTGATTTTCATGCAGCTAGGACAAGAAACATAAGGGTCACATACAGTGACACACTTCCTCAATCAAGGCAACACCTATCCAATGAGGGCTCATCTGCAAATAGTCCCACTCCCTGGGCTAAGCATATTCAAATCAACACAGGAACATTAGGCATTTTCAGTTCCTGAAATCACCTGTGATCAGAAGCTGCTGCTACTGTGGGTCATGGGGCCCAGGGCTTTCCAGAAATCAGGCATCTTCTCATGTACTCTCATCAGTCACTGGGAGTAAGGAAGCTCAGCAAAGGACTGCTGTGTAGGCTGAGACAGCTGAGAAAGTCTGCTTGGGAAGGTGTGTCAATCTTCATCTCCACATGGAGATAGCATGGGGGTTACCTGACCTTACCTGACCAGTTTCCATGTTTGGTACCCCTGGATCATATTCATTGTCAGGTAGGAAAGTGTTATTTGGCACCCAATGTCATGTTGTGCTTATCATGTACCCAAAGTTGATAGATGACTTAAGAATGTAGGCTTGAAAGGTATCCAGTTTCTAATCTGGGAAGGAGAACAGCAGGCCTGAGAGGAACAGGCCTCATTGCAGAGGAATGTACCATCTGTACACGGTTGGGAGAAGCTCAGAGAAGGTTAGTCAAACCTGTCTATCCAGTAGAGGTTAGTTAACTGTGGAAACTATCACTAACAGTAAAGGTAACTTTGAACTCTGAGGAAGAGAAGGTTTGTTGCCATTGTTTGTGGACCATGCTTCAGAGGTGATGAGACACAGAGAAGCTGTGTCTTGGGTTCATGCCACTAAGCATGCTAGCTGAGCACTTCACATCTAAAGTTGTGTATGTTGTCAGGGCCCTTACACAAACGTGATCTAGTGACAATATCTTGCTTTATTTGCAGCAATCACATGAATTTAAATTTCCTACTTGTTCTTGTTCTTAAAAACTCACTGATTAGTTTTAGCTGAGTCTCCTGGCAGACTTTTCTCTCACATGCTGTAAGTTTTAAAGATTTGGTGATTAACATAAATAACTATTCATAGGTCAACACAGGGCCCACACTGACCTCACCTTGCTATCTGGAACTGTTACTCCTGAGCCAAGGGTCTCAAGGGTCTCTGCCTCAGAAAGAAATGTGGAAAAGTGATCTCATAATCTATTCACATTCCTTGTGTCATCCAGAATATCTGCTAGAATGAGAGGATCCTTTTATGCTCAGGACAATGTAGATACTGCTTCCCCAGGAAGAAAGAAAGGGCCACTACCTGCCTCTGTGGGGCAGTCCCTGATATTCACTGTAATGTCACCCAACAGTCCCACCTTGAATCTGCTGTACCACTAGAGCATGGAGCCTCCCTTTTATTCTGGGAGATAAACAGGAATCTCCAGCTAGGAACAGTGGTCCAGACATGAGGTTAAGTGAAGGCAGTGAGAATGGTGTATATACATTAAGGGTTTCTGATTGAATGATTCTGAACTTAATGTACTTCCTACTAGAGTCATCTGTAAGTGATATGTAAGCTTTGTATTAAAATGTACCTTTAGGTCCAAGATTTCATGGTAGGTCAATGCCCTACTTTCTCTTAAAGATAATTTAAGAACTGCATAAAGAAGAGAAAATACTGATCAGAAAATGTTCCTAGGTGTACAGGACTGGTTTACATGTGCAAGACTCTGTGCTCAACTACAAGAGCGCACAATATGCATTAGAAAGTAGATGATAAGAACTCTCTCTCTCTCTCTCTCTCTCTACCTCACTTTCTATCTCTCACTCTCTCATGGGTGTGTGTGTCTGTGTGTGTGTGTGTGTGCATGTGTTTGCGTTCTGTGTCTGTGTGTCTGTATGTCTGTCTGTCTGTCTGTCTGTCTCTCTCTCTCTCTCTGTGTGTGGTGTGTGTGTATGTGTGTGTGTGTGTGTGTGTGTGTGTGTGTGTGTGTGTGTGTGTGTGAGAAACTGAAGGTGAGCTGAGGGTCTGCATGCCCAGTTGGAACAAGGATCCCATGTTGATTGACTCCGACCTTGACAAGTATCTTGTTGTTGGGATGACCAGCATGTGACTATTGGCACAAGATAGAAGTATTTACAAAGCCAACAGTTTTGACCGATTTATGCGAATTAGGGCAGATTTGAGAGTACACTTAAAAGTTTTAAACTTTGTTTGAAAAAACTAAACAGTGTTCTTGGAAGAGTTTCTTTGGAGTAGACCGCCAAAGGCCAAATTTTATCTGATTGTTGGTGAGCACCTGTGGGTTTTTGTGTTCCTTACGTAGTATCCCATAGGTTTGTGTTAGACAGTGTAAACCTTATCATTTCCACTGTTTTTAACATCTCGAATGATGTCCCACGTTCTAGGTGCCAATCCACAAATGCCCACTCCTACATCTTCTCCCTCCTCCCTCCATTTTGCCACTATGATTCTGCTCCTAAACTCACCCAACTTTTTGAAACCCACGACTCCAGCCTCCTCCTATGTTCGAGCATCACATCTCCACAGGACCAAGGGCCTTCCATCCCATTGGTTTCAAATAATGCCATCCTCTGATATATATTGGTTGGTGGTCTATTTTCTGGAAGCTCTGGGTCATCAGCCAGCATATATTGTTCTTCCTCTATTGCAGGACCTCCTCTGTCACAGGACATCCACTGTTTAAGCACCACCACTACCTCAGGAAGTCCACTGTCTGTGTGTCAACTCCACTGTTACAGGACCACAAGTTTCTCAGCACTTCAACTACCACAGCACTTCTACTGTTCAGGAGCTCAAGAGTCTCAGCATCTCAAGTGTTACAGGACCTCCTTTGTCCAAGAACTGGACTGTCCAAGCAACACTACTATTGCGGGACCTCCACTGTCACAGGACTTCCACTGTAGGAGCACTACAACTGTCTCAGGACACCCACTGTCCTATAACCTCCACTATCCCAGGATTCCACTGTCGTAGCACCACCCGTAGCAACTAAAGTGTTTCAGGACATCAACTGAAGCAAGATCTCTCATGATTCTGCAACTTCACTGCCACAGGATCTCTACAGTGACAGGAATACCCCTGTATCAGCAATTCCAATTTTGCAGGACCTCCACTGTAGCAGAACCTTCAATTGTGCAGCAGCTCCCCTGTAGGTAGATTGACCTCCACGATCTCAGTGCCTCCACTTTCAAAGGACCTTTACTGTCACAGAACCGGCGCTATTTCAGTGCCTCCACTGTCGCAGGACCTACCTCTTCACAGGATCTGCACTTTTGCAGCAAATGTAATTTCAATTTTTCAAAGTCATTGCTGGTTATTAGATTTGAGGCTGAATGAAATGTGATGCTACTTTTGAAAGCATAAGAATTTGTTCTATAGCTCCTGTGATAAATGCCATGTGTGCTACATGTGTGCTAGGACCAGTAACCTATGGAAGACTTCATGAGCTCATACCACTCTCCACCTCACTTTGTGGAAGCTGGTGTTTTTTAGAGTGTGATGAACTTCAGGTGAATGGATGCATTCAGCTGCACCACGCTCTAGAGTGGGCTACACAGCAGTCATATTGAGTCCTTGCTGGGAAGAGAAGAAATCCAGAAGAGGGAGAAGGCTTGGGTTGGGGGAAGAATCATAAAATACTTAGAGGATATAAGAAGGTAAGAATTATGGGGAACTGGAAAACAGAGCCAGAGGAAGAATGAGCACAGAGCAAACTGGGAAGGACAAAGTACAAAGGCACATGGGTTTTGCCATCTGCCTGTTCTCTGGACAATCTCCCTTGGCCTCATTTCTGGGAGAAAACTCTTCCTCCACCCCCTTGTAAGGTTTCATTCTTGAAGGAAAGCAGCAACACAACTGCATCAGTAAATTTCCCCATGGAATTGGTTCATCCTTTAATGCCTCTGGGAAATCCCCCACTGGGGAATTTCCTGCTCTCTGCTGAGAGACAGCAGGAAAGTAGGTTGTCCTCTGTTTTCTACTTGCTACAGCTCTTCTAAGTGTGGCTGATTGTTGAGTGAAGACACAGGACACTTCTGGTGTGTATGTATGCTTTGTTCGCTGTGGGTGTTGTCGGGAGTGTCCTGAAAAGAAGAAGGGCATGCCCCATGGCTCTTTGCTTCCTCTTTGACTAGCCTTATGATCATAGGGATACACTAGGCCATTGGAAGATGAGGAGAACAATGCGTCTATGTTGTGTTCACTTCTATTCCTATTTAGTCCTAGAGGGAAATCAGCAAGGGTAGAGAATGGGACCGTAACTGGACAAAGCTGCTGAGCCTGTGTTGTGCAGCAATTCCTGTGTATAAGTTGCTGTTACATTAAGCAATAGGATGCCATGTTCTGGCTATAACTTTTTGATGCAATGAATCTATAATATTTTACCTTAAACTCAAAAGTCAATCCGAACTATGGGCTGACATTAAGAGGTTAAGCTGCCTCTACTTACACCCCACAGTGAGCGGGGTACAGAGTTGCTACAACCTGTCTTCTGAACTGTTGTATGACAACAGAGTCAAATACAACAGTGAAATATAAGCCTACTCCTAAGATCCATATGTTGTTTTTTTGTTTTTTGTTTTTTGTTTATTTGCACCACCATAAAGTTGTCCTAGGAAGAGATCAGGTGCACCAATAGGGTAAGCACCATGCTGCCAGTTCAGCATTTGCCCAGGTTTGTCTTGAGTTGAAGGCCAAAGTCGATGCTTTTGACTTTTCCGTTCTTCTCTAACAAAATATAATCTGGTTTCAGGTCACTGTGAACTTATACAATGCCCATAGCCATAGATAAAGCCTGCTAATATTTGCCTAAATATTTCCTTGGCTCCTTCCTCCTCTCGGTGGAAAGACTTTCAGATGTATTTGTAAAGCTGTAAAATTTCAACCAGTTTCACGATAAGTTATTAGAATTGTCTCAGACTCAATTGGAGAAGCAAGATGATGTTGGGGTGGATGAAAAACTTCATTATATTTGCCATGGTCATGTTTGGCTGGCACCATTGCTTCTTCTTTGCATGCACTTTGATAACCCCTGTAGCAGAACTTCCACTGTCCCGGCACCTGAACTATCCCAAGACCTCCACAGTCAAAGGACCAATATTGTGGTAGGGCGTCTGTGGTCAGGCAACTCCTCTGTCTCAGACCCTCCAAATTGCAAGACCTTTACGGGCGATGGAAGTCACTGTCCCTAACTTCCACTGTTGGAGTACCTCAACTATAACAAGGACCTCTACTACTGTACAACCCCCTTGTCATAGCACGTCTATTGTTACAAAGTAGTCCACTGTCAAAGGACCTCCAGGGTCTCAGCCTCTCCACTGTTACAGGATCTCTACTGTCTTAGGACCACTGCTGTTGGAGTACCTCCTGTCTCTCAGCAACTTCAGTTTGTTGGAGCTCTCCTATCAGAGGACATTTACATTTGCTGTACTTCCAGTGTCACAGCTGTTATAAGAACCTCTATTCTCACAGGACCTCCAGTGCGTCAGTACCTCCACTGTCCAAGGACTTTTATATTGTAGGACCTCTACTGTCCTACAGAATGTCCACTGTCGCTAGATTTCCACTGTCACAACACCTCAACCATTACAAGAACTGCAATTTTGGCATGAGCTCCAGTGTTCCAGCCCCTCCAGTGTCATAGGACTTCCACTATCACAGGACGTCCACTGTCTCACCAAGGCCAATTTAAAGGACCTCTACTATAACAGGTTATCCACTGTAGCTGGACTTACACTGTTGCAGTACCTCAACTGTTGCAGGACCAACAAGGTTGCAGGACATAGACCCTCTCAGCAGCTAGAATTTGCAGGACCTCTACTGGCACACAAATTCCACAGTTGCTGGAGCTCCACTGTCACTGCAAATGCACTGTCTCATGATATTCACTGTTGCTGGACCAGTAGTGTGGCAGCACATCCATTTTTGCCAAGCCCCTCCACTGACGCAAGACTTCCCCTTTTGTAGCACCTTCACTGTCCAAGCAAACCAACTCCTGCAGGATCTCCATTGTCTCAGGGCATTCACTAATGCCAGCTCTCCAATGTTGTAGGATATCCACTTTCACAACAGCTAGAATCTTGCAGGACCTCTACTGGCAAAGACAGTCCACTGCTGCTGGCTCTCTACGGTCAGTGCCAATGCACCGATTCATGACCTCCATTGTCACAGGACCTCCACTTTTGTAGGACCTTCACTGTCCAGGCAAACTGCAGGATCTCCTGTGTCTCAGGGTATTTACTGGTGCAGAGCCTCCCTTTATTCCAGACTTCAACTATTCCAAGGTCATCTACACTGTCTTAGGACCTCCAATATTGCAGGACCTCAATGTCCCAGGACCTCAGGTGACATAGCACCTCCATTGTCCCAACACCCTTACTGTCCCAGAACCTCAATTTTCCCATGACCTATTCAGTTGCATGACCTCCAAAGTTGGAAGAACTGCACCGTATGAGAGCCTCAACTGTTGTAGGACCTCCAATGTTGTAGGAACACAATATTCCTACACTGGACCTACACTGTCCATCACCTTCACTTTCCTAGCACCTCCACTCTCACAGGACCTACACTGTTGCAGGAACTCCATTGTCTGAGCACCTGCATGTCTCAGGACCTCGAATGATCCAGAACCTCTAATGGTGCAGGACCTCCACTGTCACCAGACTTCCACTGTCTCAGGACATCCACTCTATCACCAACTAGACTTTTGCAGAACTTCTACTGGAACAGGATCTCCATTGTGGCTGGTCTTACATTGTCTAAGGCCTCCACTATCACAGACTTTCAGATGAATTTGTAAAGCTGTAGAACTTCAAAGAGCTCCATGAGAAGGTATAGACGTGTCTCAGACTCAATTCCTTGGTGAAGCAATATGATGTTGGGGTGGATTAATATCTTCATTATATTTGCCATGGTCTGGTCTGGGTGGCATCCTTGCTGCTTCTTTCCATGCATTTTGATAACCATTGTAGCAGTACTTCCACTGTCCCAGAACCTGCACTACCCTAAGAACTCCCTTGTCACAGGACATCCACTCTGGTAGTACCTCGGCTGTCAGGAAACTCCACAGACTCAGTACCTCCAAACTGCAAGATCTCTACTGGCACAGGAATTCTACTGTCCCTGAACATCCACTGTCACAGCACTTCAACTGTTTCAAGGACCTCTATTGTCGCAAGACCTCCTATATCACGGTTATAAGGACCTGCATTGTCAAAAGACCTCCATTGTCTCAGCCCTTCCACTTTCTCAGGACCTCCAAGCTGCAGGAACTCTACTGGCACAGGTTATCCATTCACACTGCTTTTCCACTGTTGCAGGACCTCAACTGTTATAAGGACCTCCACTCTGGCAGGACCTTCAGTGTCTCATCAACTTCACGGTGAGCAGCACCAATGTGCAAGACCTCTACTAGCACAGGATATGCACAGTATCTATACTTAGACTGTTGCAGTACCTTAACTGCTTCAGGACCTCCACTTTAGAGCATGCACTCTTTTAGCAGCCAGACTTTTGCAGGACCTCTACTGGCACAATAATTCCTCTGTTGTTGGACCTCCACCGTCATTTCAATGGCACTGACTCAATGACATCCACTGTTGCAGGACCTCCAATGTTGAAGGATGCCTGTGTTTAGCCAGACTTAGTGCGGGGTTATTTTAAAATTGCATGTAACAAAATGTGCTTGAAATAAACTAAAGTAAAAATTAGAAAAATAGAATACAAATTAAGGAAAAGGTATCAGGGAAAAGGCTAAAGTCAAAAATCCCAAGTAAAATCCAAACAAATAACCAACCTTATATCCTGTTCAGCAGAGTCATGAAGCTCTCTAGAAGGAGCCAAGAGAAGATGCAGCTGTTGGGCTATCTCAGGCAGAGTCTGCACCAGAGCACCTGTTCAAAGAGATTAGGGCATCCTTATTGTATCATGGATGTTTACTGGGAGAATTGAATGATTTAACAGCTGAGGTGTGGAATTCTATAGATCTATAAAATAATCCGCAGTTGATAATACGAAGTTATGAAATATCTTGCAGCTTTTTAATCAGAACTATAAATTTTCAATCTAGCCCATGGATGCTGAGGGTAACTGTGATTTCAAGGTCATTTCCAATCATCTATGTTAACTGTTTTGACTCAAGGAAAGTGTCATTGCCATAGATGAAATCAGTTAAAGGCATATTTATTTCTGCTTTGCCAAGTAACTGGACAAAAGTCAGTTCAAAAACTTGCCATTATTGAGTGTATTTTTTTTCCTCTCAGTTAGTTCATGTATTTTCTCACTTATTTCAATTTCCATACATGTATACAGTAAAATATGGTCTTATCAACCCTAACTTCTCTCCTCCAAATTCTAAAAGATTCCTCTCAGAATCCCCCTATTGACTCTATTGCCCTGGTTGCTCTGGGACTGGCTGTGTAAATCAGATTATTCTAGAACTCACAGAGGTCCAACTGAATCCGATCCTGGGTTAAAAATCAGCACCACTAAACCACCCCTCTGTGTGTGTGTGTGTGTGTGTGTGTGTGTGTGTGTGTACAGAAATACACATAAACACATTTTTTGTATCCCATTAAGCCCTGTTAGACCTAGTCATGCATACATACTGTGTGTACAGCTGTTCACTGGGAGTCGTACCAGCGGCCTTCCCCCAAGGAAGAATGAATTTCTATCAGCTGCTGTTAACTGCAGCTCCTCATTTGATGCAAGGGCTTATAATTTCTTCTCCCACCCATGCATGATGTGCAGACAAATGCCACATCTGTCACTTTACTCGGTTAGCATATACTAATAAAATGTTGTGGTGTTTTCAAATTTATATGTATATATATTGTGCATGTATAATGACACATCGTATATACTCGTAGTGGCTATTCCTGGTTGTGAACTTGACTATAAGTGGAATGAACTACAACCCAGAATTGTAAAGCTCACCTTTGATCCTGATGTTGAGGCTGGGAGATACAAGTTTCTGAACTGCATCTTGGCATGGAGATCATGAGGCAAAGTGGCTAGGAATCTCAGGAGCTTAAGGCAAGGAGGTCTCTGAGTTCAAGGTCACCTGGGACAAAGCAAGTCCCAGATCCAGCTGTGGTTGTATGCACCTTTAACCTGGGACACACCTTCTGCTGGGGATTTACATGAGGGCATTGGAAGAAGGAAGAGTCTCTCTTTTGTCTGCCTGCCTGCCTTGTGGGACTGAGCCACTGCTAGATCCTTGGACTCCCATTCATACCTGCTGCTGATCATGGTTGGGGAGTTGGACTACAGACTGCAAGTCATCAACCAATTGTCTCTCTGTGCAGAGATTACCCATAAGTTCTGTGACTCTAAAGAACCCTATATAAGACAATTCTCTTTTATAATATATAATTTCTATTTATATATTAATGTACAATGTAATTTATTATTTTATTCATAATTTTTTACATACATCCATATATTTATATGTAAATAAAACACAGGTTGTATGCCTATGAAACAGTAACACACTGCATACTTGATGACTGCTGCCTTGTCCCTACTCCCTACTGCAGGGGAGAAAATGGACCAGTCTCACCAATGAAAAAGGTAAACTAAAATGTTAACTACTGGGTGGAAATACAGATGGTGTGCATATAAAATAACATCTTCTTGATTACTTCTTTAGAAATTTTTCTTCATTTCATGAAGTCACTTTTTATGATACATTATTATATGATATACTATCTCACAGTTATTAAGGTAAGTTATTTTTATTGTTAGTACAAAAGTATACACATAATGTTGTGCTAATTCCAGTAATGTCCGGGTAAGGCTTCATGCACATGACTGCATTGTATAATATTTCCCTATGTGATCCAAAGTTCTTTTGTTGTTACATTATGATCTCTAAGCAGAATATTGATGATCCTGAAATTATATACCATACCTAAGTTTTTTCTCAAACATTTCATTAGCTTTCCATAGAATGCTATTGTAAGTGCATTTGACTGTTCACTTCCAGGGTATGAATTCCAGTAGAGTACTTTCTTGATAATATTTCCTTACAAAATGCTGTTAACTGCTTCCTCCAAGAAGTTAATTTCTTGTTTTAAAATTTATAAATTATGTTTAAATAGAAGAAAGAGAAGGCAGATGCTGGATTTTTTAGTACCAAGCTGGTTTTCTGTCCTGATGTGGGTAAGGGCTGGTCACTTGAGGTGTTTCTCATTCCTTTAGATTTGCAGCTGTTTTAGACTTTATAAATAATCATTTTGAGTATTCCAAGTCTATGGACATTTTCTGACCCAATATCCATTTTTACAGGAGTATTTGTCTTACAAGTTTGGAACAATAAAATAGAAACTTTCCCAACTAGTCAAGCTTCCAGGGTATATGTGGGTAGGATTTTGCTCATTTCCTGCTGTGTGATTTCATCGTGCTGTTCTGACCTTGTTTTTGCATAGGGTGCTGGCCATTATAGACTGTAAATCTATGTTAAGTCATTGTCCAATGTGGTGTTGCAGATGGGGCCAGTATTTGTTTTAAAGGAATCAGTGAAGGGCATTCTGCACTCGAGCTTTGTGAAAAACTGTGCAGATGCTCATGGCTGTGGATGCTGTGTGGTGTGAAGAACACTGCAGTTCATTGAATATGGTGTGAAGAACTCTGCTGTGCACTGACTGTGTGATGTGAGGAATGCTGCTGTGCACTGACTGTGTGGTATGAGGAATGCTGCTGTGCACTGACTGTGTGGTGTGGTGGTGTGAGGAATGCTGCTGTGCATTGACGGTGCCTTTTTTTTTCCACTCTTTTCTTTTTTTTTTTTATTAACTTGAGTATTTCTCATTTACATTTCGAGTGTTATTCCCTTTCCCGGTTTCCGGGCAAACATCCCCCTCCCCCCTCCCCTTCTTTATTGGTGTTCCCCGCCCTGTCCTCCCCCCATTGCCACCCTCCCCCCAACAATCTAGTTCACTGGGGGTTCAGTCTTAGCAGGACCCAGGGCTTCCCCTTCCACTGGTGCTCTTACTAGGATATTCATTGCTACCTATGAGGTCAGAGTCCCGGGTCAGTCCATGTATAGTCTTTAGGTCGTGGCTTAGTCCCTGGAAGCTCTGGTTGCTTGGCATTGTTGTTCGTATGGGGTCTCGAGCCACTTCAAGCTCTTCCAATTCTTTCTCTGATTCCTTCAACGGGGGTCCTATTCTCAGTTCAGTGGTTTGCGGCTGGCATTCGCCTCTGTGTTTGCTGTATTCTGGCTGTGTCTCTCAGGAGCGATCTACATCCGGCTCCTGTCGGTCTGCACTTCTTTGCTTCATCCATCTTGTCTAATTGGATGGCTGTATATGTATGGGCCACATGTGGGGCAGGCTCTGAATGGGTGTTCCTTCTGTGTCTGTTTTAATCTTTGCCTCTCTATTCACTGTCAAGGGTATTCTTGTTCCCCTTTTAAAGAAGGAGTGAAGCATTCACATTATGATCATCCGTCTTGAGTTTCATTTGTTCTAGGCATCTAGGGTAATTCAACCATTTGGGCTAATAGCCACTTATCAGTGAGTGCATACCATGTGTGTTTTTCTGTGATTGGGTTACCTCACTCAGGATGATATTTTCCAGTTCCACCCATTTGCCTACGTATTTCATAAAGTCATTGTTTTTGATACCTGAGTGATATTCCATTGTGTAGATGTACCACATTTTCTGTATCCATTCCTCTGTTGAAGGGCATCTGGGGTCTTTCCAGCTTCTGGCTATTATGAATAAGGCTGCGATGAACATAGTGGAGCACGTGTCTTTTTTATATGTTCGGGCATCTTTTGGGTATATGCCCAAGAGAGGTATAGCTGGATCCTCAGGCAGTTCAATGTCCAATTTTCTGAGGAACCTCCAGACTGATTTCCAGAATGGTTTTACCAGTCTGCAATCCCACCAACAATGGAGGAGTGTTCCTCTTTCTCCGTATCCTCGCCAGCATCTGCTGTCACCTGAGTTTTTGATCTTAGCCATTCTCACTGGTGTGAGGTGAAATCTCAGGGTTGTTTTGATTTGCATTTCCCTTATGACTAAAGATGTTGAACATTTCTTTAGGTGTTTCTCAGCCATTCAGCATTCCTCAACTGTGAATTCTTTGTTTAGCTCTGAACCCCATTTTTAATAAGGTTATTTGTCTCCCTTCTGTCTAACTTCTTGAGTTCTTTGTATATTTTGGATATAAGGCCTCTATCTGTTGTAGGATTGGTAAAGATCTTTTCCCAATCTGTTGGTTGCGGATTTTCTTTTTCTGAAATGGTTGCAATTTAGAGATGTTCCACATCCAAGAAATTTTGTCTTACATTACCAAGAAAAATCCTGCCTAGTTCTTAGTGATCTGACTAAGGTGAATTTACCCGTTCTTGTTAGCTTTGGCACTCTTGGACCCAGAAGACAGAATGAAGGGCTTAAAAGATGACAGGGTGTTTCCTCTACCCTACCTTTTCCATTGTCATTCCAAGGGCAGTAGGCCTAGATATTACCTTTCTGTTCTTTCTCCAAACTCCATTTTCCTACCAGACAGTGATAGCCGAAAATTTCAGAGCACTACTGTGTCATAATGGACTTTGTCTGCAGGAGACAGGCCTCTCAGCCTAGGGCATTCCTGTGTCATTGGGGACCCTGTATGCAGGAGACAGGTCTCTTGGGGCAGGTGAAATGTTGCCTGTACATTCTTTAATTTACATGAGTGGGCTACAAGGAGTTTTTTATGTAAGGCACACAACACATCTTTCATCTAAAATGTGAGCCTCCTGATCCAATGTAAATGTTTGAGATTGAATATCTAATTCATAATTTAATTTCCAAAATTCTAGAGAAAGGCTTCAGATTTGATGCTAGGGATTTTATTTTTATCAATTCAAATCACCAGAACACTAGTCATTGGTGGAAAGCAAAGGTGACAGTTCTGTTAGAGTTAACTAATACTTCAGAGGTTCCAAAGGCTGTAGAGCTCTCACAGCATTACACAGCATTCTTGCAGGTAGGAACAAAGATGTCCGAGATAAATGGGAGCTCACGGGTGGCAGTCAAGCACAGCTATCTCAGAATTTGTAAATTTAGTAAAGAGATTTATAAAAACTGTCAGGAAAGGTAGAAGCGTGTTGCTGTGCCCCCTGTGACTTAAGTGCTATAAGAAAACTTGTGTCAGTTGAGTCTGCATCTCTTTCTCAGCGTAACAGATTTATTTAATTTTAATTCCTGAATTTGCATCCTCACTCCTCAGTTGAGCTATGGGAGAAAGGCCTCAGTTTGCTTATTTTGTGTGAAAGGTGACTTTATGATTTCAACACATTTTCTTTTTCAGAATCTCTAATATGGTTTCAGAAGAACTTTCTGTTCCATAGAAATCTGTGCCTCAGGGAAATAATCACAATTTTAAATAAAACGGAAGCATTTGAAACCTAAAAATTCTTTTTAATAAGAGCTGTTCGATCAATTGTTGAAATACAACCATTAGTATTTTTTACGTTTATCGAGTTTCCTATTTGAAAGCGTGTCTTTGCTTTTTCCTCTGTAAGAGAATAGAATGTCCCAGAGAGCTGATGAAGGATTTGCACACTTGTCTTGCCCAGGAAGTGCATTCTCCTTGTGTTTGCAGCACATGGGCAGCCTTCGATAGCATAAAAATACGTCCCGAAGGTGAGCAGGTACCTGCTGTCCCTAGTCTATGGGAAGACAGATGCACTCAAGAACCTGCAAGCATCTGAAAACACTGCATGTGTGTTTCTGAGACCTGTAGTGAAGTAGACTTGGCCATCCCTGGGCAGTGAGGTCAGATGTGAATAAGTGTTGCAAGAGCACATTGAATAGCGTACACTACTGTTGGGAAATGTTTTCCTAAGGCCTGGACTCCCCAAACTACACACTGATAAGCCCATTGCCTTAAAGGTCTTCTGGTCATTCACGTTTCAAATGTAAGTGGCCACTCAGTACTGATGGAAGGAAGGTATGTTTTATTATCATAGTACAGGATACACTGATCAGTTCCAGCAGGCTGAAGGGTCAGTGGGATGTTGGGTCCCCTCACCCTCATGACTACTGTGCTTTAGCACGGGGAGCAGGACAGTGTCCAAATCTCAGGATTTGGGTAAAATGTAAGGATGGAGTTGGAAAGTTGCTGGTCAAAGGATGTAAAGTTCAGATGAACAGGGAATGACTATGAGTACTGTTACCTGTAGCCTTGACACTCAGCAGTGTCCTATAAATAATGCAAAGGAACTTTAAGAAAGGGGAAGCATGTTTGAGGGTTTAAAAAACTTGTGGGGAACTTTTGTGGAAGAACAGAATTTATATATTGGAATTAGTGTTTATATTTCTATATTTTAATTTACTTTTTTTTAATTCAGTAGAGACATCCCTTAGAAACTAGATTTGGTGCTGACCCAGGACCATGTCTTCTTGTGCTCCCTGTCCTGTGTGGGATTTGTGGCTGTGGCCTACTGTGGCCCCTGGTCTCTGTACCACTTCGTTTTCTGCCAAATCCTACATGAGTCTTCCTCTGCCCATTCCCAGGTAATAAAGTGATTTCAGAAACAGTTATACTCATGAATTTATGATACAATTAAGCAGAATAGGGTGCTTGATTGACCTGGCAGAAGAAATTTTCATCTCCTAAAGAGTCAGGTGATTGTGTTTGTATAAGGATTTTTTTCAACCTGTTCACTCACAGCACTGGGAAGTAAGTGCCAGTCTTGAGATTGCCTAAACGTTTTAAACAGTATGTAGATAGTACTGCCCCTACTCACCCTGTGATCCCAGGCAGTCACATACAGGAAAGGCTGGGGGATCAGGAGACATCAGCAGACCACAGGTGTGGATAAATGTTAAAGTGTGAGAAATGAACACAGAACATGCGGGGCCTGATTGATGGACCCTATAAGATATTGTCTGTGTGGTAGACTCTCCTGAGATGGTAGAGTGGAAGGGGAAGGGCCTCCTCCATTACAAGTCTCAGGGGGCAGGATCGCCAGTGGGCTGGGAAAGTGATGCCTCTAGCTGAGATGGGTATTCAATGCCACAGTAAATTGATTTGTATTTTACAAGCAGTGTAAATTCGGGAGCAAAGTCCTGCATTCAAGGATCCTGAAAGGTAGCCTGGAAAACTTCAGTGTATGGGCATAGAGCTCATGTGCGCGCATGAGTGGCCAATGAACAATACCCGCCCCTCCTCTCGGATTTAGCCACGCCCTTCATTAGTTCCTGAGGGGATTTTTCAGAACAGAGATTATGGCAGTTTCAGCATCGAATTCCAATGAGTATGAGGGGAGCCCATGGAGTTTGAAACCACTCCTTTCTGCTCTCAGGGATGTGAGAAAAATAAGAGAATTTGGGTTGGCTTAGTAGCACTATTTTGTGAGTCTTAGCTTGAGTTCCCTCGGGATGGAGACCAACTGCTTCTTTTCTGAATCTTAGGGAAGTTGAGCTGTTTTCTCCCAACTGTCCTTATGGCTCCTTCCTCCATCTCCTGCTTGGGGCCTCTGTGGACTCTCATTTGCTGCATCAGCACATCAAGTTCCCCTGACTTGGCACCTCCTTATGCTGAACATCAGCAGACTCCATACTGAGTAGGATTTGGGAGTACAGCTGTTAATACTAATAATTATGTAACCCTACTCGTTGCCCTCTTAGAGCACACCGCAGAAAAATAGATTGATAAAAGTGAACAAAACTATAAACATCATGTGTGGTAATGGTTCCCAAGCAGAGAATCTGAACCGTACAGCAGTCCCACCTAAGATTTATGAACAGGAAACCGGGAAGGGAAATGACATTTGAAGTGTAAGTAAAGAAATGTATCTAATAAAAAATTAAAAAACAAAAACAGACAAATAAACAAATAAAGAAGAATATGCTGTGAACATAATCAGAAAGATCTGATCTGCTTCTTTGTGTGTGTTTGTGTGTGTGTGTGTCTGTGTGTGTGTGTGTGTGTGTGTGTGTGTGTGTGTGTTTTACCTTGACTTCCGTAGTCAGTGGAGTTCAGATAACTGTAGGAATGCATTTTATGGTTTAGAGGCAGTGAAAGGATCATTCCTTTACTTATACTCCCCCTACTAGTTTTCTCACAAATATCTCATCAAAATTTAAGCTGTTATGCATCCATAAAAGTTAATGCTTACTAATTCATTTTAACTTTCCTATTCTTTTCATCTTCTTTAATATTCCTGGTACCTAAATAATACAATCCTGTAAAAGGTGTTCCAAATTTAGCTGGTAGACTGATAAGCCTCTTAAAACACATGACTTAGGAAACAACCTAACCTACATTATGGCTGATTGGTGCATCAAAAAACAGATTAATTCTAAATTAAATATATTAGAATATTTAAAATAGTCCTGCTTAAATATTTGTAATTATATCAAACTTTAAATATAGGATTATAAAGCCTGTGATTTGACTGTACTATACTGCATTCTCCATATAGATTTTTACATGAATTACTGAAAATTTCTTGGCAAAAACTTATTATGTGAGCACCTTTATAACTAATACCACTGAGGCTTCTCCATTTAATGGGGATGTGAACCGTACGTTTAAATACAGATAAAAGTAGATTTACACTTAGCAGCCAACTAATTAACCTGGATGTAGTCACTTATATTCAACTGAGTAGTTGCTTGTAGAAGGGAGCGCAAACTGCAGATCAGGTATTTCAAGGAGCTCTCTTGGTTTAAACTTAGGCCTAGCTAATTTGGCCATAGGGAATTCATGGTCCTTCTGATACTTGATCAGTCCAAGCCAAATTTCCTACACAAAAGTTCAGGATGCAGTTCCTCCTGTCTCTATGTTTTTTTTTTTTATTAACTTGAGTATTTCTTATTTACATTTCGATTGTTATTCCCTTTCCCAGTTTCTGAGCCAACATCCCCCTACCCCTTCCACTCCCCTTCTCTATGGGTGTTCCCCTCCCCATCCTCCACCATTACCACCCTCCCCCCAACAATCACATTCACTGGGGGGGGGTTCAGTCTTGGCAGGACCAAGGGCTTCCCTTTCCACTGGTGCTCTTACTAGGCTATTCATTGCTACCTATGAGGTTGGAGCCCAGGGTCAGTCCATGTATAGTCTTTGGGAAGTGGCTTAGTCCCTGGAAACTCTGGTTGCTTGGCATTGTTGTTCATATGGGGTCTCGAGCCCCTTCGAACTCTTTTAGTCCTTTCTATGATCTGATCTGCCTCTTAAAATTCAGTTTTTAGCAGGTGTGCTTCCTGACCAAAGAAGTCAGATGAGTGCATGAGCAGCCCCTTCGAGGACAAGGCTTGGATTCCCAGGAGCAGACAAGGAACTCTGTGGGCATACTCCAAGGAAACTGGTGAGAACCGCAGCCAGCATTTTGGATCTTTGCAAATTTGCCTAAGTGTACATTGAAAGAATAAACCTCTATTCTGGAACCTAGTGCTACATTCCTTAAGGAGAGCACAGCTCTGCCTGCTTCAACCTCAAGCTTAGCTATCGAGAAGCTTCCCCCTGGGACTGTACCTTTGCACCTAACTCAGGAATACTTTACCTCACCTTGAGAGATAGACTACCATCCACCCCAAAATAGACAAAACTTCCATTCACACCACAACAGAGCTGGGGTTAGAGCAGCGAGTTTCAGGCTCTGGGGCACACCAAGAATGCACACTCTAGTGTTTGTGGACTGCAGGCAGAACTGAGCAGAGGTTTCTGTTGGCTTCCGTTTGGAGGACTGAGGTCCAAGAGTTGGCTCCAGTTCTCCTCCGTTTGTAGGTAGCTGGTTCCTCTTGGTGCCCTGTGGTCTCTCTCTGCACCCTTCAAGTGTCTGTAACTTTAGGGTTCCTTTCATAAGGACACCAATGTCATTACAAGAGAGCCCACCTTTCAGGTTTCCTTGAATGGATCACGTGGAAGGCATTGTCTTTAAGTGTCACCTACTAAGTGCCAGGGACTTCATCCTTCACCATATTAATTGCTTTACAACTTGTCCAAGTGAAGGTAGTGAAGAGAGACTCATAGGGTCAGAGCATACCTGACAGAACTATCTCACCATGCCCCATTCTAATTGGACCAGACTTTGTAAATGTGTCCCAGGTCTTTCTGGCACTGCTGTCCATCATTTTTCTCACAGTATAGCTCTGTCATTTGCGGGGGAAAACTGAACAAAAGGCATCTCATCAGAAAGGAAGAACAAGGCAGTCGACTTGTAGATGGAATCCTGTTATAAATGGCAGAGACCCTAAGGAATCTGCTAAAGTTTAGCACTGAACAGTGAGTTATACAAGACCAATGAATATAAGCTCTGTCAGCAGAAATATAGCATTTCTACATCCTAGCAGTAAACAAAACAAAATAGGGGAACATTTCTATGTCGTACACCAACTTTTATAAAAATCAAAAATATTTTGTACATAATTTGGCCAAACACACACTAAACTTTTAACTATAGCTTCTATTATTGTTTGAAATCTAGGAAGTAAGTAAATTTCATCAAAATATTGCAGAATAATTCATAATCACCTGAATACATTTAGAAATCAACAGTATAGAACTCAGAGGTTTTCATTACTCAGTATATAACTCAGAGGTTTTCAAACTCATATCGTGGGTTCTCTTTACCAATCAGAGTTTAGAAGTGCAGATAATGCTGTCTCCAGGTAGTCACACATACACTATGAGAAGATTTAGAGAGTTAATTCTCTAACAGGAGGGTTCACACCCCAATCTGGAGACAGAATTCCCTTCAAGAGGGTCTAAATCACCTGCAGGTATGAGTAGCCACCTGAAAGGAAGGACTGAATCTCCTGCAGGCGAGAATGACAAAAATGAGAGGATCCATAGGAGGAGGGACTTAATTTCTTCTCTGATGGGACTGGAGCACCAGCAGGAATTTGACTCTGTAGTCTGAGAGATTATTTTCAGTATGATATTCTGAGTTCCCTGAATCCACAGCTGGAACACTGAGCCACCACCAGGAACACTGCACCTGGACCAGTTGTCTAAGGGAATTAAATACTAATTTCTTTGGCTATTAAACTCCCACAATCCTCTAGCTTCCTTCCAACATCCACCCTTCATTGTCCACCATCTCAGCTTCTCAATAAATCCTTCCTCTCCTTGATTTTCCAAGACTACCTATGTCTTATGAGCCTCCACACACACACATAAACACACACACACACACACACACACACACACACACACACACACACACACACACACCTGGCTTTGAAAGGATCAGATTTTGATTTTTAAGGCTGAAATGTTTCTATGACTTTCTCTGTAAACTCTGCTTCCCAGCTACTTTCCATGGCACCTTACTGACTGAGAGAGTCTCAAGTGTCAAACTTGCATCCCTGGTAGTCCTCAGGTCTGGAGCTGATGGGCTCAGAGCCATGGGGTGTGTGTGGGTAGCTGGCCGGGCCTTGCTGAGGCTGACTTGTCTTGTCTCTGCAGTATGTGAAGGAGTCTTCACAACCTGACTCTTGACTTTCTCCTTGCTGAGACTGTTTCTACCATTTCTTGTTCTTTGTTCATTAATGGTGTTTCAGTGTGGGCAGGTAAATGCTGTTTTGATGCATTTTTTTGGATCCTGGGTGCAGGTTAAAGAAAAAAAGGTAGTTGAATTGGAAACAGAAAATGCTGTTCTGTCCCTGAGATTGGCATAGGTAATCTCTGTCCTGTAGACTGATTGACTGATGAGACACATGTGAGTGTTTGCTTTGAATGGGCTACTGCAGTTGCAAAAGATTAAAAGAACGGTAGCTTTCCTTTGATGGTTGGTCCCCTCCAGTGTGGTGCACATTTAGTGAGTCATCCACTAGTGGAACAGAGATTAATCTTAAATTTTTCATCTTCGTGCTCAGAAGTATTTAAGGAATAATCCATTAATGATACATCCAACAGTTTGGTCTGGACAACTTTGTTGTACTGTTTATGCATGATGAATTCATCCACATTAATTTTAATTAATCTATAGATATAGTAGTCACCTCCAACACCCAAACACTTGGTCTAAATAGATGCAAACTCAGGTGATGAGACATGGTTTCTCAGAAACCCCCACAGCATGCCACACTGCAGGGTTCATGCTGAACAGTTCAGGTGCAGACGTTTCCAGTTTGGCTGAGTGTTCAGTGTGCCCTTCACCTTCTCACAGACTCTTCTGACACTCTTCTGACACAACCTCCACTGACACTCAGTTGTTTATTTTCCTTGGATTTTTGTTTTGAAGTGTAGTGCTCTTTTTTCAGGGTCCCAGTTCTTGACGGCATTGGATCCCCTGCAGATAAAGTCTGCCTTGTCTTAAATTGGTACGTGTGTGTGTGTGTGTGTGTGTGTGTGTGTCTGTGTGTGTATGTGTGTGTATGTGCGTGTGTTTATGTGTGTGTGTGGAGGCTCTGACAGCAATAAGAATATTGCTTAAGTTTTATTTCATAGATTTGATTCCTGATCAAAATACCAAAAACTGCACCCTTAACGATGTAGCAAATAGAATAGTGGATACTAGGCCAAGAACTTTTGACTCTTCTAATACCATTGTGTATTTCAGAGCAAGGAAGGAGAGGTATCAATGGACAGCAGTCTGCTTTCCCCACGAGTGCGCTACCACTGTGTTAGTAGCCTTAGCCCTCCTCACCTTTAGAAAAAGGGTGTGACTAAGTTGTCCATGGTGACCTTGAACTCATGCTATAGACCAGGGTAGCCTTGAACTTCTGATCCCCTCCCTACTGTGTGTCTTGATGGTCTGGTATTACAGGCCCGTTTCTCTATGGCTGACCAGTTTGCTTGCTTCCTCCTTTCTTTTCTTCTCCTATCTATCTCTCTCTTTCCTTCGTTCTTACTTCCTCTCTCTCTCTCTCTCTCTCTCTCTCTCTCTCTGTCTCTCTCTCTCTCTG
Organism: Rattus norvegicus; assembly: GCF_021556685.1. NCBI lineage: Eukaryota > Metazoa > Chordata > Mammalia > Rodentia > Muridae > Rattus > Rattus norvegicus. The sequence continues at coordinate 60,742,021 of NC_141534.1, read as the reverse complement.
CCTTTCTTGATTTTTCGTTCTTTCGTTCGTTCGTTCTTTCGTACTTCACTTCCTTTCTTTCATTCTTTTTTCTTTCATTCTTTAACTTTCTTTTCTTCCTTCTTTCATTCCTTTGTTCCTTTCTTTTAAGATTCAATTATCTCAGTGGTCTATCTGCATGTACATCTGTGTGTCCAAAGAGGGCATCAGATCTGATTATAGTTAGTTAGTATCCATAATATGGTGACTGGAATCAAACTCAGGACCTTTGAAAGAGCAGCCAGGCTCTGAACCACTGAGCCTGCTCTCCAGCCCCAGCCTATTTTCTTAAACTTAGCACACTTGGTTCACATGAGAATTGTCTGTCCATGAGCAAGATAAGGTTAATCATAGCAAAGAGTGCATATCCCTTGCCAGATCAACCTGGGGTCTCCTGTGACTTATGCTGTCCTTTTCCAGGCCTGTCACCAGTGCCTTGGCGTTTGTGGGACTCATCCACAGAGGCATGCAACTCAGAGAACTGCACCCCAACTTGGTGCACAGGAACTCTTCCAGGTGTCACTTGATTGTCACAGGTTTCTGCTCGGTCAGCAAGGAAGGGAAGCCTATCCCTGTGCCAGGTCAGTTCCCAGTACAGAAGTTCATTCATGGCAAACCCAAGTGATCATTGCAGTGAGCGTTGGCTGTCTAGAGCCCACATGAAGGAGGCCTTCCAGACTTTGGAAGTGGAGAGGGAGGGAAGAAAACAAAGTATGGTACTCTCACACTTTGGAAGGACACACATCCATCCTAAGTGAAACACAAGTTCTGTTTTCCAGTTGACAAGTATATAACATGGTTCTTAAGGCTACACCCACATTGTAAAAGCCGGTGATGTCAATCACAGCAGGTAAGTAGTCAGCCACCTGAGTCATGCAGAGTTTGACCACTTGAGACTCACCCCAGGACTTAAATGCAGTGAGCTCAAGGACTCACATGCTATGCTGCGTGGGCTCCTCCTTATGCCACACCTTGACCCCATTGCACCCTGGGCCTCCACACCATAAGCCAGAGTGCAGATCCCTGGGCACAGTAGGACACACCTAGGCTAGTTTTCACTCCCATGGATGTTCTTGTGGCCTTGTCAGAGCACTGTGACCACATCCCACATCTGAACAGCAAGCTAATCAACAGGATGCTCTAGGAGTCCATCAGTTTGTCTTCCTCAGAGACCCCATAATAGAGGGGGCAGCAATCCAGGCTTTAGGGAGCTACCACAGCCATGATTGTTCTTTTGTCCAAGCCACTCCACCTTTGGCCAAGTTACATCTCTGCCAGGCCCTGCCATGTTGTCTTCAACATGTTTGTGTGTCAGTGATACTTGTATGAACTATGCTACATGTTGGCCTAGAGGCTGGGCTTTCCTCTTGCATTTCCAGCAAGACTACAGAGTTCCCGGGGGAGACTCTCATGGCTCTTCATGTTCTGACAGCACAGTCTGCAGATGTCTCTAAGGTATTGGATATCAGACCCCACTGAGGAGTGAGAGGCTTTCAGTGGCTTATAGACCCGGGGCTTGGGCATGATGGCCTTTATTGTGTGTTTGATAGCATGTATGCTCTGCTCCAAGTGTAGACAGACACTCCCCATGCCTGTAGTCCGTGCTTGGAGTGTGGGTACACACTCTCCATGCAAACAGCTGTCTACGCACACACAGATGCCATTTTCATGATTTACACCTGTTATCTTTGATGTTTCTTTTAAAAGACAATCATATTAAGTTACTGTGATTTTGTGCTGGCTTTCTTTACCCAGCCCACAGATGAATATTGGAAGGAGACTCGAATCTGCGTGGGCTCCTCCTTATGCCCATACCCTGACCCCTGATTCACACTTTTAGGCAGAGGCATGGCAGAGCGTGGCCTGTAATTGTCCTGTCCATTCCCTATGGATTGTGACCACAGTCTGCAGTTCTGTACAGCCTGGCATCCAAGGAAATTGGTATAGTTCCCTACAATGTCTCCACAGGCCCAGAGGAAGGACATAAATAGAATCTTTTTGAGACCAAAGTGGCTTCTCAGGGTCAGCCAATGCTCTTGGCTCCTTCTTGTCTCTGAAGACACAGGGCACAGGTCCTGACCTGCATGCACCTGTAGCTGCTGCACACACTAAGATGACTTCTGCTGGCCTCTGATGCTTCTGGGAGTCCTGAAAACCACAATCCCTGGGCCAAGGGGACTAGTGAGGGACAAGTGAGCACAAGGCCCCTGCCTGCTCCCTGGAGACCAGAAGCCCCTGCAGGGTTCTCAATGCTGTGTTCCCCAAGATAATGACAAGCACCTGTTACAGCAGGTCATGCTCTGGTGGGAAAGGCAGACAGGCACATCCAAGGCTGTACTGTGGCCATGCTGGGCCTGCCTGCTCTTCAGGGGCATACTCTGCCATGCCACTCAGCATATCCCAAGTTGTGTCTGGAGTGCTTTGGTCTCACAGGAATGCTGTGTTCATGGAGACACTGACAAACTAAGGACCAAACCCTGTCAAGTACCCATCCACACATGACTCCTGCCAGGAATCAGCAGTATGGGCAACCATGTAAACATGGAGACATGGATTATTTCTTCCTTGGGAGCACTTGTGAACCACAGGGTCAGGTGACAAGCTCTAGACCAGGAAAGGATCAGGAGGAGCAGAGTGACCTCACCTGAACTTGAGGAATAGGGAACCCAGCAAGGGGAGTGACCACCCTTGGTTCACACAATTTAGGGACATATGTGGTGGGAAGAAGCTAAGTTGAGGCAACCTGGACACATCCCAAGATAGCAGGTGATTGGGGGGGGGGCGGTGTAGGCTTGCATGAAATGATGTGTTTGTGTGTGTGTGTGTGTGTGTGTGTGTGTGTGTGTGTGTGTGTGTGTGCCTGTGTATGTCTGTGAATGGGCCTATCCTGACACCAGACCTGACCGATGCCAGGCACCCACAGTTGGCACAGACCCCACTTTACACTAGGGTTTTTGTTCCCAAAGGTTTTCTAATGGAAGGTCATATGCGTCTCGTACAGGGCTAGTTCACCAGATTTTGTACGAAAGATGAAATCTGATCTTTAGAGATTGGAATCTGAGCTAGCCTTGTGGACCTTCCTCTTCCCACTGTTCCCAGTCTGTTTCATGTCACAATGTCCAGGGAATAGAACCCGCAGTTCTGCCAGCACCTCTGTGTGAGGCATTGCTTCAGCTGACATCCAGAATGGTTGTCCCAACTCCTCATGTTCTGGCTGAGGTCAAGATGCACACAAGAAGGCCTAGGGGAGAAGGTACTGCCCCACCCAGCCAGCCAGACTTCATCTACTCTAACAGATGTTAGGAGGAGGTGCAGATATGACTCACAAAAATGCATCCACTATTGGGCTCAACTACCAAGAACCTGTGAGCAGCAGTGACATTCAAGTCTCCTCTCATCCAAGTAAAGGGACATCAAATACTTCTTTGGGCCCTGGGCAGTAAAGAAATCTTGAGGGCTCCATGAGTAGATAACATACCATGAACCATATCAGAGCCCATGGACTGTACCTGCTTGATGACCCTGGACCTCCTTGGCTAAGGTGGGGAGAGGAGACCCCAAACAGCCCTATACCAGTGACTCAGAAACACTGTCAGACAGGATGGACCAGCCTCCACAACCTGAGATGTGCAGTAAGGGATCTTTTCCATTCCGTACAAAGATGTCTGGTTTGCAGAGTCTCAATTGGATCTGAGACATACTGCAACGGAGGCTTTGTGTTGGGTGCAGTAGTTAAAACCAAGACATGAGAATGGTAACTGCATAGCTGTGATCTCGGAAATTCTGCAGTACCCAGTTTGGATTATTCAGCCTAGGCAGGCTTTGCAGTCATAGACCTCCCTCTACTGCCCATGTCCCTTCATGACACCTTCTCTAGCAGATAAGAACAGAGTCCAAGCTGCTTCAGGGCTAATAAGACACTTGTTTCTCTCATACACTTATGCTCCTGAGAATCCTAGTAGCTTACAGCCAGAAACAGTTAAAATAGACCCCATCCAAAGCCCTAGGATCCTGTCAGAGCTGGTCCCCGACTCCTACAAGTGGGCTGGGAAAGGAGACTGATGTGGTGGGCAGAAGTGTTGAGACCCAAGAACTGACTTGCTTGGAAAAGGATGGAGACTGGTGATGCTGGAATGATCTCAAGCAACCTTCAAGGCTGGCTGGTACAGAAAGAGTTGCTGTATATCTCTTGCCCAGACCACAATGTCCTCCAGGGTTCTGTCTTCACCAGGCCAGTATAGGAAGAGGTAGCGCCTGAACTTCATGCCATTGAGAGAGCTAACCTCTTGAGGAACCAGCTGGTCCACCAGTGTGCAGTCTCAGGTTTCGCTGGGTGAGAGAGTCGTGGGCTGTCTGTATGATTGAGCAGACACTTGTTGTCCAGGCTGAGGACATACTGGTCACCTCTGCGGTCGTTCTCTGCCTCTTCAACCTACAGGGAGATACGAAAACATGGAGGTAGACTGCACCCTGAGTTTTGGCGCTTTCTATGCTCCTACAATCCCAGGACTGAAGCTCTACATAGACCGTCTAATTCTGGCAGATTCGATCTGTCCTGGGCCAGATAAGCCATCCTGTTGGTGGCTCTGTCTTAGCTTTCATGACACACTGCCCTCTATTTTACCTCAGGCTGTCTCCTCCAAGCATCCCAGCATGTCAGCTCCATATCCTGCCCAACATACCTTAGGGTCCCTGATAATTCCAGATACTTTAATGTTCTCCCAGGCTGCACTGTGGGCTCTTGTGTGCCTCACATTCATCCTAGAAGTTCTTGGGAGCCTCCATGCCATGGCATAGGATGTCTTTGTGTCCACACTAAGCCGAGTGATTCCATCCAGTACAGGATTCTCTCCCTATTGTTGAATTTTGGCACTTATGTCCTTCAGGAATGGCTCTGCATGTGGTCAACACACACTACCCTGGAAGACCAGAGAGTTCAAGGACGGCCAACTTTCACTTAAGCAAACTTGTCCACAGACTGCGTGGGTCCCATCAGCTGAGAGTAGCCTCCACATTGCAGTGATGTGCAAACTTCTGCTTTTAAGTCATGATGAACTTTAGGATCTGCCCTGAGGAGCCTACACAAGCCACAGGTAGGTGATGTGTAAATGAGGCATGTTACTGGGTCAGGTCTTCAGTGCAGTGTCTTAAGCTGACAGGCTTTTGGGAGGGCATATGCTTGTCTATTAAATGAGCTGGCTTCTTCTGTAGGACTGGACTCTGCTGTGTCTGCCACTCATGCTCTCTCCTCCAAGTCTCTAACTGTCCCTATCTCTCTATGACTGGCTGGTCAGTCAGCCTGCATGCCAGTCCAGAGCCACTCTACAACACAGAGCCCACACTATCCTCTGCAGAAGTTTCACAGGGCTGCTGCTTTAGTCTCTCTGTTGCGCTATGGGGGTCCAAAGTCAAGTTTCTTAGGTCCATATGGGTCCCTGAAAAGGCTTTAGAACAAGGTAGAGGTGAAGAAATCAGGAAATAAACTCCTGCAGTACTCCAAGGCTACCACTGGAGGGCTCTACACTTTTCTGGTCTTTGTGTGCCACTCAGCAAGCCCTCTCACTCACTCTGTTTCTGAGCCTGATGGAGAGGACTCCTGCTAAACCCAGTGTTCCCAAGAAACTGGCTGTATCCGCAGGGCTAACTGTAGAGGATTTTCCACGACCCTGAGAACACAATTTGGAAATCTCAGGTAGGCAGTGTGTGTGGGGGAGCAACCAGGGCTGGATGGAGACCTTACCCAGAATTTGATCTCCAGCCCTGCATTCTGATTAGCATGAACTACACTCCTGTGAAGGTCTCTGGGTGGTTCCTGAAATTAGGTGGAGGAAGAGGCGGAGAAGGAGGAGAAGGAGGAGGAAGAGGAGGAGGAGGAGAAGAAGGAGGGGGAGGAGGAGGAAGAGGAGGGGGAGAGGGAGGAAGAGGAAAAAACAAGTAAGCAAGGACAAGACAGGCACATGGCCCGTACTCACTGCAGTGGCCCATCGTATCCTAGGTGTTTTCCTGACCTAACTGTGAAGCAAGAACCAAAGACCACTCCTCATGGGACTGTCTGAGATGAGGCCAGCTGTGGGTCTGAACTGTCAGCAAGGAGTAGCTGTCTGTGCCATACATCGAAGCATAGTGTCCCACATAAGCCCATCTCACAAATGATGCCATCTCCTCCCCAGAGTGGCTCAAGTAAGGGTTAGGAGTGCCTCATGAATGCCAAGCTCTCCCCTACTCCTGCGGACCCATGAATGGTGCCTTCTCAGGGCCCATCTATCCTGAGCCCAGGGAGCAGCCAGAGGGCATATTCATGCGATTTCATACTTAGGTCAATCTGCTATCCTGTACCCCATGAGTCGGGAATGAAACTCAGTGCTCAAGACCACTTGTTTTTTTCTGGACAAGACTTTCAGAATGTGGTCACACACAGTGTTAGTGACACATTGCATGCCCATGACTGGCATTCATTGTAGCCCTGAGTGACCATTCCTGCCTGCACCCAGGGATTCAGATCAGCATTGGCCAGATCAGACTCTTTGCTACCTGGTCCTATAGCTCACCTCCACTGTAGTCCCATGTGTCCTGACTGCTGCAGCTGCACCAGAAGCTACCAGATGTCTTCCCACAGAATCGTACTGTAATGTGGGCTCATCCACAGACATCTCACACTCTCCCTGCTGGGAGTTAGGCTGGATGCCTCCTGTGTGAGAGCTGCCTTGCCTTGTGGAGCAGAGAGAGAAGCAGTGGAGGAGATGTTTTCTGTTGCTCTTATTGTCCTCAGTGCCCAGGGCTTCCCTGTGGTTTGGGTTCAGATCCAGCTCCAGTGTATCACTGATTAAATTCAGCCCATAGAAGCTGCAAACACCATGGAGCACAGGGTAGACCAGGCATGAGGGGCAACCAAGAAATCCAGGACCCTGTGTGGACCAGGGAAGCCAATAATCTAGGTCACCTCTCAGGCAGGATGCAAGGCCAGGAGCTCTGTGTGCCCAGACAGAGGTCGATGGGACCCTGACTCCCACAAAATGCTCCTTCAGACCTATTACATCATCAGCTTTGAGAAAGTCGTCCTCATTAAGGACATTCCGCACAACTTGCACTGCCATCTAACTCTGTCTTCCAGGGGTGATCCTCTTCAGGAATATTGACATGTCTTCTATGAATGGTTAATATTCTGAGAATTTGTTTCATAAACATTGCTCAGCATAGTATCTGTGTCCAAAAGAAGTAATTCAGCAATTATCCCAGGACAGGGAAGCAAAGTCCTCCTCCTCTTCCTCCTCCTCCTACCCCTCCTCCTTCTCCTCCTCCTTCTTCTCCTCCTATTCCACTTTTCCTATTCCTTCTCCTCCAGATTTTTCTCCTCCTCCTCCTGCTCTGCCTTCTCCTCCTCCTCCTCTTCCTCCTCTTCCTCCTCCTCTTTCTTCTCTTCCTCCTCCTCTTCCTCCTTCTGCTACTGCTAATGCTGCTGGTGCTATTGCTGTTACTCCTGTTGGTGCTGTAGCTTCTGCTGGTGTCTTTTCATTGGCCATGTGTCCGAAATCACCACCTGTTTATACACAGGATATGACAGAATTTCAAGATGGCACTGTGAAAGAAAAAAGGAATTTATTCTAAGCAAAAAAAATATATGAGGTAGAATACTTAAATGACCATTTGGAGCTTTGATTGCTTTATTATTTTATAATTTCTTCTCTTCTACTTCTCAGTTAAGATTTTTGAAAGAAATCATTTAGAAATGTTACCAATCAGTAGGCCTTAGGAACAAAAAAAAATCAGTATGCAAAAGACTATGCATGCATCCAGGATTCTGACCATCAACAATAACCCACAAACTAGGTTGTTGATACTTATTCAATGACAAACCTTGTTATTAATTTTAAGGCTTAATGGAATGGGATGTCACATTTGAAAAGATAAGACTCTGTTCTGCAGCACTTGGGATTGATGACCACATGTGCTAGGACCAGTAGCCCATGGAAGAGTCCAAGATCCCATGAACCTCTAGTCCTCACCCTGTGGGAGCTATTGGCCAAAGGGTGGGATGGAGTCCATCCGAAGGGATGGGTCAGAAAGACAACTCTGTAGAGAGGGGAACTCATCAATCCTATTGGGTCCCTGCTGGAAATAGGAGAAATCAAGAAGAGGCAGGAGGCTTGGTGTTGGGGAAACCTCATAAAGAACTTAGAGAAGATACAAGGTAAGAATTGTGGGGAAAATGGAAACCAGAGACAAGAGGAAGGAGGAGCATAGAGCAAACTGGAAAGGACAAAGCACAAAGGTACCTGGGCTATGCCTGCTGCTTGTTCTCTGGACTCTCCCTGTGGCTCATTTCTCGGGTGAGATGCTGTTCTGCCCCAGGCGAGGTTTCTTTCTCTTTGGCAACGAGTAACAAAGATTAATCAGGGCATTTGCTATATTCATGGTCCACACCTTAAAACCTCTGTGCCGTACCCTGCTGGGGATGGGCTTATCCTCTAATGGGGCTCTGTAGGACAGTGAGTTGTCTTCTTTGATTTCCTCATTGCTACTCTTCTCACTGAAGATGCTTGTTTGAATGAATGGGACACTCATGGCACATTTGTGATAGAGGTCCTGTGTAGGTGTCATCGGTAGTGGCCTGAGATGACCAGCCACAGTGGTTCTTTTGCCTGCTTTTGGATGACCCTTCTGGCCATAGTGAGATACTTGACCGTGGGAGGATGACACCCGCAAGGTGCCAAGGACTGGCAGGCTTTCACTCCCCTTTGGTTCTAATCTAAAAGCAGCAGCAGTATCAAGGCTAGGGAATGGGACTGTAACGGGAGGCACTTGCTGTGCCTGGGCTGTGCAGCCATACCCGGGGAGAGCCTGCTGTTGTAGGAAGCAATAAGTTGCCATTTCCTCATTATATTTTCTTTTTATTAGGGAGTATTTTATTACAGAGGCTTGAAATCCCATGCATTTCATCGCACCCAAAATTTCAGGGTCTGGCCTGAGGGGAAGCAGTTCTTCATGACGACCTGTGAACCCCTTCCCATGTTCTTTGAACCAGGCGTATTTCATCACCTCACTGTCTGTTGGTCTATACATTGGATTTACTGTTAGTAATTGACTAAGGAGGTTCTCCAGTTCTTCTGAAACCCCACAGGGGGTAGGATACACCCCTGCAACAACTTGTATTTGTAATTCTTGGATGATCACTGAATCAAATGGAAGCTTTCCCACTACCATATAATACAAGACCACTCCTATTGTCCACATGTCATTCTTCATCCCGTCATACAGAAGTCCAAGGAAGAGTTCCGGGGAACCAAAAGAGTACGCACCGCAGTGCTGGTTTAGCATATGTCCAGGTTGTGTTTTGGTGCTCAGCCCAAAGTCGATGACTTTGACCTTTTTGTTTATATCGATCATTATATTGTCCAGTTTCAGGTCTCGGTGAACAATCCCCTTTCCATGGCAGTAGCTCACTGCTGATAATATCTGTTCAAATATTTGCCGAGCCTCATCCTCCTCTATGTGCCCTGACTCTCTGATGTACTGGTAGAGTTGTTGGCCTTCCACCAGCTCCATTATGAGGTATATTCTAGTTTTGTTTTCAATGACTTGTAAGAGAGAAACAATGTTGGGGTGGTTGATCTTTCTCATTATGTTTGCTTCTGTCATGGCTGGCTGGAACCACTGCTTGTCCTTTCGGAGAACTTTGACTGCCACCGGGGATCCTGTGAGCTGGTGGTAGGCCAGGAGGACCTTGGCATGGCTTCCTTTTCCAATAGTCTTCAATACTTTATATTGGGAACGAAAGGTTCCCTCCTCAGAGATACTGGGATCGGGGCTAGGAGGGGGTAACTCCTTCTCAATCTCTGTAGGCATTTTATCAGTACTAATGCTACCTAAAAATAACAAACAAATGGAATCAAATAATGAAAAATATGGAGCAATTCAGGAACTAAAATTACACATGTGGAACCTAAAAGAAACAAACGAAACAAAAAGAAAAAATAAAAACAAAGAAAAGACTAGATTAGAAAAATAGAGTAAAATTAAAGGGGGAAAATATGAAGAATCATAAGGAAAAGCCACCCAAATAACCAACCCCAAAAGAGAAAGCCAAGAGCACACACATACTAAATGCAATGATGAAAATAAAAATCGTCATACTAAAATAGGATTGGGCACCAAAGCTGATCAATACTGTGAATGGATGTAGTTTGAAGAAAAAGGTCAGATGAAAGAAACGAGAGGAGAAAGAATTAGTATAAGACAAAACAAACAAATATAAAAAGCCAACACTTAAGGGAAACTCCATTGAATTTCAGGACCTAGTGATACACAAAACTCCACAACTCTCCAGAGCAAAATATTGAAAATTAAAATTAACCAACCACAAGGAATAAGGCAGCTAAATATCAGTGAATAGTAAACCTTAAACAAAGGCCGAAGAGTCAAAGTGTCACAAAGGGCAAATTTGTATCAAGACTAAGCCAATGATTGCTTGTACTCAATAAATAGAGAAACAGGAATAATGTAAAAGGATGAAAACGCAGGACATTGAAAATTGAGATAGAGTGAATCATCCGACTGCACAAATGTATATAATCAAAGCAATAATATAGCATGTGAGAACATAAAAACCACCACCAAAAAATGAAACCAGCAATCCATAATAAATAAATAAATAAATAAATAAATAAATAAATAAATAAATAAAAATCAAAACCACAATAAGAAAATAGCCAGTGGTCTTGAGAATATATGGCCTAATTCTATCTCTTAAACACAGAAAAAAAAAAAAAAAACATACATGAGCAGGCAGCCGTCTATGTAGGCCTTTAATCTGATATTATGGGGTTGGCATATGAAATCCCTGTGAGCTACTGGTCAGCCAACACAGGTACTTGGGCAGCTGCAGGCCAGTGAGAAAGCCTGTCTTGAAAATACGGTTGATGACCTACCTGAGGAACAGCAGCTGGGCTGACTTCTGGGCTCTACATTCTCTTGCACTGAGGTACAGGTAATATAGATACAAGAAGGGGCAAAAGGGGATGGCCACGGGCGTACACACACACACACACACACACACACACACACACACACAGACACAGAGACACACACACACACACACAGAGGCACACACAGAAGCACATACAGAAATACACAAAAGTGTACTTATACTCACACAGACAAACTCTTACAAACACCCAGATTCACACAAAACCCAATCACACATGAACAGGTACACACATACTTACACACAAGCACACCAATAAAAACGCACATCACAGACACAAACATACACACAGGGACACACACATGCACAAGAAAACGTACACACATACATACACATACACACAAACAAACCTGTGAACTCACACACTCCTACATATACTGACAAACACGGGCGAAAGTGTACACACAGTCACACACAAGCAAATCTGTCAACACACATTATCCTACATACACTAATACATACACATATACACAGTACAGTAAAATCCGATACAACCACACACAGCTCACTAAATACAACCAAGTCGCAGAGAGCTCCACTCCACACCTCCTCTCAAAGCACGCAAAGAAATCCAGGCCTGGCTACAGCTTAACATCTGTTGGCTGGACCTCCTCACAGTCGCTCCTCAGGAGGTCACAATAGGACCTGTCATGACATGGTTGGGAAGGGCTTCAAGGCTCTGGCTTCTGTGGGCTATGGGGAGACTTTAGGCTTTTAGAAATCAAAGCCTGTAAGATGTTTACCTCTCCTCAGTTCTCTGTTTTGAATGTTTGCTGTGTCTCCTGCGTTAAAGTCCTCATGTATATGCGCGCTGTGTCAGTTTTTCTTTGAATTCTGAATGATTAGCCTCAAACTGATGGTACAGATTTTAAAAAATGAAAAAAGACAAAGCTGTGTTTCTAAACTGACCCATCAAGAGGACACTGTTCTCATAAGTCCTCAGAAAGGCTCTAGGTTATCATCAAACACCTGAGACAAAGCTGCAGGGATAGGCAGAGCACTTGCCTCCCAAGGGTGAGGATTTGAGTTTGGATCCCCAAAACCCCCATCAATGTTGGATGCATCAGCAAAGCCCACAAGCTCAGCATCTGTGCAGTGGGGAGGGGTTGGGGCTTGAAGACAGGTGGTCTGACATGCAGGCGTGAGGACCTGTCAGAGGATGGCCTCTGACAGGACATGGGGTAGTGGTATGCATGGACACCTAGGCACATAAGGGGGTATGCATACACAGGCAGACACTTCCTCTCACACAGAGGTTGGCATGATGTATAGAAAACCAAGTCCATCCAGAGTGTAGGGCTCACTTTAAATATTAAGGTCCAGTGATGGAACAGGCATGTATAAGGACAAGGAGCTCTGTGCAACCTGGGACCAGAAGGAACAGAGTGGCTATGCTGACACAGTTGAAATAAATTCTCAATCACAGTCTGTGACAGCCAGGTCACAGGACCCAGGCAGCCGTGTTATTTGTGAGCAGCCAGTGCAGCCAGAAGCTAACTATTGAGCACTGACTGGCCCAAGCCCAGAAAGGGCCTCTGTTTCTCAGAGTGCTGGGGGCAGAGCAGTGTGTAGCGCTTTCCTTCTGAAGACTCTTGTGGGGTTTTGAGTCCCCTGTAGAGGACCCTCATGGCTGCAGACACTAAGCCTGGGAGGAAAGATCCTCATCTGTAGAGTTCATTGAAAGGCCTGAGAGCAGAAAAGGAAAGAAACAGCAAAATGTGCCACCTCTGCTCACTCTGGTTCAGCTTCTGCCTTTGCAGCTGAGCTCAGGTGCCCTGGAGTCCTCCCTAGCCTGAGTCAGTGATCTCAAGTTCAAGTCCCTACTTCCTGGTTTGTAGTATCAAACACAGCACAGTTTCAGGCAAGAAAAGCTGTGAACACCATCTAGACATCACTGTCTACATTTGGGGGGACTGTTGAGCCCCAAAGGGAGCATGGGCTACAAGGTCAGGTATTACAATAATGGCCAAGGTTGGAATCCAAGTCCCAATCTCCCTTTGCTCTGGGCAGAGGGTAGGCCTGGCAATTGGTTCTTGCTGTGTACATGGGGATAATCAAAGTGTCTTATGGGATCGCTGGCACAGACCTGCCCAAGCATGGCTTAGGGAGCCTCACACCAACTCAATATTTGATGTGTTCCCAGCTTTGTCTACTGCCCTCAGCTGTATGCCATTTTCCCTGCCTCGTGCAAGGGACTCTAAATATCTTCCTATAGAAGGCGATCAAGGAGGAGTTGCACAAGGAGAGGTGGCGCTCTGTGGGGAGTTTCACATGGGCTAACATATTAGAGGGCCACAGTCCCAGGACTGATACTGGGTGGACACTCCTCTGACATCCAACACAGAGATCTTTGACAGAGATCAAGAGAAGGCTTCTCTGAATAGCTGTGCAGAGCACCTCCGATTCATGGACTCAGGACTGACACCCATAGGATGCTTTTGAGGAGCCGATTGTGATTCAAGGGCTCATCTGCCTGGGTCCATGTGCCTCTAGAGATGAGCCCAGGACTTGGCTGTGGATGGTTATGGGGTCAGATCAGAGGATGGGAGGGGGCTTGTCCTTGGCTCCTGGGAGTAGTGCAATTTTTCTTTCCGTGCTCCTGCTTTTTTTGATTTTCTTTTCCTTGGCATAAGGAGGGACTGGAAGAAGTCTGTCTATGGGGAGTGAGGCTGTCTGGGAAACTGCTCGCTATACTACATTGTCATGCAGCTGGGGGCTTGGGGTTGTTGGCAGGATAACCTCTGAACCATTCCAGTCTGCTTCTCTCCACTTTATCCATGCATCCCTGTCCCAGGGCTGGGAGACCTGGATACAAAAGTCCCACCTGTAGCTTCCAGTCCAGGGATGGAGTCCCTCAGTGAATGGATTCCAGATGGTTCTCTGTAAAGCAGCATCGAACAGGGTAGTTACTGAACATGTAGGTACATGCAGGAGGATACTGCACTGCACCCACCCACATTTCATATAAAACCAATCCTCATGCTCAGGTACTAATTGGTTCTATTTACACCTTTCACCATTTTTGCTACTCACTGTACTGTGAAGGGTGAATTTTTATTGTTTCACTTCTGCAAAAAGACAGAGTTTAGCATTGGAGACTCCCTACAGCCTGGCTGGAAGGGAGGCCTTAACACCCATGTGTCCTTCTAGGAAAAAGCTCTTTCATAGGATGCCTCCCTGAGTCCCAGGATGTGTGGAGGGCTCTGGGCCCTATCGAGGGTTGACCTCAGTATATTAACAGGAGCAGAGGCTTCTCTCTGATAGAACAGTACCACCCTCCTGCAAGATGTCTAGGATGGTTTGTATATGCTAAGCTCAGGGAGTGGCAATATTAGGAGCTGTGGTCTTGTTAAAGTAGGTGTGTCACTGTGGGCATGGGCTTTAAAACCCTTTTCCTATCCACATGCAAGCCAATCTTCCCCAAGCAGCCTTCAGATGAATATGTAGATCTCTCACTTACTCTGGCACCATGACTGCCTGGATGCTGCTATGCTCCCAGCTTGATGATACTGGACTGAGTCTCTGAACCTGCAATCCTGTGTCCATTAATGTTGTCCTTATACGAACTGCATTGGTCATGGTGTGTCTCTTCTCAGCAGTAAACCCCTAACTGAGACAATGTCAATGTTCCCTGCTCCAGCTTCCTGGCTATAGAAGCTTCACACATGACCGGTATTCTCTTGGGATATGGGCCTAATAGGCTCTAGGCTGTCTGCTTGATCTGAGAGTGCTAGGACATCCTGCTCCTAAGGGCATTGTTACTGTTCCCATGCAATACTGTGAAAACATCAGCAGGCTCCTGCTTTCTTACCCCCCTGAACACAATGCTGCCTTTTCCAGGAGTGGATCCAACAGCTCTCAGAACCTCCTCAGGAACTATGTGTTTCCCAAGGATTACCTGCACTTGCTTACACAACCCTATCCTGTGTTCTGAAAACTTTTCAAAGCCCATTCATCTGAGACTGGTGAATTCAGGACAGTAGTCCCAAGTGTCTTGTCCTACGCTGACAGTTCATTCTCATGAGGCATCACCTGCCCTTGACAGAGGATTTTTCCAAGGGGCATTCGATGTGCAGGAGAATTGTATGTGCTACTCCTGTCAGATCAGCACAGGATAGCATCAAGGCCCCATTTGCTCTTGATTTTGGAACTCATGGTCTTGGCACTGTCTTGTTGTTATTTAGGTCCCTGTCAGTCCCTAATTGAATTTTAGCATGGGAACCCAGGGCTGTTGTCTTCAAAGATATTCCTAGTATGGGCCACATCTTCACCTTGCCAGGCATAAAGCACAACAAAACACCAGGCAGGCAGAGAACCCTCAAAGGCTGGAACTGTCATGTTCCAACACTCTGGCTTGACCTTGGCCAGCACAGATTCAGAGAACAGCTTCTATGTAGGAAGATCTCCTTCCTCCTCTCAGAGTTTAGGACATCTAGAGGTAGGCTAAGGTGCTGGCACACATGTGAGCAGAGGCAGCACTCTGGGCTTGTTCAGTGTCAAAGCCTGCCTGCCACCCCTGTATCACATGTCAGAGCAGCCCATCTCATGAGAATTCTAGGAGTGCTGATACCCTGGGTGACTATGCCATGTTCTGCTGCCAGTTTCTTTGCTTCCACATGGCCAACTGTGAGAAGGGATCGAGAAAGGGAAGGTGATGAAGCCCTGCTAATATCTACTTGGTGCCAGGAAAGAAAATGGGTTCTGACTGGCGAGATCTTTGAGTTAGATTTTCAAGTATGCCACCTCGGGACAGTTAGTCGGCACTTTCAGGAAGCTGCTCCAGGGTGGGAACAATGAGACTGGATCCCTGAGGCTGGTGCAGTTGGCCAGGGATTTTGGGACAGTAAAATTGAGTAGGAACCCTGAGCCAGGTGAAACAGGGCAGGGACCCTGGTTTAGTTACAACAGAGCAGGGATCCTGGGGGAGATGCAATGGGGCAGGAGTCCTGGGGAAGGGATCTTGCAGTAGTGACCCTGTGGCATGTGCAACTGGCAGGGACCCTGGGGCAGGTGCACTGTGATGTGCACCCAAGCTGGAATGTACAGACAGGTGTGTGTTTGCTTCATGCAGCTGCTGTCTGAAGTAGAGAACACTGGCAAACTGCCCCAGAGGGGATTTTGGGAACTCCTTCCAAGAATCCCTTAGCTCCTAACTGAGAAGCTATACATTCCACAGATGGACCTTTATTGAGATGAGCAGATTCTAAGGGAGCTGCCTTGAATGAACAGCCAAAGAAAGCAGAAATGAAGAACAAGCAATTGCAGCAGACATGTTCAGTGTGTTTTCGACCAGAAAAGTAGGACTGGAAGAAACTGATTAAGTCAAATCACTTCTCTGTCTATCCATCCATCCATCCATCCATCCATCCATCCATCCATCCATCCATCCATCCATCCATCCATCCTCCCACCCACCCACCCATCCATCCATCCATCCATCCATCCATCCATCCATCCATCCATCCATCCATCCATTTCCCTGAGGGAAGTCAGCTTTTCTTTCTGAGAAGGTCAAAGCAGCGCTCCCTTGTGGTGACAATGAGGATTGCAGGCAGTGAGATAAGTATTTATTTATTTATTTATTTATTTATTTATTTATTTATTTAATGACTGCGATAGACTGCCACTTGTGGCCAGTCCCCATCTGCATCAGCTGTACCATAAACCCAGTCTCAGTGTGACACAGAAAAGGCCTAATTGGAAAGTATGTCCTCTCTCTAAGCGACACTGTATAATAACATACTCTGGACTGCAGGTCAGTCAAGGCCTGTGTTTAGGAGACTTGTGGACAGATGAATGTCTGTGAGTCTGGACTTAGACTCTTTGGAGGGCTCAGGTCACCTGACTGTCCTGAAGCTTCCCACTGTGATTTATTTCCCTCCTACAGAGCCAGACACCTGAGCAACTGCATTTCCTGGTTATCCCCTAATCCTCTTACACTGTGTAGTGTGTTCAATCTCAGGGAGGGCCTGGGAATCTGAGAGACACCACTGAGCCCTCTGGGCCTGGCTGACTCAACCTGAGGCTACTCTGTGTGTCTTCATTTTGCTCACCCTCCAGAGACCTCAAAAGACAGCAGTGAGCTTGCTGAGAGGTCAGGAACCTCCATATTGGCCCAAGAGCAACTGTCCTCTTTTATAGGTTCATCCACAGAGCTTGTAATTTCGATTGGTGCAACAGTCAGGAAGAGTGAAAGATGTCATTTCCCAAGGACAAGTGCTGTGCTAGTGGACACTGAGGAACTTCAGGGATCAAACACTTCCCCATTCTTCTCCAGCCTCTCTTATTCTTCGTTGAGATGTTTCCTGCAGATCTAAAACATACAGGCAATCCATGACATGGGTTTGAACATAATCTCGACATTTTATTCATTGCCTGATAACTAAGACTAGGTAAAATTTATTTATTTATTCATTCATTCTTTCATTCAATCAATCATTCGTTATGCATACGTACAGGGTAGCTGTATTTAGAAAGACCAGAGAGGGCATCAGATGTCATTAGAGACATTTGTGAGCCTCCATGTGTTTGCTTGGATTTGAACTCAGGACCTCTGGAAGAGCATTCAGTGCTCTTAGCCACTTATCAATCTTTCCATTTTCCAGGCTAACTTTTTTACTTCCAATAATGTCTTCTTTATTCAGGTTACTTCCTGATCCCAGTCACTCTCCCTCTTCCCTTCCCAGTCCCACCTTACAAATCCTTTCTACCATAATGCTCTCCCTTCTTTTTGGACAAGGGGAGAGTCCCTGGGTACCACACCACCCCGGGACATCTAGTCCCAGGAAGCCCGAGCACATTCTGCCCCACAGATTTACAATCAGGCAGTCCGGGTATGGGGAACAGATCCAATGGCAGGCAACACAGACTGAGACAGTCCTGGATCTACTTGTCAGATGACCCACATGGAGACCAACGGCAGATAGCTAACCCGGCTCTGGGGTTGGTTGCACAGGCTCTAGCATACTCCATGGTCCAAGGTATCTGACGGTAGGGGACTTCTTGTAGTGTTTTAACCCAACCAGTTTCCTTGTCACTCTCCCCCCACTCTTCCACAAGACTTCCCGAGCTCCATCTGAGGATTGGCTGTGGCTTTCAGCTGCTGAGTGAAGTCTCTGGAGACAGGTGTGCTACTTTTCTGTCTGCAAGTGAATCAGAAAGAATACCATAAATAGCGTCAGAGGTTGTGTCTGTCACATGAGACAGATCTCACTTTGTGTCAGTCATTGACTGGTTGGTCCCTCAATATCTGCTTTACCTTTATCCCTGCACACTTATTGGCAAGACAGATTTCGAGTTGAAGGTTTTGTGAATGTATTGATGTCTCCTTCCTCTTCTAGAAGTCTTTCTTGTTACAGGAGGTGGCCATTTCGTTTTCATGCTCTGGTAAGCCTACAAGGGAGGCTTTGTGTTGGGTACAGCAGTTAAAAGCAAGACCTGGGAAGAGGAACGGCAGAGTTGTGATCTAGGACTTCCTGCAGCAGCCAGCTCTGGGTCCTGGGAGCCTAGGCAGGCTTTGCAGTCATAGAGCTCCATCCACTGCCCAAGTCACATCCTGACACCTTCTCCATCTCTATTACAGACCATTGTAATTCTGGCATAGTCGCTCTGTCCTGGGCCCAATAGGCCATCCTACCCTGGAAGAACAGAGAGTTCAAGGACGGCCAAATTTCACTTAAGCAAACTTGTTCTCAGACTGTGTGGTTGCTCTGTCTTAGCTCTCATAACACACTTTCCTCTACGTTGCCTTAGGCTGTATCCTCCAAGCATCCCACCATGCATCAGCTCCATATCCTGACGAACCTACCTTAGGGTCCCTGATAATTCCAGATACTTTATTGTTCTCCCAGGATAGACTGTGGCCTCTGGTGTGGCTCACATTGACCCTAGAAGTTCTTGGGAGCCTCCATGCCATGGCATAGGATGTCTCTGAATCCGCACTGGCCTGAGGGATTCCATCTGGCACAGGATTCTCTCCCTATTGTTGAATTTTGGCTCTTACGTTTTTCAGGAATGTCTCTGCATGTGGTCAACACACACTACCCTGGAAGACCAGAGAGTTCAAGGACGGCCAACTTTCACTTCAGCAAACTTTTTCACAGAGTGTGTGGGTCCCATCAGCAGAGAGTAGCCTCCACATTGCAATGATGTGCAAACTTCTGCCTTTCAGCCATGATGGACTTTAGGATCTACCCTGAGGACCCTCCACAAGCCACAGGTGGGTGATGTGTAAATTGGGCATGTTATTGGGTCAGGTCTTCAGTGCAGTGCCTTAAGCTGACAGCCTTTTGGGAGGGCATATGCGTCTCTATTAAATGAACTGGTTCCACTGTTGGCCTGGACTCTGCTGTGTCTGCCGCTCATGCTCTCCTCCAAGTCTCTAACTGTCCCTAACTCTCCTTGACTGTCTGGTCAATCAGTCTTCATACCAGTCTAGAGCCATTCTATAAACACAGAGCCCAGACTGTCCTCTGCCGACGTTTAACAGGGCTGCTGGTTTAGTGTCCAGGGTTCCCTATGGGGGTGCAAACTCAAGTTTCTTAGGTCCCTATGTGTCTGACAAAAAGCCTTTAGAACAAGGTAGATGTGAAGAAATCAGGAAATAAACTCCTGCAGTACTTCATGTCTACCACTGGAGGGCTCTACACTTTTCTGGTCCTGGTGTGCTACTCAGCAAACCCTCTCACTGGAAGGCTCTGTGCCTGAAGCAGAGAACCTCTGCTAAACACAATGTTACCAAGAAACTGGCTGTATCTTCATGGCAGCCTGTAGAAGATTCTCCACGACCCTGAGGACCCAATTGGGAAAACTTAGGTAGGCAGGGTGTGGGAGCCACCAGGGCTGTATGGAGACCTTACCCAGAATTTAATCTCCAGCTGTGCATTCCGATTAACATGACCCACACTCCTATGAAGGTCTCTGGGTGGCTCCTGATATGAGTTGGGGGAGGGGGGAGGACAAGGAAGCTGGGTCAAGACAGAAGCACTGTCCTTACTCACTGCGTCTGGGCTTGTTCCTGCCCTAACTGGGAAGCAGGAACGAAACACCCACTTCTCATGGGACTGTCCGTGATGAGGCCAGCTGTGGATCTGAACTATCAGCAAGAAAGACAGGAGCTGTATTTGCCACAAACCAGAGCACAGTGTCCCGCATAAGCCCATCTCTCAATTGATGCCATCTCCTCCCCAGAGTGGCTCCAGTCTGGGTTAGGAGTGGGTCATGTATTCCGAGCTCTCTGCTACTCCTGCAAACACAGCAATGGTGCCTTCTCATGCTCATCTATACTGAGCCTAGGGAGCAGCCAGAGGTCATACTCATGGGAATTCAGACTCAGTTCAATCTGCTATCCTGTAGCCCATGAGTCTGGACTCAACTTTAGTGGTCAAGGCCAGTGGTTTTTTTCCTGGACAAGACTTTGAGAATGTTAGTGACACATTGTATGCCCTTGGCTGGCCTTCACTCTAATAGCCCTGAGTGACCATTCCAGCCTGTCCTCAGGGATTCAGATCAGCATTGGCCAGATCAGGCTCTTTGCTACCTGTTCCTATAGCTCACCTCCACTGTAGTTCATGTGACCTGGCTCCTGCAGCTGCACTAGAAGCTACCGGATGTCTTCACACAGAATCCTGTAGTCCCTGTGGGCTCATCCACAGACATCTCACACTCTCCCTGCTGGGAGTTAGGCTGGATGCCTGCTGTGTGGGAGCTGCCTTGGCTTGTGGAGCAGAGTCAGAAGCAGCGGAGGAGATGTTGTCTGCTGCTCTTAATGTCCTCAGTGCCCAGGGCTTGCCTGTGGTGTGGTTGTGGTCCAGCTCCAGTTAATCACTGATATAAATTCAGCCCGTAGAAGCTGCGTACCCCATGAGGCACAGGGAGGACCATGACTGAGGGAGAACCATGCAATCCAGGACCCTGTTGGGATCAGGGAATATTCCAGGTCCCCTCTCACGCAGGATGCAAGGCTAGGAGCTCTGTGTGCCCTGACACAGGGGCATGGGACCATGACTCCCATGAAATGCTCCTTCATACCTATTACATCATCAGCTTTGAGAAGGTCTTCCTCAGTAAGAACATTCCACACTGCTTGCCTCTGCCATCTGGCTCTCTTTTCCAGGTCTGCATGCCCTCAGGAACATTGACATGTCTTCTATGAAAATTAATATTCTGTTAAATCATTTTGATAAACAGTTCTCAGCATGATATCTGTGTCCAGAAGTAGTCATCAGCAATTCTCACGGGGACAGGGAATCAAAATATTCCCCATGCTCTTCATCCTCCTCTTTCTCCTCCTCTTCCTTCTCTTCCTCCTCCTCCTCTTCTTTCTCCTCCTCTCTTCATCCCCCTCCTCCTCCTCCTCCTCCTCCTCCTCCTCCTCCTCCTCCTACGCTCCTCGTTCTCCTCCTCCTGCTGCTGCTGTGCCTAATGCTGCTTCTGCTATTGTTGCTACTCCTGTTGCTGCTGTAGTTTCTGCTGGTGGCTTTTCCATTGCCATGTGTCTGAAATCACCTACTGTTTATACTGAGGACATGAAAGAATTTCCAGATGACACTGTGAAATAGACAAGACAATTTATTCCAAGCAAAAAAGACAGTGAGGTAGAATTCTTAGCTTACCATTTGGGGCTTTGATTTGCCTTACTATATTATAACTTCTTTTTTCTACTTCTCAGTTGAGGTCTTTGAAAGAAACCATTTAGAACTACTACCTATAAAATTCAATAGATCACTAGGTCTTAGGAACAAAAAAAAACCAGTATGCAAAACAATATGCATGCATGCAGGATTCTGACCATCAACTATAACCCACAAACTAGGTTGTTGATACTCATTCAATGACAAACCTTGTTAATTAGTTTTGAGGCTTAATGGAATGGGATGTTACATTTGAAAACATAAGACTCTGTTCTGCAGCACTTGTGATTGATGACCACATGTGAAAAGATCAGTAGCCCCTGGAGGAGTCCATGAGCCCATGAACCTCTTGTCCTCACCCTGTGGGAGCTATTGGCCTAAGGGGGAGCTGGAGTCCATCTGAAGGAATGGGTCAACAAGACAACTCTGTACAGTGGGGAACTCATCAATCCTATTGGGTCCCTGCTGGGAAGAGGAGAAATCAAGAAGAGGCAGGAGGCTTGGTGTTGGGGAAACCTCATAAAGAACTTAGAGAAGATACAAGGTAAGAACTGTGGGGAAAATGGAAACCAGAGACAGAGGAAGGACCAGCATAGAGCAAACTGAAAAGGACAAAGCACGAAGGTACCTGGGCTGTGCCTGCTGCTTGTTATCTGGACTCTTCCTGTGGCTCATTACTGGGGGGAGATTCTGTTCTGCCCCAGGCGAGGTTTCTTTCTCCTTGGCATGCAGCAACACAGCTTTATCAGGGCATTTGCTATATTCCTGGTCCACCCCTTTAAACCTCTGTGCCGGACCCTGCTGGGGATGGGCTTATCCTCAAATGGGGCTCTGTGGGAGAGTGGGTTGTCTTCTTTGATTTCCTTATTGCTACTCTTCTCAGTGAAGATGCTTGTTGTTTGAATGCATGGGACACTCACGGCACATTTGTGATAGTGGTCCTGTGTAGGTGTCATCGGTAGAGGCCTGAGACGACCAGCCACAGTGGATCTTTTGCCTCCTTTTGGATGAGCATTCTGGCCATAGTGAGATACGTGACCATGGGAGGATGACACCCGCAAGGTGCCAAGGACTGGCAGGCTTCCACTCCTCTTTGGTTCTAATCTAAAAGCAGCAGCAGGATCAAGGCTAGGGAATGGTGCTGCAACGGGACTCACTTGCTGTGCCTGGGCTGTGCAGCCATCCCCCTGGAGAGCCTGCTTTTGTAGAAAGAAATAAGTTGCCATTTCCTCATTATATTTTCTTTGTTTTAAAGAGTGTTTTACTACAGAGGCTTGGAATCCAATGCTTTTCATGGCATCCAAAATGGCCGGGTCTGGTGTGAGGGGAAGCATTTCTTCATAGGGACCTATCAATCCGTTCCAGTATTCTTTGAACCAAGGGTGTTTCATTGCCTTTCTTGCTGTTGGTCTAAAGTTGGGATTTACCCTCAGTAATTTACTAAGGAGGTCCTCCAGTTCTTTTGAAACCCCACAGGGAGCAGGATATGCCCCTGCCACTACTTGTCTTTGCAGTTCTTGGATGATCACTGAATCAAATGGGAGCTTTCTCACTACCATACAGTACAAGACCACTCCTATAATCCACATATCATTCTTCGGCCCGTCATACCGATGGCCAAGGAGGAGTTCAGGGGAACCAAAGGAGTACGTGCCGCAGTGGTGGTTTAGCATTTTTCCAGGTTGAAATTGGGTGCTAAGCCCAAAGTCGATGACTTTGACCTTTTTGTTTTTATCAATCATTATATTGTCCAGTTTGAGGTCTCGGTGAACAATCCCCTTTCCATGGCAGTAGCTCACTGCTGACAATATCTGTTCAAATATTTGCCGGGCCTCATCCTCCTCTATGTGCCCTGACTCTCTGATGTACTGGTAGAGTTCTTGGCCTTCCACCAGCTCCATTATGAGGTATATTCTCGTTTCCTTTTCAATAACTTGTATGAGAGACACTATGTTGGGGTGGTTGATCTTTCTCATTATGTTTGCTTCCATCATGGCTGGCTGGAACCACTGCTTGTCCTTTCGCAGAACTTTGACAGCCACCGGGGTTCCTGTGAGCCGGTGGTGGGCCAGGAGGACTTTGGCGTTGCCCCCTTGCCCAATTGTCCTCAATACTTGGTATTGGGAATGGAAATTGCCCTCCTCAGAGATACTGGGCTCGGGTGTAGGGGTTGGTAACTCCTCCTCAGTCTCTGTAGGCATTTTATCAGTACTAATGCTACCTAAAAATAACAAAAATGGAATCAAATAATGAAAAAGATGGAGCAATATAGGAGCTAAAATTACACTTGTGGTACCTAAAAGAAACAAACAAAAGAAAAAGAAAAAAAAAACAAACAAAGACAAAGTAAAAACTAGACTAGAAAAATAGAGCAAAATTATGAAAAAGTTAAGGGGAAAATATGAAGAGTCATAAGTAAAAGCCACCCAAATAACCAACCCCAAAAGAGAAAGCCAAGAGCACACACATACTAAATGCAATGATGAAAATAAAAATCGTCATACTACAATAGGATTGGGCGGCCAAAGATGGTCAATACTATGAATAGATGTTCATTGAAGAAAAAAAAAAAACAGATGAAAGAAACGAGAGGAGAAAGAATTAGTAAAAGACAAAACAAACAAATATAAAAAGCCAACACTTAAGGGTAAACTCCATTGAATTTCAGGACCTAGTGATCCACAAAAATCCACAACTCTCCAGAGCAAAATACTGAAAATTAAAATTAACCAAACACAAGGAATAAGGCAGTTAAAAATCAGTGAACAGTAAACCTTAAACAAAGGCCGAAGAGTTCAAAGTGTCACAAAGGGCAAATTTGTATCAAGTCTAAGCCAATGATTGCTTGTACTCAATAAATAGAGAAACAGGAATAATATAAAAGGATGAAACCGCAGGACATTGAAAATGGAGATAGCCAGACCCGGTGAGAGAGAGACCCAACCGCCTGGTCAGGTGGGCACTCCTGAGGCTGCAGAGCGGAAGAGACCACCAACACTGCTCACCCCTGCCCACATCCCTGGCCCAAGAGGAAACGGTATAAGGCCTCTGGGCTCCCGTGGGGGAGGGCCCAGGAGCAGCAGGACACCTGCCAGAGACACCGCCGGACCCTGAAGGAAACAGACCGGATAAACAGTTCTCTGCACCCAAATCCCGTGGGAGGGAGAGCTAAACCTTCAGAGAGGCAGACAAGCCTGGGAAACCAGAAGAGACTGCTCCCTGCACACACATCTCAGACGCCAGAGGAAAAAGCCACAGACCATCTGGAACCCTGGTGCACTGAAGCCCCCGGAAGGGGCGGCAGAGGTCTTCCTGGTTGCTGCCGCTGCAGAGAGCCCCAGGGCAGCACCCCACGAGCGAACCTGAGCCTCGGGACCACAGGTAAGACCAAATTTTCTGCTGCAAGAAAGCTGCCTGGTGAACTCAAGACACAGGCCCACAGGAACAGCTGAAGACCTGTAGAGAGGAGAAACTACACGCCCGAAAGCAGAACACTCTGTCCCCATAACTGACTGAAAGAGAGGAAAACAGGTCTACAGCACTCCTGACACACAGGCTTATAGGACAGTCTAGCCACTGTCAGAAATAGCATAACAAAGTAACACTAGAGATAATCTGATGGCGAGAGGCAAGCGCAGGAATCCAAGCAACAGAAACCAAGACTACATGCCATCATCGGAGCCCAATTCTCCCACCAAAACAAACATGGAATATCCAAACACACCAGAAAAGCAAGATCTAGTTTCAAAATCATATTTGATCATGATGCTGGAGGACTTCAAGAAAGACATGAAGAACTCCCTTAGAGAACAAGTAGAAGCCTACAGAGAGGAATTGCAAAAATGCCTGAAAGAATCGCAAAAATCCCTGAAAGAATTCCAGGAAAACATAAATAAACAAGTAGAAGCCCATAGAGAGGAGATACAAAAATCCCTGAAAGAATACCAGGAAAACATAAATAAACAAGTAGAAGCCCATAGAGAGGAGACACAAAAATCCCTGAAAGAATTCCAAGAAAACACAATCAAACAGTTGAAGGAATTAAAAATGGAAATAGAAGCAATCAAGAAAGAACACATGGAAACAACCCTGGATATAGAAAACCAAAAGAAGAGACAAGGAGCTGTAGATACAAGCTTCACCAACAGAATACAAGAGATGGAAGAGAGAATCTCAGGAGCAGAAGATTCCATAGAAATCATTGACTCAACTGTCAAAGATAATGTAAAGCGGAAAAAGCTACTGGTCCAAAACATACAGGAAATCCAGGACTCAATGAGAAGATCAAACCTAAGGATAATAGGTATAGAAGAGAGTGAAGACTACCAGCTCAAAGGACCAGTAAATATCTTCAACAAAATCATAGAAGAAAACTTCCCTAACCTAAAAAAAGAGATACCCATAGACATACAAGAAGCCTACAGAACTCCAAACAGATTGGAACAGAAAAGAAACACCTCCCGTCACATAATTGTCAAAACACCAAATGCACAAAATAAAGAAAGAATATTAAAAGCAGTAAGGGAAAAAGGTCAAGTAACATATAAAGGGAGACCTATCAGAATCACACCAGACTTCTCGCCAGAAACTATGAAGGCCAGAAGATCCTGGACTGATGTTATACAGACCCTAAGAGAACACAAATGCCAGCCCAGATTACTGTATCCAGCAAAACTCTCAATTAACATTGATGGAGAAACCAAGATATTCCATGACAAAACCAAATTTACACAATATCTTTCTACAAATCCAGCACTACAAAGGATAATAAATGGTAAAGCCCAACATAAGGAGGCAAGCTATACCCTAGAAGAAGCAAGAAACTAATCGTCTTGGCAACAAAACAAAGAGAATGAAAGCACACAAACATAACCTCACATCCAAATATGAATATAACGGGAAGCAATAATCACTATTCCTTAATATCTCTCAATATCAATGGCCTCAACTCCCCAATAAAAAGACATAGATTAACAAACTGGATACGCAATGAGGACCCTGCATTCTGCTGCCTACAGGAAACACACCTCAGAGACAAAGACAGACACTACCTCAGAGTGAAAGGCTGGAAAACAACTTTCCAAGCAAATGGTCAGAAGAAGCAAGCTGGAGTAGCCATTCTAATATCAAATAAAATCAATTTCCAACTAAAAGTCATCAAAAAAGATAAGGAAGGACACTTCATATTCATCAAAGGAAAAATCAACCAAGATGAACTCTCAATCCTAAATATCTATGCCCCAAATACAAGGGCACCTACATACGTAAAAGAAACCTTACTAAAGCTCAAAACACACATTGCACCTCACACAATAATAGTGGGAGATTTCAACACCCCACTCTCATCAATGGACAGATCATGGAAACAGAAATTAAACAGTGATGTAGACAGACTAAGAGAAGTCATGAGCCAAATGGACTTAACGGATATTTATAGAACATTCTATCCTAAAGCAAAAGGATATACCTTCTTCTCAGCTCCTCATGGTACTTTCTCCAAAATTGACCATATAATTGGTCAAAAAACGGGCCTCAACAGGTACAGAAAGATAGAAATAATCCCATGCGTGCTATCGGACCACCACGGCCTAAAACTGGTCTTCAATAACAATAAGGGAAGAATGCCCACATATACGTGGAAATTGAACAATGCTCTACTCAATGATAACCTGGTCAAGGACGAAATAAAGAAAGAAATTAAAGACTTTTTAGAATTTAATGAAAATGAAGATACAACATACTCAAACTTATGGGACACAATGAAAGCTGTGCTAAGAGGAAAACTCATAGCGCTGAGTGCCTGCAGAAAGAAACAGGAAAGAGCATATGTCAGCAGCTTGACAGCACACCTAAAAGCTCTAGAACAAAAAGAAGCAAATACACCCAGGAGGAGTAGAAGGCAGGAAATAATCAAACTCAGAGCTGAAATCAACCAAATAGAAACAAAAAGGACCATAGAAAGAATCAACAGAACCAAAAGTTGGTTCTTTGAGAAAATCAACAAGATAGATAAACCCTTAGCCAGACTAACGAGAGGACACAGAGAGTGTGTCCAAATTAACAAAATCAGAAATGAAAAGGGAGACATAACTACAGATTCGGAGGAAATTCAAAAAATCATCAGATCTTACTATAAAAACCTATATTCAACAAAATTTGAAAATCTTCAGGAAATGGACAATTTCCTAGACAGATACCAGGTATCGAGGTTAAATCAGGAACAGATAAACCAGTTAAACAACCCCATAACTCCTAAGGAAATAGAAGCAGTCATTAAAGGTCTCCCAACCAAAAAGAGCCCAGGTCCAGACGGGTTTAGTGCAGAATTTTATCAAACCTTCATAGAAGACCTCATACCAATATTATCCAAACTATTCCACAAAATTGAAACAGATGGAGCCCTACCGAATTCCTTCTACGAAGCCACAATTACTCTTATACCTAAACCACACAAAGACACAACAAAGAAAGAGAACTTCAGACCAATTTCCCTTATGAATATCGACGCAAAAATACTCAATAAAATTCTGGCAAACCGAATTCAAGAGCACATCAAAACAATCATCCACCATGATCAAGTAGGCTTCATCCCAGGCATGCAGGGATGGTTTAATATACAGAAAACCATCAACGTGATCCATCATATAAACAAACTGAAATAACAGAACCACATGATCATTTCATTAGATGCTGAGAAAGCATTTGACAAAATTCAACACCCCTTCATGATAAAAGTCCTGGAAAGAATAGGAATTCAAGGCCCATACCTAAACATAGTAAAAGCCATATACAGCAAACCAGTTGCTAACATTAAACTAAATGGAGAGAAACTTGAAGCAATCCCACTAAAATCAGGTACTAGACAAGGCTGCCCACTCTCTCCCTACTTATTCAATATAGTTCTTGAAATTCTAGCCAGAGCAATCAGACAACAAAAGGAGATCAAAGGGATACAGATCGGAAAAGAAGAAGTCAAAATATCAATATTTGCAGATGACATGATAGTATATCTAAGTGATCCCAAAAGTTCCACCAGAGAACTACTAAAGCTGATAAACAACTTCAGCAAAGTGGCTGGGTATAAAATTAACTCAAATAAATCAGTAGCCTTCCTCTATACAAAAGAGAAACAAGCCGAGAAAGAAATTAGGGAAACGACACCCTTCATAATAGACCCAAATAATATAAAGTACCTCGGTGTGACTTTAACCAAGCAAGTAAAAGATCTGTACAATAAGAACTTCAAGACACTGAGGAAAGAAATTGAAGAAGACCTCAGAAGATGGAAAGATCTCCCATGCTCATGGATTGGCAGGATTAATATAGTAAAAATGGCCATTTTACCAAAAGCAATCTACAGATGCAATTTAATCCCCATCAAAATACCAATCCAATTCTTCAAAGAATTAGAGAGAACAATTTGCAAATTCATCTGGAATAACAAAAAACCCAGGATAGCTAAAGCTATCCTCAACAATAAAAGGACTTCATGGGGAATCACTATCCCTGAACTCAAGCAGTATTACAGAGCAATAGTGATAAAAACTGCATGGTATTGGTACAGAGACAGACAGATAGACCAATGGAATAGAATTGAAGACCCAGAAATGAACCCACACACCTATGGTCACTTGATTTTTGACAAAGGAGCCAAAACCTTCAAATGGAAAAAAAATAGCATTTTCAGCAAATGGTGCTGGTTCAACTGGAGGGCAACATGTAGAAGAATGCAGATCGATCCATGCTTATCACCCTGTACAAAGCTTAAGTCCAAGTGGATCAAGGACCTCCACATCAAACCAGACACACTCAAACTAATAGAAGAAAAACTAGGGAAGCATCTGGAACACATGGGCACTGGAAAAAATTTCCTGAACAAAACACCAATGGCTCATGCTCTAAGATCAAGAATCGACAAATGGGATCTCATAAAACTGCAAAGCTTCTGTAAGGCAAAGGACACTGTGGTTAGGACAAAACGGCAACCAACAGATTGGGAAAAGATCTTTACCAATCCTACAACGGATAGAGGCCTTATATCCAAAATATACAAAGAACTCAAGAAATTAGACCGCAGGGAAACAAATAACCCTATTAAAAATGGGGTTCAGAGCTAAACAAAGAATTCACAGCTGAGGAATGCCGAATGGCTGAGAAACACCTAAAGAAATGTTCAACATCTTTAGTCATAAGGGAAATGCAAATCAAAACAACCCTGAGATTTCACCTCACACCAGTGCGATTGGCTAAGATCAAAAACTCAGGTGACAGCAGATGCTGGCGAGGATGTGGAGAAAGAGGAACACTCCTCCATTGTTGGTGGGATTGCAGACTGGTAAAACCATTCTGGAAATCAGTCCGGAGGTTCCTCAGAAAATTGGACATTGAACTGCCTGAGGATCCAGCTATACCTCTCTTGGGCATATACCCAAAAGATGCCTCAACATATAAAAGAGTCACGTGCTCCACTATGTTCATCACAGCCTTATTTATAATAGCCAGAAAATGGAAAGAACCCAGATGCCCTTCAACAGAGGAATGGATACAGAAAATGTGGTACATCTACACAATGGAATATTACTCAGCTATCAAAAACGACGAGTTTATGAAATTCGTAGGCAAATGGTTGGAACTGGAAAATATCATCCTGAGTGAGCTAACCCAATCACAGAAAGACATACATGGTATGCACTCATTGATAAGTGGCTATTAGCCCAAATGCTTGAATTACCCTAGATCCCTAGAACAAACGAAACTCAAGACGGATGATCAAAATGTGAATGCTTCACTCCTTCTTTAAATGAGGAAAAAGAAAACCCTTGGCAGGGAAGGGAGAGGCAAAGATTAAAACAGAGACTGAAGGAACACCCATTCAGAGCCTGCCCCACATGTGGCCCATACATATACAGCCACCCAATTAGACAAGATGGATGAAGCAAAGAAGTGCAGACCGACAGGAGCCGGATGTAGATCGCTCCTGAGAGACACAGCCAGAATACAGCAAATATAGAGGCGAATGCCAGCAGCAAACCACTGAACTGAGAATAGGTCCCCTATTGAAGGAATCAGAGAAAGAACTGGAAGAGCTTGAAGGGGCTCGAGACCCCAAAAGTACAACAATGCCAAGCAACCAGAGCTTCCAGGGACTAAGCCACTACCTAAAGACTATACATGGACTGACCCTGGACTCTGACCCCATAGGTAGCAATGAATATCCTAGTAAGAGCACCAGTGGAAGGGGAAGCCCTGGGTCCTGCTAAGACTGAACCCCCAGTGAACTAGTCTATGGGGGGAGGGCGGCAATGGGGGGAGGGTTGGGAGGGGAACACCCATAAGGAAGGGGAGGGGGGAGGGGGATGTTTGCCCGGAAACCGGGAAAGGGAATAACACTCGAAATGTATATAAGAAATACTCAAGTTAATAAAAAAAAAAAAAAAGAAAGTGGAGATAGAGTTAATCATCCGAATGCAGAACCGTAAATAATCAAAGCAGTAATATAGCATGTGAGAACATAAAAACCACTAAAAAATGAAACCAGCAATCCATAATAAATAAATAAGTAAATAAATAAAACAAAAAGCAAAACCCCAATAAGGAAATAGCCAGTGGCATGGCAATATGTGACCTAATTCTTTCTCTTGAAGTCATCCAAAAATCAAACAATCAAGAAATAGGCAGCCAGCCATCTACATAGGCCTTTAAACTGATATTATGGGGTTGGCATACCAAATGCCTGGGAGCAACTGGTCAGCCAGCTCAGATACTTGGGCAGCTGCAGGCCAGTGAGAGAGCCTGTCTTGAAAATAAGGTTGAGAACCTACCTCAGGAACAGCAGCCGGGGTGACTTCTGGCCTCTACACTCTCTTGCACTGAGGTGCAGGTAATATAGATACAAGGGGTAAAACGGGATGGGCACGTGCACACACAGACACACACACACACACACACACACACACAGAGGCACTCACACAGGCACAGGCACACACACAGGCACACACACAGAACTACACAGAAGTGAACTTATACTCACACAAACTCTTACAAACACCCAGATTCACACAAAACACGCATACTTACACACAAGCAAAGCTGGAAAAACACACGTCAGACAAATACACACATACACACAGGGATACACATACGCACAAGAAGACATACACACATACAAACACATACACACATACAAACCTGTAAACTCACACACTCCTACATATACTGACAAACACACAGGCAAAAGTGTACACGCACTCACACACAGGCCAATCTGTCAACACACACTCTCTTACACACACTGATACATACACATATACACAGTACAGTAAAATTCGACACAACCACACACAGCTCACTAGATACAACCAAGTCGCAGAGGGCTCCACTCCACACCTCCTCTCAAAGCACTCAAAGAATTCCAGGCCTGGCAACAGCTTAATATGTGTTTGCTGGGCCGCCTCACAATCGCTCCTCATGAGGTCACAATAGGACCTGTCAAGACATGGTTGGGAAGGACTCTGAGACTGTGGCTTCTATTGGCTATGGAAAGACTTTAGGCTGTTAGAAATAAAACCCTGTAAGATGTTTAGCTGTCCATAGTTCTCTGTTTTGAATGTTTACTCTGCATCCTGCTTTAAAGTCCTCATGTCTACACTCAGGGTGTCACGTTATCTTTGAATTCTGAAGGATTAGCCTCAAACTGATGGTATAGTTTTCTTTTTTTAAAGACAAAGCTGTTTCTAAACTGACCCATCAATAGGACACTGTTTTCATAAGTCCTCAGAAAGGCTCTAGGTTATCATCAAACACCTGAGACAAAGCTGCAGGACTAGGCAGAGACTTGAGTTTGAATCCCCCAAACGCCAAATGGATGCATCAGTAAAGCTCATAAGCTTTCTCTGTGGAGAAGTTAACATGGACCAACAGATTAGAGGGCCAGAGCCCCAACCCATGCTGGGTGGACACTCTCCTCTGACATCCAACACAGAGATCTTTGTACAGAGATCAGGAGAAGGCTTCTCTGAATAGCTGTGCAGAGCACCTCAGGCTCAGGGACTCAGGACTGACACCCATAGAATGCTGTAGTGGAACCCTTTGTGATTCAAGGGCTCATCTGCCTGGGTCCCTGAGCCTCTAGAGATGATCCCAGGACTGGGCTGTCTCTGCTTATGGGCTCAGACAGGGAGGTGCCAGGGGGTTTGCCCTTGGCTCCTGGGAGTAGAGCAGTTTTTCTTTCCCTGTCCCTGCTTTTTGAACATTTCTTTCCTTGGGAAAATGGAAGGACTGGAAGAAGTCTGGCTATGGAGAGTGAGGCTGGCTGGGAAACTGCTCGCTGTTCTCCATTGTCATCCTGCTGGGGGTTTGGAGTTGTTGGCAGGTTAGCCTCTCCACCATTCCAATCTGCTTCTCTCCATTTAATCCATGCATCTCTGTCTCTTCGCTTCGTGACATGGTTGCACAAGTCCTACCTGTAGCTGCCACTCCAGGGCATAAGTCCCTCAGTGAGTGAATTCCAGATGGTTCTGTCTAGAGAGAAATTGTACAGGGTCGTTGCTCAGTATGTAGGAACATGGAAGAGGATACTGCACGGGATCCACACACATTTCATATAACATCAATCCACATACTCTGGTACTCATCGGTTCTATTTACACCTTTCGTGATTACTGCTATTCACTGTACTGTGAAGTGTGAATTTTTATTATGTTTCACTTCTGCAAAGGAAGAGACAGTGTTTAGCACTGGAGATCCAAAGGCCTAGCTGGAAGGGAGGCCTTGACACACAGGTGTGCTCCTGGGAAATAGCTCTTTCATAAAACACCCCGTTGAATCCCATGGATTGCTCTATGCCCTATCTAGGGTTGACTTCAGTGTATATATATATTAACTTGAGTAATTTTTATATACATTTCCAGTATTCCCTTTCCCAGTTTCCGTGCAAACATCCCCTTCGCTCCTCCCCATCCTCCCCCCCTTGTCACCCTCCTCCCATCAATCTAGTTCACTTGGGGTTTAGTCTTAGCAGGACCCAGGGCTTCCCCTTCCAATGGTGCTCTTACTAGGATATTCATTTTCCATGTTCCCTTCCCCAGCTTCCAGACTTTAAATGACTGGATGCCCTGACTGATTTTTACACAGGATAAAAGTCGGCTACATTTGTGTTTGATTATTAACAGTGCCTCTGGAACTAAACTCAGATCATCAGCTATTCCTTTCACCTCTGAACCATCTCAAAAGCTCACACTATATATTCTGTTCTGTCCTCAGTGTACCATGTATTGCTATAATCACCAGCATTGTTAAAGCAAGCCAAAGGAGATTTATAAAATCTTCAGATTTTGAAATTTACATTCACACAAAGCTTGTGCTACACATCATTAATCCCCCTTTCATGAGAGAGAAGGTCTCTTTACTGTCCAAACCACACTTGTGTACAGGGTGAGTTTTAGGACAGCTTCAGTTTGTGGTAACACTCTGTCTCAAATTAAGCACACAACAGCAACAACCCAACCACACTCACACAGAAACACATGCATGGAACACACACACACACACACACACACACACACACACACACACACCGAGCACTTTCCAGTTGCTACCCTTCCCATTCCTCAAGTGAGCATTCAGTGTAACTGTACTTTAATCTCACCTACCTCAGTCCTTCCAGTCTGTAGGCTTCTCTTAAACCCTCAGGAATTGGCAACTGACATCAGGCCGGTTTCTGCTTGCTGGTGGGGAAATTGGGTTGTGTTGCTTTGTTAATCTGTACTCCCTCAGCCAACTTCCCCAGGCCCTGAGAAGTTTCCATTAACCTCCTTCAGAGTACTTCAGTGTTTTTAAGTCATACTCAACAAAGTAAGAAACCATTTGGTTTGATTGCAGCGTTTAGGATTGTGTTGAGTAGGTACCAGCAGAATGTACACTGTTTATGAAGTAGGTCTGTGAGTAAGGGCTAGGTGTAATTTTATCTGCTGAGTGAGTGAGCGTTTGCTCCATATCGTTACCCATTTTGGCTTCTGTGGTATTTTTATTCCTATAGACTAAACGGTTTGAGTTTGTGTTGGCTTCTTCTCTGATTTCAGTATCCAGCACCTCTGGACTTATCCTATAAGTATGACCAGATTAACAGGGCTGTTGATTTTCCATGGAGATGCTTGTTTACATTTGTACTTAATCCACATCTTATGTTCAAGAGGAGGGAGAGCAGCTTGCTGGCTTTGCAGCAACACACATTGACCCAGAGTGAAGGTTCTCTCTGTTACTGATTCAAATTCCTGAATCATCATGACATTTTGCATGAGCTATCCTCCACTGTCTCTGGCATTTGAGTACTCCTTTCCCAGTTGCTGACTCTGTTTGGGAAGACTCAGGAGGTGTGCCCTTGCTGGAGAAAGAATGCCAGTGGGGCTGGGCTTTGAGGTTTTAGTGCTCTGCACCACTCCCTGTGCACTCTCTGCTTTGTACTTGTGATTCCAGATGTGAGTCCTCTGCTTTCTGCTCCTTCCACTGTGCCCTGTAGTCATGGAACTTAAGCTATGGTAACAGGTGGTCTGTGAAATAGGATCACTAATCGCCTACATGTTTTATAGTTTGCTGTGCTCATGGCATTTCTGTCACAGAAATACAAAGGTAACTAATGCAGAAGGGGATGTAATAGAGCTGTGTGATACCTGACCATGCCAGTTTGTGCTTGTTACTTGTTTTGGAAAATATGCAAGAATTCAGAACTTTGAACTAGAAGTGGCCCAGTGCTCTAAGAAGAGTTTAATGGGGTTTACTGGCAGGAGCTTGGGAGTCAGGAGTGCCAAGACCTATCCAGAATGTGGAAGCCCAGGACAAGGGGATTCAGAAGGCAATAATATTTGTAACTGGCCTGGGATAATTTGTATGATGCTTTTACAAAAATGTGGCTTCCTTCAGCCCACATCCTAAAAACCTACCTGAGGCTAAATTAAAAAGTAATAAACAAATTTCTTCGATGAAAATTTGAAGAGAGCCCAGTATGGCCTCTGTTATACTGAGGTTATAGGACTTCAATGAAAAAGAGCAAATGGGGCAAATAGAAATGCAAAATGTATAGTTTACAGAGAAAAAGACACTGGGAAGATTAATATTATAGCCAATGCCTAGGCCAGAAGAGACCCTGCAATTACTTAGGACATTAGAACCTTAATAAGAGGCCATGTCTCCTCAGGTGATGACATCACTCAATTAACCTCGTAATCTGTGGTAGAAAGTGACTTACTTAGGGTTTTCCTGCTATTAACAGACACCATGACCAATGCAAATCTTATAAGAAGAACACTGCTTTGGGTTTGGCTTACACGTTCAGCAGTTTGGTTCATTATCATCAAGGTGGGAGCATGGCAGCATCTAGGCAGACATGGTACAGGAGGAGCTGGGTGTTCTACATCATCATCTGAAGGCCGCTACTAGAAAACTGATTTTCATGCAGCTAGGACAAGAAACATAAGGGTCACATCAACAGTGACACACTTCCTCAATCAAGGCTACACCTATCCAATGAGGGCTCATCTGCAAATAGTCCCACTCCCTGGGCTCAGCATATTCAAATCAACACAGGAACATTAGGCATTTTCAGTTCCTGAAATCACCTGTGATCAGAAGCTGCTGCTACTGTGGGTCATGGGGCCCAGCGCTTTCCAGAAATCAGGCATCTTCTCATGTACTTTCATCAGTCACTGGGAGTAAGGAAGCTCAGCAAAGGACTGCTGTGTGGGCTGAGAAAACTGAGAAAGTCTGCTTGGGAAGGTGTGTCAATCTTCATCTCCACATGGAGATAGCATGGGGGTTACCTGACCTTACCTGACCAGTTTCCATGTTTGGTACCCCTGGATCATATTCATTGTCAGGTAGGAAAGTGTTATTTGGCACCCAATGTCATGTTGTGCTTATCATGTACCCAAAGTTGATAGATGACATAAGAATGCAGGCTTGAAAGTTATCCAGTTTCTAATCTGGGAAGGAGAACAGCAGGCCTGAGAGGAACAGGCCTCATGTGCAGAGGGATGTACCATCTGTACATGGTTGGGAGAAGCTCAGAGAAGGTTAGTCAAAGCTGTCTATCCAGTAGAGGTTAGTTAACTGTGGAAACTATCACTAACAATAAAGGTAACTTTGAACTCTGAGGAAGAGAAGGTTTGTTGCCATTGTTTGTGGACCATGCTTCAGAGGTGATGAGACACAGAACAGCTGTGTCTTGGGTTCATGCCAGGAAGCATGCTAGCTGAACACTTCACATCTTAAGTTGTGTAGGTCGTCAGGGCCCTTACACAAAGGTGATCTAGTGACAGTGTCTTGCTTTGTTTGTAGCAATCACATGAATTTAAATTTCCTACTTGTTCTTGTTCTTAAAAACTCACTGATTACTTTTAGCTGAGACTCCTGGGAGACTTTTCTCTCACATGCTGTAAGTTTTAAAGATTTGGTGATTAACATAAATAACTATTCATAGGTCAACACAGGGCCCACACTGACCTCACCTTGCTATCTGGAACTGTTACTCCTGAGCCAAGGGTCTCAAGGGTCTCTGCCTCAGAAAGAAATGTGGAAAAGTGATCTCATAATCTATTCACATTCCTTGTGTCATCCAGAATATCTGCTAGAATGAGAGGATCCTTCCCTGCTCAGGACAATGTAGATACTGCTTCCCCAGGAGGAAAGAAAGGGCCATGTCCTCCCTCCGTGGGACAGTCCCTGATGTTCACTGTAATGTCACCCAACAGTCCCACCTTGAATCTGATGTTCTACTTGAGCATGGAGCCTCCCTTTTATTCTGGGAATAAACAGGAATCTCCAGCTAGGAACAGTGGTCCAAACATGAGGTTAAGTGAAGGCAGTGAGAATGATGTATACACACTAAGGGTTTCTGATTGAATGATTCTGAACTTAATGTACTTCCTACTAGAGTCATCTGTAAGTGACATGTAAGCTTTGTATTAAAATGTACCTTTAGGTCCAAGATTTCATGGTAGGACAATGCCCTACTTGCTTTTAAAGATATCCTAAAAACTGGATAGAAAAGAGAATATACAGAACAGAAAATGTTCCTAGGTGTACAAGACTGGTTGACATGTGCAAGTCTATGTGCTCAACGCGAAGAGCACACAATATGCCTTAGAAAGTAGATGATAAGCACTCCCTTCTCTCTCTCTCTCTCTCTCTCTCTCTCTCTCTCTCTCTCTCTCTCTCTCTCTCTCTCTCTCCCTCTCTATCTCTCTCTCTCTCACTCACTCTGTTTTTGTCGGGAGTGTCCTGAAAAGAAGAAGGGCATGCCCAATGGCTCTTTGCTTCCTCTTTGACTAGCCTTATGATCATAGGGATACACTAGGCCATTGGAAGATGAGGAGAACAATGTGTCTATGTTGTGTTCACTTCTATTCCTATTTAGTCCTAGAGGGAAATCAGCAAGGGTAGAGAATGGGACCATAACTGGACAAAGCTGCTGAGCCTGTGTTGTGAAGCAATTCCTGTGTATAACTTGCTGTTACATTAAGCAATAGGAGGCCATGTTCTGGTTATACCTTTTTGATTCAATGAATCTATAATATTTTACCTCAAACCTCAATATATTACGTTTCTTCCTCTTTTGGAGTATCTGGCATGGGAGGGATCACTTCTTCATAAGGATTTGTGAACCTCTTCCAGTTTTCATTGACCAGGGGTACATCATCACCTCTGAGATTGTCAGCCCATAGTTTGGATTGACTTTTATTAAGAGGCTAAGCTGCCTCTTCTGACACCCCACAGTGAGCAGGGTACACACCTGCTACAACCTGTCTTCTGAACTGTTGTATGACAACAGAGTCAAATACAACAGTGAAATATAAGCCTACTCCCAAGATCCATACGTTGTTGTTGTTTATTTTTTTGCACCATCATAAAGTTGTCCTAGGAAGAGATCAGGTGCACCAATAGGGTAAGCACCATGCTGCCAGTTCAGCATTTGCCCAGGTTTGTCTTGAGTTGAAGGCCAAAGTCGATGCTTTTGACTTTTCCGTTCTTCTCTAACAGAATATAATCTGGTTTCAGGTCACTGTGAACTTATACAGTGCCCATAGCCATAGATAAAGCCGGCTAACATTTGCCTAAATATTTCCTTGGCTCCTTCCTCCTCTCGGTGGAAAGAATTTCAGATGTATTTGTAAAGCTGTAAAATTTCAACCAGTTTCACGATAAGTTATTAGAATTGTCTCAGACTCAATTGGAGAAGCAAGATGATGTTGGGGTGGATGAAAAACTTCATTATATTTGCCATGGTCATGTTTGGCTGGCACCATTGCTTCTTCTTTGCATGCACTTTGATAACCCCTGTATCAGAACTTCCACTGTCCCAGCACCTGAACTATCCCAAGACCTCCACAGTCAAAGGACCAATATTGTGGTAGGGCGTCTGTGGTCAGGCAACTCCTCTGTCTCAGACCCTCCAAATTGCAAGACCTCTACGGGCACTGGAAGTCACTGTCCATAAACTTCCACTGTTGGAGTACCTCAACTATAACAAGGACCTCTACTATTGTACAACCCCCTTGTCATAGCACGTCTATTGTTACAAAGTAGTCCACTGTCAAAGGACCTCCATGGTCTCAGCCTCTCCACTGTTACAGGATCTCTACTGTCTTAGGACCACTGCTGTTGGAGGACCTCCTGTCTCTCAGCAACTTCAGTTTGTTGGAGCTCTCCTATCAGAGGACATTTACATTTTCTGTACTTCTAGTGTCACAGCTGTTATAAGAACCTCCATTCTCACAGGACCTCCAGTGCGTCAGTACCTCCACTGTCCAAGGACTTTTATATTGTAGGACCTCTACTGTCCTACAGAATGTCCACTGTCGCTAGATTTCCACTGACACAACACCGCAACCATTACAAGAACTGAAATTTTGGCATGACCACCCGTGTTACAGCCCCTCCAGTGTCATAGGACCTCCAGTATCACAGGACGTCCACTGTCTCAGCAAGGCCAATTTAAGGGACCTCTACTATAACAGGATATCCACTGTAGCTGGACTTACACTGTTGCAGTACCTCAACTGTTGCAGGACCAACAAGGTTGTAGGACATAGACCCTCTCAGCAGCTAGAATTTGCAGGACCTCTACTGGCACAAAAATTCCACAGTTGCTGGGGCTCCACTGTCACTGCAAATGCACTGTCTCATGATATTCACTGTTGCTGTACCAGTAGTGTGGCAGCACATCCATTTTTGCCAAGCCCCTCCACTGACACAAGACTTCCACTCTTGTAGCACCTTCACTGTCCAAGCAAACCAACTCCTGCAGGATCTCCATTGTCTCAGGGCATTCACTAATGCCAGCTCTCCAATGTTGTAGGATATCCACTTTCACAACAGCTAGAATCTTGCAGGACCTCTACTGGCAAAGACAGTCCACTGCTGCTGGCTCTCTACGGTCAGTGCCAATGCACCGATTCATGACCTCCATTGTCACAGGACCTCCACTTTTGTAGGACCTTCACTGTCCAGGCAAACTGCAGGATCTCCAGTGTCTCAGGACATTTACTTGTGCAGAGCCTCCATTTATTCCAGACTTCAACTATTCCAAGGTCATCTACACTGTCTTAGGACCTCCAATATTGCAGGACCTCAAATGTCTCAGGACCTCAGGTGACATAGCACCTCCATTGTCCCAACACCCTTACTGTCCCAGAACCTCAATTTTCCCACGACCTATTCAGTTGCATGACCTCCAAAGTTGGAAGAACTGCAGGGTATGAGAGCCTCAACTGTTGCAGGACCTCCAATGTTGTAGGAACACAATATTCCTACACTGGACCTACACTGTCCATCACCTTCACTTTCCTAGCACCTCCACTCTCACAGGACCTACACTGTTGCAGGAACTCCATTGTCTGAGTACCTGCATGTCTCAGGACCTCGAATGATCCAGAACCTCTAATGGTGCAGGACCTCCACTGTCACCAGACTTCCACTGTCTCAGGACATCCACTCTATCACCAACTAGACTTTTGCAGAACTTCTACTGGAACAGGATTTCCATTGTGGCTGGTCTCACATTGTCTAAGGCCTCCACTATCACAGACTTTCAGATGAATTTGTAAAGCTGTAGAACTTCAAAGAGCTCCATGAGAAGGTATAGACGTGTCTCAGACTCAATTCCTTGGTGAAGCAATATGATGTTGGGGTGGATTAATATCTTCATTATATTTGCCATGGTCTGGTCTGGGTGGCATCCTTGCTGCTTCTTTCCATGCATTTTGATAACCATTGTAGCAGTACTTCCACTGTCCCAGAACCTGCACTACCCTAAGAACTCCCTTGTCACAGGACATCCACTCTGGTAGTAACTCGGCTGTCAGGAAACTCCACAGACTCAGTACCTCCAAACTGCAAGATCTCTACTGGCACAGGAATTCTACTGTCCCTGAACATCCACTGTCACAGCACTTCAACTGTTTCAAGGACCTCTATTGTCGCAAGACCTCCTATATCACGGTTATAAGGACCTGCATTGTCAAAAGACCTCCATTGTCTCAGCCCTTCCACTTTCTCAGGACCTCCAAGCTGCAGGAACTCTACTGGCACAGGTTATCCATTGACACTGCTTTTCCACTGTTGCAGGACCTCAACTGTTATAAGGACCTCCACTGTGGCAGGACCTTCAGTGTCTCATCAACTTCACGGTGAGCAACACCAATGTGCAAGACCTCTACTAGCACAGTATATGCACAGTATCTATACTTAGACTGTTGCAGTACCTTAACTGTTGCAGGACCTCCAATTTAGAACATGCACTCTTTTAGCAGCCAGACTTTTGCAGGACCTCTACTGGCACAATAATTCCTCTGTTGTTGGACCTCCACCGTCAGTTCAATGGCACTGACTCATGACATCCACTGTTGCAGGACCTCCAATGTTGAAGGATGTTCACTGTTGCAGGGCATTCCCTGTCAAAGGACCTCTGTTGATGCAGGATCTCCACTTACACTGTTATAGCAAACCAACTATTGCAGAACCTACAGTGTTGGAACAACTGCATTGTATCAGGACATTTACTGTTGCATGACCTGTAGTGTGGAAACACCCCCATTTTTACCAGATCTCAGCTGTCCCAGGCCCATCTCCACTGACTGAGGACCTCCAATAATGCAGGACATCCAATATTTCAGGACCTCAAATGTGCCAGGACCTCAACTGATGAAGGACCTCCAATATCGCAGCACCAAAACAGTCACAGGACCTCCATTGTCCCATCACCTTTACTGTCCCAGCACCTCCACTCTCACATGACCTACAATGGTGCATAAACTCCAATGTCCGAGCAACTGCACTGTTTCAGGACCTCGATTGTTCCAGAACCTCCAATGGTGCAGGACCTCCACTGTCACCAGATCTCCACTGTCTTAGAACATCCACTCTATCACCAACTCGACTTGTGTAGAACCTCTCCTGGCACAGCATCTCCATTGTGCCTGGTCTGACATTGTCTCAAAACTTCAGCTATCACGGGAATTCCACTGTAGCAGGACCTCCTCTGTCTTAAGACAACCCCTTTTGCAGGACCTTTACTGTGCAAGGAACTCCACTGTTGCAGGACATCCATTCTTGCAACACCTGCATTGTCTCAGGACCTCCACTGTACCAATCCCATCTCCAATGTCTCAGGACGCCCACTCTTTCAGGACCTCCACTGTTGCATGATCTTGAATGTAAAAGGACCTTCGCTAT
Source organism: Rattus norvegicus (assembly GCF_021556685.1). NCBI lineage: Eukaryota > Metazoa > Chordata > Mammalia > Rodentia > Muridae > Rattus > Rattus norvegicus. The sequence goes on along the minus strand of NC_141534.1, from coordinate 60,699,667 downwards.
CTCAGTGCCTCCACTGTTGCACGAACTACAATGTCTCTCAGTGCCTCCACTGTTGAAGGACCTGCAATGTCACGGGTGCTGCATTGTTTTATCAACACCACGATCACTTAATACAAGGCTTTGCTGGTTATTTATTTTGAAGCTTAATGGAGAATGATGTTATTTTGACAAAATAAGAATTTGTTCCAAACCACTTGTGATTAATTGCCATATGTGCAAGGATCAGTTGCCCCTAGAAGATTGCATGAATCCATAGGCCTCTAGACCTCACCTTGTGGGAACCGTTTCCTTTTGGTGGTGATACCGTCCTGGTAAAGGCATGGGGTAACAGGACAACTCTGAAGTCTGGGGTACACATCAATCATATTGAGTCCTTGTTCGGAAGAGGAGAAATCTAGAAGAGGGAGAAGAATTGTCAGAAGAATCATACAGTACTTAAAAAGTTAAGACAGAAACGATTTTGCAGAAATGGATACCAGAGACAGAGCTAAGCAACACAGAGCAAACTGGGTAGAACAAAGCACAAAGGTACCTGTCCTTGCCTGCCTGCCGCTTATTTTTTGGATGCTGTCTCCAGCCCTCATTTCTCAGGAGAGATACTGTCCTATCCCAGGAGAGTTTTCTTGCTTGATTGAGCACAGGAACACTGCTTCATTTGGATATTCCTAATTTCTTGGACCATCCCTTGAATCCTCTTAGCCAGCCACTGATGGGGACAGACTCGCCCTCTCCTCATGCACAGAGAGAAAATAGGCTGTCTTCTGTGTTCTCATTGATGCTTCTGTTCGGCCTGAGGCTGCTTGTTGAATGAAGGAAGAAGACACTCTGGCATGTATGTTTTGTCCAGGTCATCTGTAGTGGCCTGAGAAGAAAGCCAGTCCCAGTGGTTCTTCTGAAAGCTCTATGACTAGAATATGGACAAAGGCATAAATGAGGCCATGGGGTTGACAAGTCCAATGTGTCAATGGTGGGTTGGTTTCCACTCCTCTGCAGTCCAGTCCTAGAGGGACAGCAGCATAATCATTAAGGGTAGGGAATGGAGCCATTACTAGACTCACTGTCTGAGCCTGGGTATGAAGCCAGGCATCAGAATAGCCTGTCCTTCCAGTAAGCAGTTGGATGCCATGATCCGCTTAGACTTTCTTTGATGTAAAGAATCTTTATGTCTTGTGTTTTGAATGGAACATGTTGCACTACTTCCAAAATTCCAGGGTGTGGCCTGATAGGTATCATTTCTTCATAGGGATTTGGGAAACGCTCCCAATCTTCTTTGAAACAGGGGTGCATTATCATGTCTATGACTGATATTTCTGGGTTTGACTGTTATTAAATGCTAAGCAGGTCATCTAGCTCTCTTGACACCCCACAGTGGTCAAGATGCACACCTGCCACAACCTGTCTTTTCACCTCTTATATTACAACAGAGGTAACTTTTTCAGCTACCATAAAATGTAAGACTAACATTCATATGTGGTTCTTTGGACCATCATAAGTATAACCCAGGAAGAGTTCAGGGGCATCAAAAGTGTTAGCACCGTAGTACAGGTTCAGCATTTGATCTGGTTTGTCTTGGGTACTAAGGCCAATGTCGATGATTTTGACTTTATTGTTCTTATCCACCATATATTTGTTTTGAAGTCCTGTATTTATTCTGTGCCCCTCACAGTAGATCCAGGCTGGTAATATCTGCATAAGTATTTCCCATACCTTGTCTTTCACTATGTAGCCATACTTTCAGATACATTTATGAAGACATTGAACCTCACACAGCTTCATGACAAGGTATCTACTTGTTTTCGTCTCAATTATTGAAGATGATGTTGGAGTGGTTAACCACAATTGTCATCATTGCCATGGTCATTATTGGATGGCATAAGTGCTTCTTCCTCACAAGGACTTGGAGGCCACTGTAGCAGGACATCCACTGTCTTAGCACCTGCTTTTTCCCCACACCTCCACTGTGCTGACTGTCCAAGCCTATTTTGTGCTGTCTTGCCTGTGAACTTCCTGCCTTTGCAGAAGGAAGTAGGATGCCATGGTCTGGTTATAATTTTGTTCAGTTGAAGTGTCCTTAGCTTCCAGCACTTGGAATCCTATATATTCCATTGCTCTTATACTTACAGGGTCTGGCCTGAGGGGGATCAGTTGCTCATAGGGATTTGGGAACTGCGTCTAGCCTTAGTTGAACTAGGGTTGCATCATGACCACAGTGACTTTTGGCCTATATCTAGGGTTGACTGTCATTAGGAGGCTAAGTAGGTCCTTCTGACACCACACCAGAGGCACCACACACTCCTGCTTCAACCTGTTTTCTCAACTCTAGAATGAAGCAAGAGTCAAATGGAAACTTTCTGACTGCCATGAAATATAAAACTCCACCTAAGGTTCAAATTTAGTTCTTTGGAACGTCATAAAATTTGCCAAAGAAGAGTTCAGGAACACAAAAAGTATAAGTACTGCAGTGCTGGTTCATCATTTACCCTGAATGGAATGGGATACTAAGGCCAAAGTTGGTAATTTTGACTTTCCCATTGATGTACAACAGAATATTCTTTGGCTTTAGGTGCCTGTGAAATATTGTGTGCCCATAGCAGTAGCTCATCACAGCTATTATTTACACAATATTTTGCTGGCCTTGCCTTGCTCTAGGTAGCCATATTTTGGGTGTATTTGTAAAGCTGTTGCCCTTCAACCAGCTCCATGAATAGATGTATTGTTTTGGTCTAAATTACTTGAAGAATCGAGATGATGTTGGGGTGATCAACCATCATCATCACTTCCATGGTCATTGCTGGCTGGCATTATTTCTTCTCTAATACAAGGACTTTGTTGGACACTGTCACAGGAACACCAGTGTGGTAGAAACTCTGTTGTCAAATCAACTCCACATTCTCAGGGCCTCCAAATTGCAGGGCCTCTCCTGGCACAGGACATACACTTTCCCTGTACTTCTACTCTCACAAAGTCTCAACTTTTCAGGACCTGAACTATTGTAGGACCTTCACTGTTGCAGAAAATTGATTCTCTCAGCAACTAGTATGTTGCAGGACCTCAGCCCGCAGAGAAATTCCACTGCCGCAGGACCTGCAAGGTCAATGTAAATCTAGAGTCTCAAGACCTCCACTGTTGCAGGAGCTCCAGTGTTGTAGGATGTCCAATTTTGCAGGGCCATCACTGTCAAAGGACCTCCTCTGCCACAGCCTAGACCTTCAGACTTAACTGTAAAACTAGTGGCATTCAAGTAGCACCATGACAAGGTATTATCTTGTCTCAGACTCAATTACTTGCGTAATTGAAATGAATTTGAAATGAAGTTAGAGTGGTCAAAAATCATCATCGTTACGAGCACTTTGATGTGCACTGTAGCAGGACATCCACTGTTCCAGTGTGGCTTCTGTCCCAGTACCTCCACTATCACTGGACTTCCAGTGTCGTAGGACCTTCTCACTAACAGCGGCTGCATTGTCAGGACCCTCAATTTTCAGGACATCTACTGTCACAGTATGTGTACTGTTGCTGGACTTTCATTGTCATTGCACCTAAACTGTCACAAGGTCATCCAATGTCACAGAGCAGTGTCTCAACACCTCTACTCTCCCAGGACCCCACTGTCACAGGACCTCCAATAACTCAGGAAATCCAAGTTCCATTACCTCAACTGGCACAGCGTGTCCACCCACTGATGTTGGACTTTCACTGTGGTAGCACCTCAACTATCACATGAAGCCCACTATTGAACGACCTCCACTTTTCAGGACATCTATTTCCTCTGAAACTAGAATTGGCAGGACCTCCTCTGTCACAGTACGTCTACTGTCGAAGCACTTCCACTATCACAGGACCTCTAGTGCTGCAAGGCTTTCACTATTATAGCATTTCTATTGTCGCCACACCTCTACTGGCTCTCCTACACCTGTACTGTCCCATCACCTCCTAGGTCAAAGATCCTGACTCGTGCATCAGTTGAAGTTTTTCAAGACCTCCACTGTAGCAGCATATCCACTGTCCCAGCTGCTACTCCACTGTCAAAGGACCTGAAATGTCTTAGGAACTCCACTGTTACAGGACCTCAACTGATGAAGCACCTCAACTGTCACAGTACCTCCACTCTTGCAGTACCTCCAAAAACTCAGCCACTCCACTGTCACAAGTCTTCCAATTTGAAGGAACTCGACTGTTGCAGCACCTCCACAGTTGTCGAAGCACCATTGATATGGCACTTCCCCTGTCCTGGGACCTCCATAGCTTCTACTCTATATTCTGAGGACCTCAACTGTTGAAGCACATCCACTGTCCCAGGACCTCCATTGACAATGGACCTCATTGTGTCAGGAACACCACTTTTGCTTGGTCTGTCCCTAAAGCCTCTGGGCTGGCACTAGCTGAGGACAGACTTTCTCCCTACTGAGGCATACCAGGAGAGTAGTTTGGCTTCTGTGTTCTTATTGCCATTGTTCTTCTCAGTGAGGCTGATTATTTAGTGTATTCATCGACACTGGATGCATGGATGCATGTTTCTCCATTGTGGGTGTCATCTGGGGTGGCCTGAAGAGAGAAGGGCAGCACCAGGTGCTCTTATGCCTAATCATGGACCAGTTTATGGCCGCAGGGAAACAGAAAGCCATTGGAGGATGATGAGACCAGTGTGCTTAGGGTGGGGTAGCTTCCACTCCTCTTGAGCCCAAAGGGAATGAATCATTATCATCAAGGGTAGGGAATAACTGAACTCAATGTGTGAGCCTCTGTTGTTCAGCCTTGCACCTGGAGAACTTGCCAGGACAGTAAGCAACATGATCCCATGGGTTGATTATACATTGTAATATCTTAGGCTCTGGACTCAGTATGTTCCATGTTGTCCACAATTACAGGGTCTTGTGTGATGGAGCTCAGTCCTCATAGGGATTTGAGAAAGCCTTCCGGTCTTCCTTTAACCAGCGTTACATCATCACATCAGTGACTGTCATCCTATATTTCATGTTGAGTATCATTAAGAGGCTAAGCAGGTTATCCATCTCTTCTAACACCCAACAGGTGGCAGAATACAATTGCCACAACAAGTCTTTTCAAATCTAGTATGAATACAGAGTAAAGATCTTAACTTTTTAAGTACCATGTAAAACTAAGGTCCAAATGTCATTTTGTGGACTATCATACAGTTTGCTGGGCAAGAGTTCAGGAGTTCCAAAAGACAAAGCACCACAGTGCCAGTTCAGCATTGCCCTGGTTCAACTTGTGTTCTAAGGCGAAAGAAAGTCTACGATTTTAACTTACCCATTTATGTCCAACATAATCTTATATGGTTTGAGTTCCCTGTGTACTATACCGTGCTCATGGCATTAGCTCACAGTTGCTCTAATTTGCCTAAATATTTGCCTGACTTTATCCTCCTCTACCTTACCCCCATTTTCTGGTGTTTTCATAAAACTGTTGTCCTTCAATGAGCTCTTACTTGGGGAAATAAGATGCTGTTCAGGTGGTCGACCATCATCATTGTCTCTGCCTTGGTCATGAGTGGCTGGCACCATTGCTTCTTTAGAAGCAGTTTGATGGTCATGGGGCTGCCAGGGAGCTGATGGTGTGGTATTGGGACCTTGGTGTTGCTCCTGTGTCCCATGGTCCTTAAGTCTTTGTATTGACAGTGGAAGTATACCTCCTCAGAGGAGATTCTGCTCAGGTCTAGGGTGTTGTAACTCCTCCTTACTATGTGTAAGCATTTTAGTTAAAAACTACAAATATTCCCTAGAAATAACTTAATAAGAATAGAATAAAAATGATGAAAAAGATGTAGTGAAATTACTATATGTGTTAACTCAAAATGAGCAAAATGTCTTGTGGATTGCTCTTTGTATTTTTGCTTTCCCAACAAGGTGCAATAGATCACATATTCAGATGATGTCAGGTGAAATAGTATTTAGCCAAATAAAGGTTACTTCCTCTGATTGGACAATGGAAGGAAAAGGTAGAGCAGAATGCATTGGAAAAGGGAGAGAAAGAAAAATAGAGATGGAGGATGTGGGCAAGAAGGAGATGGAGGAGGAAGAGGTTGAAAATGGAGCAGACCCCTGTGGCCTGGAGGAGCCACAAATAGCTAGAGATTTCATAAATGGGCAATAGAGTGGTGTAGAGGTGTATTTGTCCAATCTAATCGCACACTTTGTCGTTATATTATTGAGTTTTCTGTTCCTTGCATTGGCGTTTTTGGTTTGGAGATTTACCCATGTAAATCTGGTTAGTATAAATCTCTGGTATTTTCATTTCAAATGACGAAGGCAAGTCCTGTGAGAGGTACTTTACCCAGCCTTCTGCAGGCCAGCCAGAGGGTGTGGGTGGGATGAGAAATGCAACAGCACTCCAGGCACTTCAGTTAAAATTTGTTTGGTTAAAGTAGCAAACTAACAGCAGGAACCAAGACAAGATGGCTTCATGGAACTAGCCATGTAGGGTGAACCTAACCACTGATACCAGAGCATAGAATGAATTAGCATGGGTTTAATTTAAAACTACATGCAATAGATGACGTCGAGTGTGGTAGTCAACAATCCACTAGGGAGTTAGGATTCTTGTCCTAGGGATGAGAGAATTAGATTCCTGAATGAGCAGAGATGAGTCAAGGGACTCCAGCACATGGGAATCTTAAACACAGGGATAGACAGACCCAAATCAGGCTCTGAGTTCTCCTCCTGTAAAAAGAATCAGTATAATGAATGGCTCCAGGCAGAGAGGGAAAGTAAAGGGTGCCTGCTTTTAATAAAGTTTGGTTTAGTTGTTGCTAATTTGGTTTAATTGGATAGAAGAGGACACAATTTTGGCCTCAGTCACCTGGGGAATTCCTCCTGAGGTTCAGAGCTAACTCAGGGAAAATGGGCCCAGATTATCTGGGAGCTCCTGCTGTGCAGGGAGAAGCTGAGCTAACAGAAAAACTACAACCTGCAAAGCAGACAACAGAGATTGGATGAGGATAAAATCCTCTAGGAAAGTCTCAGTGTCTCACAGGATGCTCCTGTTCTCTCAAAAGTGGGTTCAATATCCTGGCCTGGCAGATTAGAAAAGGCCGGAAAGAAAGGTTTCTACTGTGCTTGTTTGGTTTAGTTACTTTGTTGAGAATTTAATTTTCAAAATGTGTGTGATTTTGAATTTTCTGGTTATTTTACTATTTTTCTGGGAAAGATGTCAAGCTAAAAATCTTTCTGGTTACTGGCTAAAGGACATGCTAGTTTGGGAGAAAGACCTTATGTTTCTGCTTATAGGAAATGTAATTAGGCCCTGGACTCCTTCCAGAGTTCTCTGGGTCAGAAAGGGCAGAGGGAGCCACCCTGAAGAACTAGAAAATTCTAGAGAACCAAACAAGAAAGGTAAAGATTCCTTCACAAGGCATGAGCAAAGACTTATGATTGGTTATTTTTTTTTAAGGAAAACAACATTTAATTGGGGCTGACTTACAGTTCAGAGGTTTAGTCCATTATTTTTTTTTTCATCTTTATTAACTTCGGTGTTTCTTATTTACATTTTGATTGTTATTCCCTTTCCTGGTTTCCAGGCCAACATCCCCCTAGACCCTCCCCCTCCCCTTCTCGATGGGTGTTCCCCTCCCAATCCTCCCCCCATTACCACCCTCGCCCCAACAATCTTGTTCACTGGTGGTTCAGTCTTGGCAGGACAAAGGGCTTCCCCCTCCACTGATGCTCTTACTAGACTATTCATTGCTACCTATGAAGTTGGAGAGCAGGGTCTGTCCATGTATAGTCTTTAGGTAGTGGCTTAGTCCCTGGAAGATATGGTTGGTTGGCATTGTTGTTCATATGGGGTCTCGAGCCCCTTCAAGCTCTTTCATTCCTTTCTAAGATTCCTTCAACGGGGGTCCCATTCTAAGTTCAGTGGTTTAATGATGGTATTCGCCTATGTATTTGCTGTATTCTGGCTGTGTCTCTCAGGAGAGATCTACATCCAGTTCCTGTCGGCCTGCACTTCTTTGCTTCATCCATCTTGTCTAATTGGGTGGCTGTATATGTATGGGCCACATGTGGGGTAGGCTCTGAATGGGTGTTCCTTCTGCCTCTGTTCTAAACTTTGCCTCCCTATCTCCTCCCAAGGGTATTCTTGTTCCCCTTTTAAAGAAGGAGTGAAGCATTCTCACTTTGGTTATCCTTCTTGAGTTTCATGTGTTCTGTGCATCTAGGGTAATTTGAGCATTTGGGCTAATATCCACTTATCAATGAGTGCATACCATGTGTGTTTTTCTGTGATTGGGTTACCTCACCCAGGATGATATTTTCCACTTCCATCCATTTGCCTATGAATTTCATGAAGTCATTGTTTTTGATAATTGTTTAAGTAGTATTCCATGTGTAGATGTACCACATTTTCTGTATCCATTCCTCTGTTGAAGGACATCTGGGTTCTTTCCAGCTTCTGGCTATTATGAATAAGGGTGCTATGTGTGTCTTTGTTGTATGTTGGGGCATCTTTTGGGTACATGCCCAAGAGAGGTATAGCTGGGTCTTCAGTTAGTTCAAAGTCCAATTTTCTGAGGAACGTACAGGCTGATTTCCAGAATGGTTGTACCAGCCTGCAATCCCACCAACAATGGAGGAGTGTTCCTCTTTCTCCACATCCTCGCCAACCTCTGCTGTCACCTGAGTTTTTATCTTAGCCATTTCTGACTGGTGTGAGGTGGAATCTCAGGGTTGTTTTGATTTGCATTTCCCTGATGACTAAGGATATTGAACATTTCTTTAGGTGCTTTTTGGCCATTTGATAATCCTCAGCTGTGAATTCTTTGTTTTGCTCTGAACCCCATTTTTAATAGGGTTATTTGTCTCCCTGCAGTCTCACTTCTTGAGTTCTTTGTATATTTTGGATATAAGCCTTCTATCAGTTGTAGGATTGGTAAAGATCTTTTCCCAATCTGTTAGTTGTTGTTTTGTCCTAATGACAGTGTCTTTTGCCTTACAGAAGAAGCTTTGCAGTTTTATGAGATCCCATTTGTCGATTCTTGATCTTAGAGCATAAGCCATTGGTGTTCTGTTCAGAAATTTTCTCCAGTGCCCATGTGTTCCAGATTCTTCCCCACTTTTTCTTCTATTAGTTTGAGTGTATCTGGTTTGATGTGGAGGTCCTTGATCCACTTGGACTTAAGCTTTGTACAGGGTGATAAGCATGGATCGACCTGCATTCTTCTACATGCTGACCTCCAGTTGAAGCAGCACCATTGCTGAAAATGCTATCTTTTTTTCCATTGGATGGTTTTGGCTCCTTTGTCAAAAATCAAGTAGCCATAGGTGTGTGGGTTCATTTCTGGGTCTTCAATTCTATTCCATTGGTCTATCTGTCTGTCTCTGTACCAATACCATGCAGTTTTTATCACTATTGTTCTGTAATACTGCTTGACTTCAGGAATAGTGATTCCCCCAGAAGTCCTTTTTTTTTTAATTTAGAGAATACTTTATTAGTTTTTGTAATCAAACCCACGTATATAAGACCTTACATATTTAATACAGTGTGTTACCCCTGTACAAATGGAAAAAACTTAAGTTCAACATTTCTAGACCAATATGGCTGTTAATTTCTGTACAGTGCCAACTCAACACAGTAAACAGGGATACTTTTTCCGAAGTTGACAGCACAGCTAAAGTTTCAAAAAATTCAAATTATATATCTGTATATATATATTTATATTTATATAAAAGGACCAATAATAGCAGTGTGTTATGCATCAACAGCAGCAACAGCTTTTCCAGGTTCTGCAGTCATCTGAACAAAACTGTAGAGACATCCAGCACACTCCATTAAAAAAAAAAAAAAGTAAAAAAACAAAACACGAGAAAACAGCACAGTTCTGTTACTCTTGTGGTACCTGGCACCATTTTTTTTTAATTAGCTTCTCAATCATCATCTGGAAAGAAAACATTCTGAGCAACATCATTAAAAACAGCTCTGATAAAGCACGGTCACTACTACGTATCATAAAGCAGGTACAAGCTATTTTACATCCACAGAGGTATGATACAGTACTGTCCTACATCTATAATACTAGAGGATACAATTTAAAAGGCATTATTTGAGACTTGATTCTACTTTTCCAGCAGAGGGCCCAAAGGATGGTGTGACACAGCTTTGTAAAGAAACATACTCTAGACAGGATTTCCTTTCACTAGTGGCACACTTCTAAGGACTCATTCTCTCCATGAATGTCAGCTAAAACCGTTATTAAAAAAATGAAATATCTCTAGAACAAAACCGTATAACTACCGGATTCACATGAAGATGACCTAGTGGAGACAAGCTGGACCTCACCTTACCAACAAGCTATCAAATCTGTTATGTTTAAACAGTGAGACCTCCAAGGAAGGAGATGCCAAGTAGTGCTTACTCTTGTGGTACCTGGTACCATTTTTTTTTAAATTAGCTTCTCAATCATCATCTGGAAACCAATCGAAGATGAGGATTGAGAGTTCATCTTGGTGGATTTTTCCTTTGATGAATATGAAGTGTCCTTCCTTATCTTTTTTGATGACTTTTAATTGAAAATTGATTTTATTTGATATTAGAATGGCTACTCCAGCTTGCTTCTTCTGACCATTTGCTTGGAAAGTTGTTTTCCAGCCTTTCACTCTGAGGTAGTGTCTGTCTTTATCTCTGAGGTGTGTTTCCTGTAGGCAGCAGAATGCAGGGTCCTCATTGCGTATCCAGTTTGTTAATCTATATCTTTTTATTGGGGAGTTGAGGCCATTGATGTTGAGAGATATTAAGGAATAGTGATTATTGCTTCCTGTTATATTCATATTTGGATGTGAGGTTATGTTTGTGTGCTTTCATTCTCTTTGTTTTGTTGCCAAGACGATTAGTTTCTTGCTTCTTCTAGGGTATAGCTTGCCTCCTTATGTTGGGCTTTACCCTTTATTATCCTTTGTAGTGCTGGATTTGTAGAAAGATATTGTGTAAATTTGGTTTTGTCATGGAATATCTTGGTTTCTCCATCTATGTTAATTGAGAGTTTTGCAGGATACAGTAACCTGGGCTGGCATTTGTGTTCTCTTAGGGTCTGTATGACATCAGTCCAGGATCTTCTGGCCTTCATAGTTTCTGGCGAAAAGTCTGGTGTGATTCTGATAGGTCTGCCTTTATATGTTACTTGACCTTTTTCCCTTACTGCTTTTAATATTCTTTCTTTATTTTGTGCGTTTGGTGTTTTGACAATTATGTGACGGGAGGTGTTTCTTTTCTGGTCCAATCTATTTGGATTTCTGTAGGCTTCTTGTATGCCTATGGGTATCTCTTTTTTTAGGTTAGGGAAGTTTTCTTCCATGATTTTGTTGAAGATATTTACTGGTCCATTGAGCTGGGAGTCTTCACTCTCTTCTATACCTATTATCCTTAGGTTTGATCTTCTCATTGAGTCCTGGATTTCCTGTATGTTTTGGACCAGTAGCTTTTTCCGCTTTACATTATCTTTGACAGTTGAGTCAATGATTTCTATGGAATCTTCTGCTCCTGAGATTCTCTCTTCCATCTCTTGTATTCTGTTGGTGAAGCTTGTATCTACAGCTCCTTGTCTTTTCTTTTGATTTTCTATGTCCAGGTTTGTTTCCATGTGTTCTTTCTTGATTGCTTCTATTTCCATTTTTAATTCCTTCAACTGTTTGAGTGTGTTTTCCTGGAATTCTTTCAGGGATTTTTGCGATTCCTCTCTGTAGGCTTCTACATGTTCTCTAAGGGAGTTCTTTATGTCTTTCTTGAAGTCCTCCAGCATCATGATCAAATATGATTTTGAAACTAGATCTTGCTTTTCTGGTGTATTTGGATATTCCGTGTTTGCTTTGGTGGGAGAATTGGGCTCCGATGATGCCATGTAGTCTTGGTTTCTGTTGCTTGGGTTCCTGCGCTTGCCTCTCGCCATCAGATTATCTCTAGTGTTACTTTGTTCTGCTATTTCTGACTGTTGCTAGACTGTCCTATAAGCCTGTGTGTCAGGAGTGCTGTAGACCTGTTTTCCTGTTTTCTTTCAGCCAGTTATGGGGACAGAGTGTTCTGCTTTCGGGCGTGTAGTTTTTCCTCTCTACAGGTCTTCAGCTGTTCCTGTGGGCCTGTGTCTTGAGTTCACCAGGCAGGTTTCTTGCAGGGGAAAAGTTGGTCCTACCTGTGGTTCCAAGGCTCAAGTTTGCTCGTGGGGTACTGCCCAAGTCCTCTCCGCAGCGACAGCAACTGGGAAGATCTGCGCCGCTCTTTCCGGGAGCCTCCGTGCACCAGGGTTCCAGATGACGTTTGGTGTTTTCCTCTGGCGTCTGGATGTGCACAGAGTGCAGTCTCTTCTGGTTTCTCAGGCGTGTCTGCCTCTCTGAAGGTTTAGCTCTCCCTCCCACGGGATTTGGGTGCAGAGAACTGTTTATCCGGTCTGTTTCCTTCAGGTTCCGGCGGTGTCTCAGGCGCAGGGATCCTGCCGCTCCTGGGCCCTCCCCTACGGGAACCCAGAGGCCTTATACAGTTGCCTCTTGGGCCAGGGATGTGGGCAGGGGTGGGCAGTGTTGGTGGTCTCCTCCGCTCTGCAGCCTCAGGAGTGCCCACCTGATCAGGCGGTGAGGTCTCTCTCCCACAGGGTTTGGGAGCAGAGAGCTGCTGCGGGCCGGGATCCGCGGGTGTGGGACTTCCGGTGATTGGTTATTATTAAATTTGGCTCATAAATAGACTATCTTTTCACATGCTCAAACAAAGAGCAATTTCATCTTGAGTAGTCAAGGTATTTTATGTTAAACTGGTTCTCAATCGGCTTAGCAATCGAGCCTTAGGATGCAGAGTAACAAGTGCATAGAAGTAGCCATGGAGGCTGTGTGAAACTCTGATGCTTGTGTTTAGCCAGACTTAGTGCTGGGTTATTTTAAAATTGCATGTAGCATAATGTGCTTGAAATGAACTAAAATCAAAGTTAGAAAAATAGAATATATATCATGGAAAGATATCAGGGAAAAGGCTAAAAACAAAAATCCCAAGTAAAATCCAAACAAATAACCAACTTTATATTCTGTTCAGCAGAGTCATGAAGCTCTCTAGAAGGAGACAAGAGAGGATGCATCTGTTGGGCTATCTCAGACAAACTCTGCACCAGAGCACCTGTTCAAAGAGATTAGGGCATCATTACTATATCATGGATGTTTACGGGGAAATTGAATAAATTAACAGCTGAGTTGTGGAATTCTATAGATCTATAAAATAATCCGCAGTGGATAATAAAAAGTTATGAAATATCTTCCAGCTTCTTAATCAGAACTATAAATTTTCAATGTAGCCCATGGATGCTGAGGGTAACTGTGATTTCAAGGTCATTTCCAATCATCTATGTTAAGTGTTTTGACTCAAGGAAAGTGGCATTGCCATAGATGAAATCAGTTAAAGGCATATTTATTTCAGCTTTACCAAGTAACTGGTCAAAAGTCAGTTCAAAAAGTTGCCATTATTGAGTGTACTTTTTTCCTCTCAGTTACTTCATGTATTTTCTCACTTATTTAAATTTCCATACATCTATACAGTAAAATATGGTCTTATCAACCCTAACTACTCTCCCTCAAATTCTAAAAGATTCCTCTCAGAATCCCTCTTTTAACTCTATAGCCCTGGTTAGTCTGGGACTGGCTGTGTAAATCAGATTAGTCTAGAACTCACAGAGGTCCACCTGAATCAGATCCTGGGTTAAAAGTCAGCACCACTAAACCACCCCTCTGTGTGTGTGTGTGTGTGTGTGTGTGTGTGTGTGTGTGTGTGTACAGAAATACACATAAACACATTTTTTGTATCTCATTAAGCCCTGTTAGACCTGGTCAGGCTTGCATACTGTGTGTACAGCTGTTCACTGGGAGTCGTACCAATGGCCTTCCCCCAAGGAAGAATGAATTTCTATCAGCTGCTGTTAACTGCAGCTCCTCATTTGATGCAAGGGCTTATAATTTCTTCTCCCACCCATGCATGATGTGCAGACAAATGCCACATCTGTCACTTTACTCATATACTAATAAAATGTTGTGGTGTTTTCAAATATTTATATATATATATATATATATATATATATATATATATATTGTGCATGTATAATGACACATCGTATATACTCGTAGTGGCTATTCCTGGTTGTGAACTTGACTATAAGTGGAATGAACTACAACCCAGAATTGTAAAGCTCACCCTTGATCCTGATGTTGAGGCTGGGAGATACAAGTTTCTGAACTGCATCTTGGCATGGAGATCATGAGGCAAAGTGGCTAGGAATCTCAGGAGCTTAAGGCAAGGAGGTCTCTGAGTTCAAGGTCACCTGGGACAAAGCAAGTCCCAGATCCAGCTGTGGTTGTATGCACCTTTAACCTGGGACACACCTTCTGCTGGGGATTTACATGAGGACATTGGAAGAAGGAAGAGTCTCTCTTTTTCACCTGCCTGTCTGCCTGCCTTGTGGGACTGAGCCACTGCTAGATCCTTGGACTCCCATTCATACCTGCTGCTGATCATGGTTGGGGAGTTGGACTACAGACTGCAAGTCATCAACCAATTGTCTCTCTGTACAGAGATTACCCATAAGTTCTGTGACTCTAAAGAACCCTATATAAGACAATTCTCTTTTATAATATATAATTTCTATTTATATATTAATGTACAATGTAATTTATTATTTTATTCATAATTTTATTACATACATCCATATATTTATATGTAAATAAAACACAGGTTGTATGCCTATGAAACGGTAACACACTGCATACTTGATGACTGCTGCCTTGTCCCTACTCCCTACTGCAGGGGAGAAAATGGACCAGTCTCACCAATGAAAAAGGTAAACTAAAATGTTAACTACTGGGTGGAAATACAGATGGTGTGCATATAAAATAACATCTTCTTGATTCCTTCTTTAGAAATTTTTCTTCATTTGTTGAAGTCACTTTTTATGATACATTATTATATGATATACTATCTCACAGTTATTAAGGTAAGTTATTTTTATTGTTACTACAAAAGTATACACATAATGTTTGCTACTTCCAGTAATGTCCGGGTAAGGCTTCATGCACATGACTGCATTGTATAATATTTCCCTATGTGATCCAAAAACTCTTTTGTTGTTATATTATGATCTCTAAGCAGAATATTGATGATCCTGAAATTATATACCATACCTAAGATTTTTCTCAAACATTTCATTAGCTTTCCATAGAATGCTATTGTAAGTGCATTTGACTGTTCAGTTCCAGGGTATGAATTCCAGTAGAGTACTTTCTGGATAATAGTTCCTTACAAAATGCTGTTAACTGCTTCCTCCAAGAAGTTAATTTCTTGTTTTAAAATTTATAAATTATGTTTAAATGGAAGATAGAGAAGGCAGATGCTGGATTATTTAGTACCAAGCTGGTTTTCTGTCCTGATGTGGGTAAGGGCTGGTCACTTGTTATGTTTCTCATTCCTTTAGATTTGTAGCTGTTTTAGACTTTATAAATAATCATTTTGAGTATTCCAAGTCCATAGGCATTTTCTGACCCAATTGTCCATTTTACAGGAGTATTTTTCTTAGAAGTTTGGAACCATAAAATAGAAATTTTCCTAACTAGTCAAGATTCCAGGGTATACGTGGGTAGGATTTTGCTCATTTCCTGCTGTGTGATTTCATTGTGCTGTTCTGACCTTGTTTTTGCATAGGGTGCTGGCCGGTATAAACTGGAAATGTATGTTAAGTCGTTGTCCAAGGCAGTGTTGCAGATGTGGCCAGTATTTGTTTTAAAGGAATCAGTGAAGGGCATTCTGCACTCGAGCTTTGTGAAAGAGTGTGCAGATGCTCATGGCTGTGGATGCTGTGTGGTGTGAAGAACACTGCAGTTCATTGAATATGGTGTGAGGAATGCTGCTGTGCACTGACTGTGTTGTGTGAGGAATGCTGCTGTGCACTGACTGTGTGGTGTGAGGAATGCTGCTGTGCACTGACTGTGTGGTGTGAGGAATGCTGCTGTGCACTGACTGTGTGGTGTGAGGAATGCTGCTGTGTACTGACTGTGTGGTGTGAGGGATGCTGCTGTGCACTGATTGTGTGGTGTGAGGAATGCTGCTGTGCATTGATGCTGCCTTTTTTCCCCACTGTTTTTTTTTTTATTAACTTGAGTATTTCTTATTTACATTTCTTTTTGTTCTTTTTTTTTTTTTTTTTTTTTCCGGAGCTGGGGACAGAACCCAGGGCCTTTCTCTTTCTAGGCAAGCACTCTACCACTGAGCTAAATCCCCAACCCCACCTTATTTACATTTCAAGTGTTATTCCCTTTCCCGGTTTCCAGGCAAACATCCCCCTCCCCCCTCCCCTTCTTTATTGGTGTTCCCCTCCCCATCCTCCCCACATTGCCACCCTCCCCCCAACAATCTAGTTCACTGGGGGTTCAGTCTTGGCAAGACCCAGGGCTTCCCCTTCCACTGGTGCTCTTAGTAGGAAATTCATTGCTACCTATGAGGTCAGAGTCCAGGGTCAGTCCAGTTAGGTAGTGGCTTAGTCCCTGGAAGCTCTAGTTGCTTAGCATTGTTGTTCATATGGGGTCTCGAGCCACTTCAAGCTCTTCCAATTCTTTCTCTGATTCCTTCAACGGGGGTCCTATTCTCAGTTCAGTGGTTTGCTGCTGGCATTCGCCTCTGTGTTTGCTGTATTCTGGCTGTGTCTCTCAGGAGCGATCTACATCCGGCTGTCAGCCTGCACTTATTTGCTTCATCCATCTTGTCTAATTGGATGGCTGTATATGTATGGGCCACATGTGGGGCAGGCTCTGAATGGGTGTTCCTTCTCTGTCTGTTTTAATCTTTGTCTCTCTATTCCCTGTCAAGTGTATTCTTGTTCCCCTTTTAAAGAAGGAGTGAAGCATTCACATTTTGATCATCTGTCTTGAGTTTCATTTGTTCTAGGCATCTAGGGTAATTCAACCATTTGGGCTAATAGCCACTTCTCAGTGAGTGCATACCATGTGTGTTTTTCTGTGATTGGGTTACCTCACTCAGGATGATATTTTCCAGTTACACCCGTTTGCCTACGAATTTCATAAAGTCATTGTTTTTGATACCTGAGTGATATTCCATTGTGTAGATGTACCACATTTTCTGTATCCATTCCTCTGTTGAAGGGCATCTGGGTTCTTTCCAGCTTCTGGCTATTATAAATAAAGGCTGCGATGAACATAGTGGAGCACGTGTCTTTTTTATATGTTGTGGCATTTTTGGGGTATATGCCCAAGAGTGGTATAGCTGGATCCTCAGGCAGTTCAATGTCCAATTTTCTGAGGAACCTCCAGACTGATTTCCAGAATGATTGTACCAGTGTGCAATCCCACCAACAATGGAGGAGTGTTCCTCTTTCTCCACATCCTCGCCAGCATCTGCTGTCACCTGAGTTTTTGATCTTAGCCATTCTCACTGGTGTGAGGTGAAATCTCAGGGTTGTTTTGATTTGCATTTCCCTTATGACTAAAATGTTGAACATTTCTTTAGGTGTTTCTCAGCCATTCGGCATTCCTCAACTGTGAATTCTTTGTTTAGCTCTGAACCCCATTTTTAATAGGGTTATTTGTCTCCCTGCGGTCTAATTTCTTGAGTTCTTTGTATATTTTGGATATAAGGCCTCTATCTGTTGTAGGATTGGTAAAGATCTTTTCCCAATCTGTTGGTTGCCGTTTTGTCCTAACCACAGTGTCCTTTGCCTTACAGAAGCTTTGCAGTTTTATGAGATCCCATTTGTCGATTCTTGATCTTAAACTCATGATGTAGACCAGGCTAGCCTTGAAGTTCTGATCCCCCTACCTACTGTGTGTCTTGAGTGTCTGGTATTACAGGCCCATTTCTCTATGGATTAGTAGCCCATGGAAGAGTCCATGATCCCATGACCCTCTAGTTCTCACCCTGTGGAGCTATTGGCCTAAGGGGGAGATGGAGTACATCTGAAGGGATGAGTCAACAAGACAACTCTGTAGAGTGGGGAACTCATCATTCATATTGGGTCCCTGCTGAGAAGAGGAGAAATCAAGAGGAGGGAGGAGATTGGTGTTGGGGAATCCTCCTCTTCCTCCTCTTTCTCCTCCTCCTCCTCTTCTGCTGCTAATGCTGCTGGTGCTATTGCTGTTTCTCCTGTTGGTGCTGTAGCTTCTACTGGTGTCTTTTCCTTGGCCATGTGTCTGAAATCACCTCCTGTTTATTCTCAGGACATGACAGAATTTCAAGATGGCACTGTGAGAGAAAAAAAGTCAATTTATTCTAAGCAAAAATCTTATGCAGTAGAATACTTAGATTACCATTTGGAGCTTTGATTGCCTTATTATTTTATCAAATCTTCTCTTCTACTTCTCAGTTAAGATTTTTGAAAGAAATCATTTAGAAATGTTACATATATATATATATATATATATATATATATATATATATCAATTGCTAGGTCTTAGGAATGAAAAAATCAGTATGCAAAACAATATGCATGCATGCAGGATTCTGACCATCAACAATAACCAACAAACTAGGTTGTTGATACTTATTCAGTGACAAACCTTGTTATTAATTTTAAGGCTTAAAGGAGTGGGATGTTACATTTGAAAACATAAGACTCTGTTCTGCAGCACTTGTGATTGATGACCACATGTGCTAGAACCAGTAGCCCATGGATGAGTCCATGAGCCCATGAATCTCTAGTCCTTACCCTGTGGGAGCTATTGGCCTAAGGGGGAGCTGGAGTCCATCTGAAGGGATGGGTCAACAAGAAAACTCTGTAGAGTGGGGAATTCATATTGAGTCCCTGCTGGGAAGAGGAGAAATCAAGAAGAGGGAGAAGGCTTGGTGTTGGGGAAACCTCATAAAAGAACTTAGAGAAGATACAAGGTAAGAATTGTGGGGAAAATGGAAACCAGAGACAAGAGGAAGGAGGAGCATAGAGCAAACTGGAAAGGACAAAGCACAAAGATACCTGGGCTATGCCTGCTGCTTGTTCTCTGGACTCTCCCTGTGGTTCATTTCTCGGGTGAGATGCTGTTCTGCCCCAGGCGAGGTTTCTTTCTCCTTGGCAAGCAGCAACAAAGATTAATCAGGGCATTTGCTATATTCATGGTCCACACCTTAAAACCTCTGTGCCGGACCCTGCTGGAGATGGGCTTATCCTCTAATGGGGCTCTGTGGGAGACTAGATTATCTTCTTTTATTTCCTTGTTGCTACTCTTCTCACTGAAGATGCTTGTTGTTTGAATGTATGGGACACTCATGGCACATTTGTGATAGTTGTCCTGTGTAGGTGTCATCGATAGTGGCCTGAGACGACCAGCCACAGTGGACTTTCTTCCTCCTTTTGTATGAACCTTCTGGCCATAATGAGATACGTGACCTTGGGAGAATGACACCTGCAAGGTGTCAAGGACTGGCAAGCTTCCACTCCTCTTTCTTTGTAATCTAAAAGCAGCAGCAGGATCAAGGCTAGGAAATGGGGCTGCAATGGGACTCACTTGCTGTGCCTGGGCTTGCAGCCATACCCCGGGAGAGCCTGCTGTTGTAGGAAGCAATAAGTTGCCATTTCCACATTATATTTTTCTTTTTATTAGGGAGTATTTTATTACAGAGGCTTGAAATCCCATGCATTTCATCGCACCCAAAATTTCAGGGTCTGGCCTGAGGGGAAGCAGTTCTTCACAACGAACTGTGAACCCCTTCCCGTGTTCTTTGAACCAGGCGTGTTTCATCACCTCGCTGGCTGTTGGTCTATACATTGGATTTACTGTTAGTAATTGACTAAGGAGGTTCTCCAGTTCTTCTGAAACCCCACAGGGGGCAGGATACACCCCTGCAACAACTTGTTTTTGTAATTCTTGGATGATCACAGAATCAAATGGGAGCTTTCCCACTACCATATAATACAAGACCACTCCTATTGTCCACATATCATTCTTCATCCCGTCATAAAGAAGTCCAAGGAAGCGTTCCGGGAAACCAAAAGAATATGCACCGCAGTGCTGGTTTAGCATTTGTCCAGGTTGTGTTTCGGTGCTAAGCCCAAAGTCGATGACTTTGACCTTTTTGTTTTTATCAATCATTATATTGTCCAGTTTGAGGTCTCGGTGAACAATCCCCTTTCCATGGCAGTAGCTCACTGCTGACAATATCTGTTCAAATATTTGCCGGGCCTCATCCTCCTCTATGTGCCCTGACTCTCTGATGTACTGGTAGAGTTCTTGGCCTTCCACCAGCTCCATTATGAGGTATATTCTTGTTTCCTTTTCAATAACTTGTATGAGAGACACTATGTTGGGGTGGTTGATCTTTCTCATTATGTTTGCTTCTGTCATGGCTGGCCGGCACCACTGCTTGTCCTTTCGCAGAACTTTGACAGCCACCGGGGTTCCTGTGAGCCGGTGGTGGGCCAGGAGGACTTTGGCGTTGCCCCCTTGCCCAATTGTCCCCAATACTTGGTATTGGGAATGGAAGTTGCCCTCCTCAGAGATACTGGGCTCGGGTGTAGGGGTTGGTAACTCCTCCTCAGTCTCTGTAGGCATTTTATCAGTACTAATGCTACCTAAAAATAACAAAAATGGAATCAAATAATGAAAAAGATGGAGCAATATAGGAGCTAAAATTACACTTGTGGTACCTAAAAGAAACAAAGGAAGAAGAAAAAAAAACAAACAAAGACAAAGTAAAATCTAGACTAGAAAAATAGAGCAAAATTATGAAAAAGTTAAGGGGAAAATATGAAGAGTCATAAGTAAAAGCCACCCAAATAACCAACCCCAAAAGAGAAAGCCAAGAGCACACACATACTAAATGCAATGATGAAAATAAAAATCGTCATACTACAATAGGATTGGTCGGCCAAAGATGGTCAATACTATGAATAGATGTTCATTGAAGAAAAAAAAAAACAGATGAAAGAAACGAGAGGAGAAGGAATTAGTATAAGACAAAACAAACAAATATAAAAAGCCAACACTTAAGGGAAAACTCCATTGAATTTCAGGACCTAGTGATCCACAAAAATCCACAACTCTCCAGAGCAAAATACTGAAAATTAAAATTAACCAACCACAAGGAATAAGGCAGTTAAATATCAGTGAACAGTAAACCTTAAACAAAGGCCGAAGAGTCAAAGTGTCACAAAGGGCAAATTTGTATCAAGTCTAAGCCAATGATTGCTTGTACTCAATAAATAGAGAAACAGGAATAATGTAAAAGGATGAAACCGCAGGACATTGAAAATGGAGATAGAGTTAATCATCCGACTGCAGAACTGTAAATAATCAAAGCAGTAATATAGCATGTGAGAACATAAAAACCACTAAAACATGAAACCAGCAATCCATAATAAATAAATAAATAAATAAATAAATAAATAAATAAATAAATAAATAAATAAATAAAACAAAAAACAAAACCCCAATAAGGAAATAGCCAGTGGCGTGGCAATATGTGACCTAATTCTTTCTCTTGAAGTCATCCAAAAATCAATCAAAAATCAAGAAATAGGCAGCCAGCCATCTACATAGGCCTTTAAACTGATATTATGGGGTTAGCATACCAAATGCCTGGGAGCAACTGGTCAGCCAGCCCAGATACTTGGGCAGCTGCAGGCCAGTGAGAGAGCCTGTCTTGAAAATAAGGTTGAGAACCTACCTCAGGAACAGCAGTCGGGGTGACTTCTGGCCTCTACACTCTCTTGCACTGAGGTGCAGGTAATATAGATACAAGGGGCAAAAGGGGATGGGCACGTGCACACACAGACACACACACACACACACACACACACACACACGCACACACACACACACACACGGGCACTCACACAGGCACAGGCACACACACAGGAACACACACAGAAATACACAGAAGTGAACTTATACTCACACAAACTCTTACAAACACCCAGATTCACACAAAACACGCATACTTACACACAAGCAAAGCTGGAAAAACACACGTCAGACACATACACACATACACACAGGGATACACATATGCACAAGAAGACATACACACATACAAACACATACACACATACAAACCTGTAAACTCACACTCTCCTACATATACTGACAAACACACAGGCAAAAGTGTACACGCACTCACACACAGGCCAATCTGTCAACACACACTCTCTTACACACACTGATACATACACATTAACACAGTACTTTAAAATTCGATACAACCACACACAGCTCACTAGATACAACCAAGTCGCAGAGGGCTCCACTCCACACCTCCTCTCAAAGCACTCAAAGAATTCCAGGCCTGGCAACAGCTTAATATGTGTTTGCTGGGCCGCCTCACAATCGCTCCTCATGAGGTCACAATAGGACCTGTCAACATGGTTGGGAAGGACTCTGAGACCGTGGCTTCTATGGGCTATGGAAAGACTTTAGGCTGTTAGAAATAAAACCCTGTAAGATGTTTAGCTGTCCATAGTTCTCTGTTTTGAATGTTTACTCTGCATCCTGCTTTAAAGTCCTCATGTCTACACTCAGGGTGTCACGTTATCTTTGAATTCTGAAGAATTAGCCTCAAACTGATGGTATAGTTTTCTTTTTTTAAAGACAAAGCTGTTTCTAAACTGACCCATCAAGAGGACACTGTTCTCATAAATCCTCAGAAAGGCTCTAGGTTATCATCAAACACCTGAGACAAAGCTGCAGGACTAGGCAGAGACTTGAGTTTGAATCCCCCAAACGCCTAATGGATGCATCAGCAAAGCTCATAAGCTTTCTCTGTGGAGAAGTTAACATGGACCAACAGATTAGAGGGCCAGAGCCCCAAACCATGCTGGGTGGACACTCTCCTCTGACATCCAACACAGAGATCTTTGTACAGAGATCAGGAGAAGGCTTCTCTGAATAGATGTGCAGAGCACCTCAGGCTCAGGGACTCAGGACTGACACCCATAGAATGCTGTAGAGGAACCCTTTGTGATTCAAGGGCTCATCTGCCTGGGTCCCTGAGCCTCTAGAGATGATCCCAGGACTGGGCTGTCTCTGCTTATGGGCTCAGACAGGGAGGTGCCAGGGGGTTTGCCCTTGGCTCCTGGGAGTAGAGCAGTTTTTCTTTCCCTGTCCCTGCTTTTTGAACTTTTCTTTCCTTGGGAAAATGGAAGGACTGGAAGAAGTCTGGCTATGGAGAGTGAGGCTGGCTGGGAAACTGCTCGCTGTTCTCCATTGTCATCCTGCTGGGGGTTTGGAGTTGTTGGCAGGTTAGCCTCTCCACCATTCCAATCTGCTTCTCTCCATTTAATCCATGCATCTCTGTCTCTTCGCTTCGTGACATGGTTGCACAAGTCCTACCTGTAGCTGCCACTCCAGGGCATAAGTCCCTCAGTGAGTGAATTCCAGATGGTTCTGTCTAGAGAGAAATTGTACAGGGTCGTTGCTCAGTATGTAGGAACATGGAAGAGGATACTGCACTGCACCCAAACACATTTCATATAACATCAATCGACATACTCTGGTACTCATCGGTTCTATTTACACCTTTCGCGATTACTGCTATTCACTGTACTGTGAAGTGTGAATTTTTATTATGTTTCACTTCTGCAAAGGAAGAGACAGTGTTTAGCACTGGAGATTCCAAAGGCCAAGCTGGAAGGGAGGCCTTGACACACAGGTGTGCTCCTGGGAAATAGCTCTTTCATAAAACTCCCCGTTGAATCCCATGATGTGTGGATTGCTCTATGCCCTATCTAGGGTTGACCTCAGTGTGTGTGTGTGTGTGTGTGTGTGTGTGTGTGTGTGTGTGTGTGTGTGTGTGTGTGTGTGTGTATATATATATATATATATATATATATTAACTTGAGTATTTTTTATATACATTTCCAGTATTCCCTTTCCCAGTTTCCGTGCAAACATCCCCTTCCCTCCTCCCCATCCTCCCCCCCTTCTCGCCCTCCTCCCAACAATCTAGTTCACTGGGGGTTCAGTCTTAGCAGGACCCAGGGCTTCCCCTTCGAATGCTGCAATTACTAGGATATTCATTTTCCATGTTCCCTTCCCCAGCTTCCAGACTTTAGATGACTGGATGCACTGACTGATTTTTACACAGGATAAAATTCGGCTACATTTGTGTTTGATTATTAACAGTGCCTCTGGAACTAAACTCAGATCATCAGCTATTCCTTTCACCTCTGAACCATCTCAAAAGCACACACTATATATTCTGTTCTGTCCTCAGTGTACCATGTATTGCTATAATCACCAGCATTGTTAAAGCAAGCCAAAGGAGATTTATGAAATCTTCAGATTTTGAAATTTACATTCACACATAGCTTGTGCTACACATCATTAATCCCCCTTTCATGAGAGAGAAGGTCTCTTTACTGTCCAAACCACCCTTGTGCACAGGGTGAGTTTTAGGACAGCTTCAGTTTGTGGTAACACTCTGTCTCAAATTAAGCACACAACAGCAACAACCCAACCACACTCACACAGAAACACATGCATGGAACACACACACACACACACACACACACACACACACACAGCACTTTCCAGTTGCTACCCTTCCCATTCCTCAAGTGAGCATTCAGTGTAACTGTACTTTAATCTCACCTACCTCAGTCCTTCCAGTCTGTAGGCTTCTCTTAAACCCTCAGGAATTGGCAACTGACATCAGGCCGGTTTCTGCTTGCTGGTGGGGAAATTGGGTTGTGTTGCTTTGTTAATCTGTACTCCCTCAGCCACCTTCCCCAGGCCCTGAGAAGTTTCCATTAACCTCCTTCAGAGTACTTCAGTGTTTTTAGGTCATACTCAACAAAGTAAGAAACCATTTGGTTTGATTGCAGCATTTAGGATTGTGTTGAGTAGGTACCAGCAGAATGTACACTGTTTATGAAGTAGGTCTGTGAGTAAGGGCTAGGTGTAATTTTATCTGCTGAGTGAGTGAGCGTTTGCTCCATATCGTTACCCATTTTGGCTTCTGTGGTATTTTTATTCCTATAGACTAAACGGTTTGAGTTTGTGTTGGCTTCTTCTCTGATTTCAGTATCCAGCACCTCTGGACTTATCCTATAAGTATTACCAGATTAACAGGGCTGTTGATTTTCCATGGAGATGCTTGTTTACATTTTTACTTAATCCACATCTTATGTTCAAGAGGAGGGAGAGCAGCTTGCTGGCTTTGCAGCAACACACATTGACCCAGAGTGAAGGTTCTCTCTGTTACTGATTCGAATTCCTGAATCATCATGACATTTTGCATGAGCTATCCTCCACTGTCTCGGGCATTTGAGTACTCCTTTCCCAGTTCGTGACTCTGTTTGGGAAGACTCAGGAGGTGTGCCCTTGCTGGAGAAAGAATGCCAGTGGGGCTGGGCTTTGAGGTTTTAGTGCTCTGCACCACTCCCTGTGCACTGTCTGCTTTTACTTGTGATTCCAGATGTGAGTCCTCTGCTTCCTGCTCCTTCCACTGTGCCCTGTCGTCATAGAACTTAACCTATGGTAACAGTGGTCTGTGAAATAGGATCACTAATCGCCTACATGTTTTATATTTTGCTGTGCTCATGGCATTTCTGTCACAGAAATACAAAGGTAACTAATGCAGAAGGGGATGTAATAGAGCGGACTCTTGCTCTGTGATACCTGATCATGCCAGTTTGTGCTTGTTACTTGTTTTGGAAAATATGCAAGAATTCAGAACTTTGAACTAGAAGTGGCCCAGTGCTCTAAGAAGAGTTTAATGGGGTATACTGGCAGGAGCTTGGGAGTCAGGAGTGCCAAGACCTATCCAGAATGTGGAAGCCCAGGACAAGTGGATTCAGAAGGCAATAATATTTGTAACTGGCCTGGGATAATTTGTATGATGCTTTTACAAAAATCTGGCTTCCTTCAGCCCACATCCTAAAAACCTACCTGAGGCTAAATTAAAAAGTAATAAACAAATTTCTTCGATGAAAATTTGAAGAGAGCCCAGTATGGCCTCTGTTATACTGAGGTTATAGGACTTCAATGAAAAGGAGCAAATGAGGCAAATAGAAATGCAAAATGTATAGTTTACAGAGAAGAAGACACTGGGAAGATTAATCTTATAGCCAATGCCTAGGCCAGAAGAGAGCCTGCAATTACTTAGGAGATTAGAACCTTAATAAGAGGCCATGTCCCCTCAGGTGATGACATCACTCAATTAACCTCGTAATCTGTGGTAGAAAGTGACTTACTTAGGGTTTTCCTGCTATTAACAGACACCATGACCAATGCAAATCTTATAAGAAGAACACTGCTTTGGGTTTGGCTTACAAGTTCAGCAGTTTGGTTCATTATCATCAAGGTGGGAGCATGGCAGCATCTAGGCAGACATGGTACAGGAGGAGCTGGGTGTTCTACATCATCATCTGAAGGCCGCTACTAGAAAACTGATTTTCATGCAGCTAGGACAAGGAACATCTACAGTGACACACTTCCTCAATCAAGGCTACACCTATCCAATGAGGGCTCATCTGCAAAGAGTCCCACTCCCTGGGCTGAGCATATTCAAATCAACACAGGAACATTAGGCATTTTCAGTTCCTGAAATCACCTGTGATCAGAAGCTGCTGCTACTGTGGGTCATGGGGCCCAGCGCTTTCCAGAAATCAGGCATCTTCTCATGTACTTTCATCAGTCACTGGGAGTAAGGAAGCTCAGCAAAGGACTGCTGTGTGGGCTGAGACAGCTGAGAAAGTCTGCTTGGGAAGGTGTGTCAATCTTCATCTCCACATGGAGATAGCATGGGGGTTACCTGACCTTACCTGACCAGTTTCCATGTTTGGTACCCCTGGATCATATTCATTGTCAGGTAGGAAAGTGTTATTTGGCACCCAATGTCATGCTGTGCTTATCATGTACCCAAAGTTGATAGATGACTTAAGAATGTAGGCTTGAAAGGTATCCAGTTTCTAATCTGGGAAGGAGAACAGCAGGCCTGAGAGGAACAGGCCTCATGTGCAGAGGGATGTACCATCTGTACATGGTTGGGAGAAGCTCAGAGAAGGTTAGTCAAACCTGTCTATCCAGTAGAGGTTAGTTAACTGTGGAAACTATCACTAACAATAAAGGTAACTTTGAACTCTGAGGAAGAGAAGGTTTGTTGCCATTGTTTGTGGACCATGCTTCAGAGGTGATGAGACACAGAGAAGCTGTGTCTTGGGTTCATGCCAGGAAGCATGCTAGCTGAGCACTTCACATCTTAAGTTGTGTAGGTCGTCAGGGCCCTTACACAAAGGTGATCTAGTGACAGTGTCTTGCTTTGTTTGTAGCAATCACATGAATTTAAATTTCCTACTTGTTCTTGTTCTTAAAAACTCACTGATTACTTTTAGCTGAGACTCCTGGGAGACTTTTCTCTCACATGCTGTACGTTTTAAAGATTTGGTGATTAACATAAATAACTATTCATAGGTCAACACAGGGCCCACACTGACCTCACCTTGCTATCTGGAACTGTTACTCCTGAGCCAAGGGTCTCAAGGGTCTCTGCCTCAGAAAGAAATGTGGAAAAGTGATCTCATAATCTATTCACATTCCTTGTGTCATCCAGAATATCTGCTAGAATGAGAGGATCCTTCCCTGCTCAGGACAATGTAGATACTGCTTCCCCAGGAGGAAAGAAAGGGCCATGTCCTCCCTCTGTGGGACAGTCCCTGATGTTCACTGTAATGTCACCCAACAGTCCCACCTTGAATCTGCTGTTCCACTTGAGCACGGAGACTCCCTTTTATTCTGGGAGATAAATAGGAATCTCCAGCTAGGAACAGTGGTCTAAACATGAGGTTAAGTGAAGGCAGTGAGAATGATGTATACACACAAAGGGTGTCTGATTGAATGATTCTGAACTTAATGTACTTCCTACTAGAGTCATCTGTAAGTGACATGTAAGCTTTGTATTAAAATGTACCTTTAGGTCCAAGATTTCATGGTAGGACAATGCCCTACTTGCTTTTAAAGATATCCTAAAAACTGGATAGAAAAGAGAATATACAGAACAGAAAATGTTCCTAGGTGTACAAGACTGGTTTACATGTGCAAGTCTCTGTGCTCAACGTGAAGAGCACACAATATGCCTTAGAAAATAGATGATAAGCACTCCCTTCTCTCTCTCTCTCTCTCTCTCTCTCTCTCTCTCTCTCTCACTCTCTCTCACTCACTCTGTTTCTACCTCTCCCCCTCTCATGGGTGGTTGTGTCCGTGTCTGTGAGTGTGTGTGTGTGCATGTGTGTGTGTTTCTGTGTCTGTGTGTGTGTGTATGTGTGTGTGTGTGTGTGTGTGTGTGTGTGTGTGTGTGTGTGTGTGTGTGTGTGAGAAACTGAAGGTGAGCTCAGGGTCTGCATGACCCAGTTGGAACTAGAATCCCATGTTGATTGACTCCCACCTTGACAAGTATCATGTTGTTGGGATGACCAGCATGTGACTATTGGGACAAGATAGAAGTATTTACAAAGCCAACAGTTTTGACCAATTTATGCGAATTAGGGCAGATTTGAGAGTACACTTAAGAGTTTTAAACTTTGTTTGAAAAAACAAAAAACAGTGTTCTTGGAATAGTTTCTTTGGAGTAGAGCGCATAAGGCCAAATTTTAACTGATTGTTGGTGAGCACCTGTGGGTTTTTGTGTTCCTTATGTAGTATCCCTTAGGTTTGGGTCAGACAATGTAAACCTTATCATTTCCACTGTTGTTAACATCTCAAATGATGTCCCACGTCCTAGGTGCCAATCCACAAATGCCCACTCCTACATCTTCTCCCTCCTCCCTCCATTTTGCCACTATGATGCTGCTCCTAAACTCACCCAACTTTTCGAAACCCACCACTCCAGCCTCCTCCTATGTTCGAGCATCACATCTCCACAGGACCAAGGGCCTTCCATCCCATTGGTTTCAAATAATGCCATCCTCTGATATATATTGGTTGGTGGTCTATTTTCTGGAAGCTCTGGGTCATCAGCCAGCATATATTGTTCTTCCTCTATTGCAGGACCTCCTCTGTCACAGGACATCAACTGTTTAAGCACCACCACTACCTCAGGAAGTCCACTGTCTGTGTGTCAACTCCACTGTTACAGGACCACAAGTGTCTCAGCACTTCAACTATCACAGCACTTCTACTGTTCAGGAGCTCAAGAGTCTCAGCATCTCAAGTGTCACAGGACCTCCTTTGTCCAAGAACTGGACTGTCCAAGCAATACTGCTATTGCGGGACCTCCACTGTCACAGGATTTCCACTGTAGGAGCACTACAACTGTCTCAGGACACCCACTGTCCTATAACCTCCACTATCCCAGGAATTCCACTGTCATAGCACCACCCGTAGCAACTAAAGTGTTTCAGGACATCAACTGAAGCAAGATCTCCCATGATTCTGCAACTTCACTGCCCCAGGATCTCTACAGTGACAGGAATACCCCTGTATCAGCAATTCCAATTTTGCAGGACCTCCACTGTAGCAGAACCTCAATTGTGCAGCAGCTCCCCTGTATGTAGATTGACCTCCACGATCTCAGTGCCTCCACTTTCAAAGGACCTTCACTGTCACACAACCGGCGCTATTTCAGTGCCTCCACTGTCGCAGGACCTACCTCTTCACAGGATCTGCACTGTTGCAGCAACTGTAATTTCAATTTTTCAAAGTCATTGCTGGTTATTAGATTTCAGGCTGAATGAAATGAGATGTTACTTTTGAAAGCTTAAGAATTTGTTCTATACCTCTTGTGATAAATGCCGTGTGTGCTAGGACCAGTAAACTATGGAAGACTTCTTCAGCTCATACCACTCTCCACCTCACTTTGTGGAAGCTGGTGTTTTTAGAGTGTGATAAACTTCAGGTGAATGGATGCATTCAGCTGCACCACGCTCTAGAGTGGGCTACACAGCAGTCATATTGAGTCCTTGCTGGGAAGAGAAGAAATCCAGAAGAGGGAGAAGGCTTGGGTTGGGGGAAGAATCATAAAATACTTAGAGGATATTAGAAGGTAAGAATTATGGGGAACTGGAAAACAGAGCCAAAGGAAGAATGAGCACAGAGCAAACTGGGAAGGACAAAGTACAAAGGCACTTGGGTTTTGCCATCTGCGTGTTCTCTGGACAATCTCCCTGGGCCACATTTCTGGGAGAAAACTCTTCCCCCACCCCCTTGTAAAGTTTCATTCTTGAAGGAAAGCAGCAACACAACTTCATCAGTGAATTTCCCCATTGGAATTGGTTCATCCTTTAATGCCTCTGGGAAATCCCGAGCTGGGGAATGTCCTGCTCTCTGCTGAGAGACAGCAGGAAAGTAGGTCGTCCTCTGTTTTCTCGTTGCTACAGCTCTTCTAAGTATGGCTGATTGTTGAGTGAAGACACAGGATACTTCTGGTGTGTATGTATGCTTTGTTCACTGTGGGTGTTGTTGGGAGTGTCCTGAAAAGAAGGGCATGCCCAATGGCACTTCTGCTTCCTCTTTGACTAGCCTTATGATCATAGGGAGACACTAGGCCATTGGAAGATGAGGAGAGCAATGTGTCTAAGTTGTGTTCACTTCTATTCCTATTTAGTCCTAGAGGGAAATCAGCAAGGGTGTGAGGAATGCTGCTGTGCACTGACTGTGTGGTGTGAGGAATGCTGCTGTGCACTGACTGTGTGGTGTGAGGAATGCTGCTGTGCACTGACTGTGTGCTGTGAGGAATGCTGCTGTGCATTGACGCTGCCTTTTTTCTTTTCTCCCTACACCTGCATCCTTCTGGTGGCTCAGGTTGGACAACTAGGTGCCCATGACCAACTCCTCATTGTGGATGGATTTAGTCTGGTTGGACTTTCTCAGGAAAGGTATGACTAATTGGTTACTTTAAAGCTGATTGGTTAGTCTTACTGTATTGAAGTGATATTTTGCTTTTTATTTTGAAATTTGAATTCAAAAAGAAGTGATGTAAAAGCTCTTTGTGTTTACTCATCTTCCCCTATAATCCTAGTTGTTAGAGCACATGAATCTCATTTGTGTTCACTCATAAGAATGTATATTCTTTAGAGTATTTCCTTAAATAATTATATAAATATGTACACTTATACTTAGAGCTTGTAAAATGTTTAAATATCTTAATGTTAATGTTATAGAATAGAATATATTTACCTGTTTTATAATTAATTATCATAAGTGATGTGGACAGGACATAATCTTCTGAAAGCCTAGTTTATTTCCCACACAGCAACCTGGTTGAGGAACCTAAGCACAAGTATTCTGAACATAGACTCTACTGTGACAGTGACCGCTGTTTCTTTTCTACCTAAGGCAGCTGAACTCATGACTAGTACCAGTTCCACGGTTACCCTGGAAGTTGCAAATCAAGACATCCTCTCTCACTGCCTGTCCACCTTTCTTACCAACCCATTGTCCTCCATGGTGCAGAGAGGTAAGAGCTAGTGACTCAAGCCAGGTTAGCCAATATATAGTAATCCTGTATTGAGATATGGCTCCTCCTAAAAGTTATCAAAATCTGGGGCTTGAAAGATGGTTCAGTATTTTACAACACCAGTGTTAGCTCACAATTGCCCCTAATTTCAGGGGATTTGAAACCTTCTTCTAAGTTCTTTGGACACCAGTCAAACATTCATGTGCACACATGCTGGGCAAACACTCATACACATAAATTATATTTATAAAGAGAGGCCCTAAAAGTCCCATGTAGTAGCTCCTACCACAGCTCTTGCTCAGCTCTTCAAGGAAGAAGTTAGTTGAGACTGAGTGCATGATGCTGAGAAATACTTCTGGATCATGATCCAGATCAGATCTGATGGTACAGTTTCCTAGATACATTCACAGTCTGTTAAGTGCAGTATTGTGAACTCTCTTCTGACCCTGACTCAGCTGTGGAACCTGCACACCCTAGCCCTGACCTTTGTAGCTGGAGTATCAACAACAGTATCAGCATCTGACAGCCTAGAATCCTGTTTACTAAAGCGTAGGACAGGAAACAATCCTGGCTAGACCATGTGTTGGCATCTTAAAGCAGAACACCATTTACTAACTCAAAGAGGGACGTGGGTAACAAATGAGTCCCAGGTGAGCAGACAGGAAGACTAAACTGTGAACAGGTGTGGATAATCACACCAGGTGACAGCACCATGTGATGCTGTCATTCTGATGGATAATAATATGTGTGTTATCAGGTGAGAGAAGAGAAGTTGAGTGCTTTTTAAAAAATACTCTAAAAAAGGTTACTTTGTTATTTACAAATTACAATTCAGGTGTTGAGAAAAAAAATAAGGTCAGTTTCCCCCATAGATACTTATTAAGTAAATGAAATGTTTTTCTAGACACAATATATGTAAAAGCTTTTGAAAATGTTCATATAAAGCTATTTGTGGTGGCATGTACCTTTAATGCCAGCTCTAAGAATGCAGAAAGAGGCAGATTTCTGTGAGTTTCCGGTGCCCCTGTCTGTGTAGTGAATTCCAGGCCAGCCTCAAATATATAGTGAGACCCTAGGCTATGGTTTCTTCTGATTGCTTGGTTGGTTTTGCATTTTTACGCTAGTCAAAGAATGTATATAAAGATCACCCTATTGTACCAAGAGCAGTTATTAAATATAAGAATTTTAGACGCATACTTTGAAGCTCTTCAAGCCTTAGAACCAGTAAGAGGGAGAGAATGAATGAATTGGCTTTGGTTTCAGTTTCAGATGGTTATGGCTCAGGTAAACCCAGAGCACAGAGTGAAGTTTTTATGAGTTTTATTTTTCTTGGATATTTTATGTATTCACATTTCAAACGTTATCCCCTTCCCATGCTCTCCCAACCCCCTGCCTCTGCTTCTATGTGGATGCTCCCGCTCCCACACACCCATTCCCATCTCAGTGCTCTGGAATAAGGATGCTTGCATGTAACCATTGCACTGAATAGGGGGACCCCAATGGAGGAGTTAGAGAAAGGACTGAAGGTGCTGAAGGGGTTTGCAACCCCACAGGAAGAACAACAATATCAACCAACCACAACCCACCAGAACTACCAGGTAGCAAACTATCAACTAATGAGTACACATGGAGGGATCCATGGCTCCAGCCACATGTGTAGCAGACGATGGCATTGTCCATCATCGATAGGTGGAAGAGTAAAGGTTTTGAGCTCTATAATAATTCAGCTCAAAACGGCTCCCCAGAGAGTCCTCAAAAGCCTTGGACAGAGCACAGTGATGCAACGAATCTGCCTGGTAAAGACAGGCTGATGAAAAACAGAGCAGATCACCTTTTCAGCCCCAATGTGACAAGAGGAGGCACTCTCTAAGTCACCTTGTAACCCAGAAGCCAGTGAGGCACATTGTACTTCGATCATTGTTGTTTTCATAGAGGTCTCAAATTAGTCCAAAATTAGGATTTTACTTGAAAACCCCTTGACCTTATAGATCAAAATGCACTGTAAATGTGTCTTCAAAAAAGTGTCAGGTTTCCAAGGTAGTGGAGATCATTTTTACACTTAAAAGGCTGGCTTAAAAAGTAGTGAGGATGGAATATCCTGAATAGGGACCCCAACCTCCAAAAGGCTTCAACCTCCAAAAGGCTTCACGTATTTACTCTCATGTCTCTAGCACAGATCTCATCTGGTCCTGGAGAAAGTCCTTATCCTGGTCTGTGGTGTCAGGAGACTTGTAGGGGTGCGTGAAGCCGACTTCTGGTACATCTTTGTCTCTGGCTCAGTGCTAAACATCCTGCCCTCAGTGTATGATGGGTATGACATGGCTCCTGCATTTAAAGGAACATTGTTATGTTTATTTTACTTGTCATTTAATGTGACACTTGGGTTTTTAACACTATTTCTAATAGATCAGCCTCCTATTCCTGGAGAGAAGTGTGCATATACCACTAGAACAGCAGCTAACATCTGTCTCCACTGGAGACTTCTGCACTGAGGTCTGAGATGAGCTGGAACACTTTCTTACTTGTGAAATATCTGACTTCTTTGATACAGTTCTCAACAAATTACATTAACTATCATTCCTGAATTTTGTTCACTGAAGTTTTATTTTTATTACGCTACTCAAGTAAACTAATACTAAATTATTGAATCTGGGAAAATGCGAATTAGTGTAAATGAGTAAATAAGAAAATGTGAAATGTTTTTTATTGAAAGCATAGGGTCAACATTACATTTTTAGCACAGCATTTAAAATACATGCTTTTTAGAAAACCATTTATTTATTTCCTTTATAATCCAATATTAGCCCTTCCTGTCTTCCCAGTAACCCACCATACAAATCTTCCCTCCATCGCCCTTTCCTGAAATGGCAAAGCTCCTTTCGGGGTTTCAACTCCCTTGAATGCTTTTTAAAAGATTGTAAAACAGATCCCTGAGGAAAAAGTACGCCTTTTATGCAGGTTTAAGCATCTGATTGTTTATTTCTTTACATTTCACAAGAGCAGACCCCTCAACCTAGACCTGGTTAGGAGCTAAATTGCAGGAGTGACAATGCCACAAACAGCATGCATCAGTGTATAGAAAAATCTTTTTATTCCTTCATAGACACAGGAACAGCTGGCTACTTGGCGGGTGAGCCATAAAGCAGTGTCAGGTCTGGTTATTCACCCATTCCCCAGTTTTTGTTACCTCCTCTGTGAGGAAGAAACATGCATGAAATTTTGCTAACATCTCTGGTGAGTCCCTGAAGTAGTAGAGCTTCCTCTTTTCTTTTCTCAGCCTCTTACCACTTCCAAGGAAGAACTTCAGGAAGAGTTTTACCTACTTGAGCTCCATTGAGTAGAGGCTGGCAAGGGTCTCTAGTGTGACAGTAATATGTGGATCCAGAGCTCCTCATTGGAATCTATGACATCCAGACAGGAGCACCTGAAGCCTTCCTCCAAGTCAGTTACCCCTGCTTCCACTCTGACTAAGAGTGGTCCTGGCCATTGGGAAACCCCAGCAGAGGTGCTGGCCACCACTGTTACTGTCTCCCAGCCCATATGAACAGACCTCCCTCCACCACCTCCTCTACCACAGGTCCACTACACCAGATTTTGGCAGCATTTTAGTGGATTTGCCCCTCCCACCACCTTCTGCAAACAAGGCAGGATCCCAGTCTGTTCAGGTGGCTGCTGGCTAGCAAAAGAGAGTGAGGAGCAGCAGCGGTGGTCTGAGATATAGAAGGCCTGCCTGGACAAGGAAGCAGAGAGGAAGCACAGGGAGCAGGAGAGGAATGGGTGACAGATGCACTCTCATTCCCTGAACCTGCTTCCTTCTCTTCTTTGACCACACCGACCAAACCAGGAAAACCTTCCACACTGCAGAGGCCCCAAGAAACAGTCATTCTGGTGTTGTAGTCCCCGCAGCAGCCCCCCACTATTGAGCACAGGGATCTGCAGTTCATAACTATCAGTAAAGAGGAGTTGTCCTCTGGGGAGTCTGTCTCCAGACCCATGGAAACAAGATGCCAGGGAGAAGCTGGAGAAGCAACAGCAAATGCACCTTGTGGATATGCTAAGCAAGGAGATCCATGAGCTGCAAAACAAGGGGGACGGTAGTGCAGAGGAGAGTGACTGCCTGTGGAAGAATATGCTGGAGTGGCAGTTCCAGAAGAGACTTCAGACCATATTTCTTGTGTTTCTCCCAGGTTCATTTCAGAATACTCTTCAAGAAGCTCAACATTTGACATTTACATAGTAGAAATTTATAACAACAATGTTTTTGCCCTTCTGGCCTTAGACAGTTCTACAGTGCTGTCTATGGTTAAGTGCCAGGCAGTGAGAACCCAGGAGTGATATTCAGAGGTAGAAAGGATGACCTGCAGGTAAGGTGCTCCTGGGGCCCAGTGTCCTAAATGCAGGTCCACAACCTTACAGCTGCCCACTCCAGCTGTGCCTGGGATGGAGCCAGTGCTACCGACCTAGGAGGCATCTCAGGGAGTGTGCTTAGTATGTGCCCCATTGCTTCAGTGCATGACAAGGTTAATCTGCAAGAGCAGCAAGGATTTTAGCCAGCTCGCGTTCTGTATCTGAGAAAGAACATGTCTTTAAGAACATCAATATGCTCACCTCTAGCACATATCAGCTTTATATGTCAACGATATCATAATAAAGCTGTTTAAAACATAAAAAGTTATAGGGTAGCTCAAGTGTAGGATGTACTGACCCTGAGTATTATATCTAATTACACACACATACCCACACACACACACACACAGAGAGAGAGAGAGAGAGAGAGAGAGAGAGCGCTAAAAAAAGTTAGAAAAATTAACAAAACTTAAAAATATATAAATAACTGTGTAATTATTAAAAGTCTGTATGAGAGTCAATGTTTTTCGCCTCGCATTGAGGAAGGGGCTTAGAGAAATGAATTATCCCCCTCCAACCTCCAAAAACATACGCACACACACAATCAATGACATGTGTAATTGTACCAGGAAATACCCCTATTTTATAGAATGCCATAATGGAAAGTAAGAACCATCTTTTTTGTTAAGGGTTGCCAATATATTCTTTTTTCAAGGTGTGTGCAGCCGTGCCAGTCTTGTTCACCATGGGATGGAAGAGGTCCCTGACCTGTGAGCCTAGAGGTGACCAGGTGCTCCATTCTGAGACTGAGAGAGGCAGGATGCCCACTCAAGGGTCCATAGCAGGGAAGGTTTTCAAGCTATGTACAGTGCTGGAAAAGCCTACACAGGGCATACAGTTAGCAGTGATGTGTTTGCAGGGAGTCCAAGGAACCAGCTTTGTACTGATGCAGGTGGGCAAGCATTTATCATCCACCTTCCACTCTGACAGCAATAAGAGTATTGCTTAAGTTTTATTTCATAGATTTGATCCCTGACCAAAATACCAAAAACTGCACCCTTAACGATGTAGCAAATAGAATAGTGGATACTAGGCCAAGAACCTTTGACTCTTCTAATACCATTGTGTATTTCAGAGCAAGGAAGGAGAGGTATCAATGGACAGCAGTCTGCTTTCCCCACGAGTGCTCTACCACTGAGTTAGTAGCCTTAGCCCTCCTCACCTTTAGAAAAAGGGTGTGACTAAGTTGTCCATGGTGACCTTGAACTCATGCTGTAGACCAGGCTAGCCTTGAACTTCTGATCCCCCTTCCTACTGAGTGTCTTGATTGTCTGGTATTACAGGCCCATTTCTCTACAGCTGACCAGCTTGCTTGCTTCCTCCTTTCTTTTCTTCTCCTTTTTATCTCTCTCTTTCTTTCATTCTTCCTTCCTTCCTTTCTCTCTCTCTCTTTCTCTCTCTCTCTCTCTCTGCCTTTCTTGATTTTTCGTTCTTTCTTTCGTTCGTTCTTTCATACTTTCCTTCCTTTCTTTCATTCTTTTCTTTCTTTCATTCTTTAACTTTCTTTTCTTCCTTCTTTCATTCCTTTGTTCCTTTCTTTTAAGATTCAATTATTTGAGTGGTCTATCTGCATGTACATCTGTGTGTCCAAAGAGGGCATCAGATCTGATTATAGTTAGTTAGTATCCATAATATGGTGACTGGAATCAAACTCAGGACCTTTGAAAGTGCAGCCAGGCTCTGAACCACTGAGCCTGCTCTCCAGCCCCAGCCCATTTTCTTAAACGTAGCACACTTGGTTCACATGAGAATTGTCTGTCCATGAGCAAGATAAGGTTAATCATAGCAAAGAGTGCTTATCCCTTGCCAGATCAACCTGGGGTCTCCTGTGACTTATGCTGTCCTTTTCCAGGCCTGTCACCAGTGCCTTGGCGTTTGTGGGACTCATCCACAGAGGCATGCAACTCAGAGAACTGCACCCCAACTTGGTGCACAGGAACTCTTTCAGGTGTCACTTGATTGTCACAGGTTTCTGCTCGGTCAGCAAGGAAGGGAAGCCTAGCCCTGTGCCAGGTCAGTTCCCAGTACAGAACTTCATTCATGGCAAACGCAAGTGATCATTGCAGTGAGCGTTGGCGGTCTAGAGCCCACATCAAGGAGGCCTTCCACACTTTGGAAGTGGAGAGGGAGGGAAGAAAACAAAAGTATGGTACACTCACACTTTGGAAGTACACACATCCATCCTAAGTGAAACACAAGTTCTGTTTTCCAGTTGACAAGTATATAACATGGCTCTTAAGGCTACACCCACATTGTAAAAGCCGGTGATGTCAATCACAGCAGGTAAGATGTCAGCCACCTGAGTCATGCAGAGTTTGACCACATGAGACTCACCCCAGGACTTAAATGCAGTGAGTTCAAGGACTCACATGCTATGCTGCGTGGGCTCCTCCTTATGCCACACCTTGACCCCATTGCACCCTGGGCCTCCACACCATAAGCCAGAGTGCAGATCCCTGGGCACAGTAGGACACACCTAGGCTAGTTTCCACTCCCATGGATGTTCCTTTGGCCTTGTCAGAGCACTGTGACCACATCCCACATCTGAACAGCAAGCTAATCAACAGGATGCTCTAGGAGTCCACCCGTTTGTCTTCTTCAGAGACCCCATAATAGAGGGGGCAGAAATCCAGGCTTTAGGGAGCTACCACAGCCATGATTGTTCATTTGTCCCAGCCACTCCACCTTTGGCCAAGTTACATCTCTGCCAGGCCCTGCCATGTTGTCTTCAACATGTTTGTGTGTCAGTGATACTTGTATGAACTATGCTACACATTGGCCTAGAGGCTGGGCTTTCCTCTTGCATTTCCAGCAAGACTACAGAGTTCCCGGGGGAGACTCTCATGGCTCTTCATGTTCTGGCAGCACAGTCTGCAGATGTCTCTAAGGTATTGGACATCAGACCCCACTGAGGAGTGAGAGGCTTTCAGTGGCTTATAGACCCAGGGCCTGGGCATGATGGCCTTTATTGTGTGTTTGATAGCATGTATGCTCTGCTCCAAGTGTAGACAGACACTCCCCATGCCTGTAGTCCGTGCTTGGAGTGTGGGTACACACTCTCCATGCAAACAGCTGTCTACGCACACACAGATGCCATTTTCATGATTTACACCTGTTATCTTTGATGTTTCTTTTAAAAGACAATAATATAAAGTTACTGTGATTTTGTGCTGGCTTTCTTTACCCAGCCCACAGATGAATATTGGAAGGAGACTCGAATCTGCGTGGGCTCCTCCTTATGCCCATACCCTGACCCCATTGCACACTTTTAGGCAGAGGCATGGCAGAGCGTGGCCTGTAATTGTCCTGTCCATTCCCTATGGATTGTGACCACAGTCTGCAGTTCTGCACAGCCTGGCATCCAAGGAAATTGGTATAGTTCCCTACAATGTCTCCACAGGCCCAGAGGAAGGACATAAATAGAATCTTTATGAGACCCAAGTGGCTTCTCAGGGTCAGCCAATGCTCTTGGCTCCTTCTTGTCTCTGAAGACACAGGGCACAGGTCCTGACCTGCATGCACCTGTAGCTGCTGCACACACTAAGGATGACTTGTGCTGGCCTCTGATGCTTCTGGGAGTCCTGAAAACCACAATCCCTGGGCCAAGGGGACTAGTGAGGGACAAGTGAGCACAAGGCCCCTGCCTGCTCCCTGGAGACCAGAAGCCCCAGCAGGGTTCTCACTGCTGTGTTCCCAAAGATAATGACAAGCACCTGTTACAGCAGGTCATGCTCTGGTGGGAAAGGCAGACAGGCACATCCAAGGCTGTTCTGTGGCCATGCTGGGCCTGCCTGCTCTTCAGGGGCATACTCTGCCATGCCACTCAGCATATCCCAAGCTGTGTCTGGAGTGCTTTGGTCTCACAGGAATGCTGTGTTCATGGAGACACTGACAAACTAAGGACCAAGACCCTGTCAAGTACCCATCCACACATGACTCCTGCCAGGAATCAGCAGTATGGGCAACCACGTAAACCTGGAGACATGGATTATTTCTTCCTTGGGAGCACTTGTGAACCTCAGGGTCAGGTGACAAGCTCTAGACCAGGAAAGGATCAGGAGGAGCAGAGTGACCTCACCTGAACTTGAGGAATAGGGAACCCAGCAAGGGGAGTGACCACCCTTGGTTCACACAATTTAGGGACATATGTGGTGGGAAGAAGCTAAGTTGAGGCAACCTGGACACATCCCAAGATAGCAGGTGATTGGGGGGGGGCGGTGTAGGCTTGCATGAAATGATGTGTTTGTGTGTGTGTGTGTGTGTGTGTGTGTGTGTGTGTGTGTGTGTGCCTGTGTATGTCTGTGAATGGGCCTATCCTGACACCAGACCTGACCGATGCCAGGCACCCACAGTTGGCACAGACCCCACTTTACACTAGGGTTTTTGTTCCCAAAGGTTTTCTAATGGAAGGTAATATGCGTCTTGTGCAGGGCTAGTTCACCAGATTTTCTACGAAAGATGAAATCTGATCTTTAGAGATTGGAGTCTGAACTAGTCTTGTGGACCCTCCTCTTCCCACTGTTCCCAGTCTGTTTCGTGTCACAATGTCCAGGGAATAGAACCCTCAGTTCTGCCAGCACCTCTGTGTGAGGCATTGCATCAGCTGACATCCAGAATGGTTGTCCCAACTCCACATGTTCTGGCCGAGGTCAAGATGCACACAAGAAGGCCTAGATGAGGAGGTACTGCCCCACCCAGCCAGACAGACTTCATCTACACTAACAGATGTTAGGAGGAGGTGCAGATATGACTCACAAAAATGCATCCACTATTGGGCTCAACTACCAAGAACCTGTGAGCAGCAGTGACATTCAAGTCTCCTCTCATCCAAGTAGAGGGACATCAAATACTTCTTTGGACCCTGGGCAGTAAAGAAATCTTGAGGGCTCCATGAGTAGATAACATACCATGAACCATATCAGAGCCCATGGACTGTACCTGCTTGATGACCCTGGACCTCCTTGGCTAAGGTGAGGAGAGGAGACCCCAAACAGCCCTATACCAGTGACTCAGAAACACTGTCAGACAGGATGGACCAGCCTCCACAACCTGAGATGTGCAGTAAGGGTTCTTTTCCATTCCGTACAAAGATGTCTGGTTTGCAGTGTCTCAAATGGATCTGAGACATACTGCAAGGGAGGCTTTGTGTTGGGTGCAGTAGTTAAAACCAGGACATGAGAAGGGTAACTGCAGAGCTGTGATCTCGGAAATTCTGCAGTACCCAGTTTGGATTATTGGAGCCTAGGCAGGCTTTGCAGTCATAGACCTCCCTCTACTGCCCATGTCCCTTCATGACACCTTCTCTAGCAGATAAGACCAGAGTCCAGGCTGCTTCAGGGCTAACAAGACACTTGTTTCTCTCATACACTTACGCTCCTGAGAATCCTAGTAGCTTACAACCAGAAACAGGAAAAATAGAGCCCATCCAAAGCCCTATGATTAAGTCAGAGCTAGTCCCATCTCCTACAAGTGGGCAGGGAAAGGCGACTGATGTGGTGGGCAGAAGTGGTAAGGGCCAACAACTGACTTGCTTGGAAAAGGCTGGAGACTGGTCATGATGGAATGATCTCAAGCAACCTTCAAGGCTGGCTGGCACAGAAAGGGCTGCTGGATATCTCTTGCCCAGACCACAATGTCCTCCAGGGTTCTGTCTTCACCAGGCCAGTATAGGAAGAGGTAGCACCTGAACTTCATGCCATTGAGAGAGCTAACCTCTTGAGGAACCAGCTGGTCCACCAGTGTGCAGTCTCAGGTTTCGCTGGGTGAGAGAGTCGTGAGCTGTCTGTATGATTGAGTAGACACTTGTTGTCCAGGCTGAGGACATACTGGGCACCTCTGCGGTTGTTCTCTGCCTCTTCAACCTACAGGGAGATAGAAAACATGGAGGTAGTCCGCACCCTGACTTTTGGCACTTTCTATGATCCTACAATCCCAGGACTGAACGTCTACATAGACCATCTAATTCTGGCAGAGTCGATCTGTCATGGGCCAGATAAGCCATCCTGTTGGTTGCTCTGTCTTAGCTTTCATGACACACTGCCCTCTATTTTACCTCAGGCTGTCTCCTCCAAGCATCCCAGCATGCATCAGCTCCATATCCTGCCCAACATACCTTAGGGTCCCTGATAATTCCAGATACTTTAATGTTCTCCCAGGCTGCACTGTGGGCTCTTGTGTGCCTCAATTCATCCTAGAAGTTCTTGGGAGCCTCCCTGCCATGGCATAGGATATCTTTGTGTCCACACTGAGCCGAGTGATTCCATCCAGTATAGGATTCTCTCCCTATTGTTGAATTTTGGCACTTATATCTTTAGGAATGACTGCATATGGTCAACACACACTACCCTGGAAGACCCGAGAGTTCAAGGACGGCCAACTTTCACTTAAGCAAACTTGTCCACAGACTGCGTGGGTCCCATCAGCTGAGAGTAGCCTCCACATTGCAGTGATGTGCAAACTTCTGCCTTTCAGCCATGATGGACTTTAGGATCTAACCTGAGGACCCTACACAAGGCACAGGTAGGTGATGTGTAAATGAGGCATGTTACTGGGTCAGGTCTTCAGTGCAGTGTCTTAAGCTGTCAGGCTTTTGGGAGGGCATATGCTTCTCTATTAAATGAGCTGGCTCCTCTGAAGGCCTCAACTTTGCTGTGTCTGCCGCTCATGCTCCCTCCTCCAAGAATCTAACTGTCCCTAGCTCTCTGTGACTGGCTGGTCAGTCAGCCTTCATGCCACTCCACAGCCACTCTACAACACAGAGCCCACACTGTCCTCTGCAGAAGTTTCACAGGGCTGCTGCTTTAGTCTCTCTGTTGCGCTATGGGGGTCCAAAGTCAAGTTTCTTAGGTCCCTAGGTGTCCCTGAAAAGGCTTTAGAACAAGGTAGAGGTGAAGAAATCAGGAAATAAACTCCTG
The DNA here is from genome assembly GCF_021556685.1 of Rattus norvegicus. Classification (NCBI taxonomy): domain Eukaryota; kingdom Metazoa; phylum Chordata; class Mammalia; order Rodentia; family Muridae; genus Rattus; species Rattus norvegicus. The sequence continues at coordinate 60,656,990 of NC_141534.1, read as the reverse complement.
CAGTACTTCATGACTACCACTGGAGGGCTCTACACCTTTCTGGTCCTAGTGTGCCACTCAGCAAGCCCTCTCACTCACTCTAAGGTTCTGAGCCTGATGGAGAGGACTCCTGCTAAACCCAGTGTTCCCAAGAAACTGGCTGTACCGGCAGGGCTAACTGTAGAGGATTCTCCACGACCCTGAGAACACAATTTGGAAATCTCAGGTAGGCAGTGTGTGTGGGGGAGCAACCAGGGCTGGATGGAGACCTTACCCAGAATTTGATCTCCAGCCCTGCATTCTGATTAGCATGAACTACACTCCTGTGAAGGTCTCTGGGTGGTTCCTGAAATTAGGTGGAGTAAGAGGAGGAGAAGGAGGAGGAGGAGGAGGAGGAGGAGGAGGAGAAGGAGAAGGAGGAAGAAGAAGAGGAAGAGAAGAAGGAGGGGGAGGAGGAGGAGGAAGAGGAAAAAACAAGTAAGCAAGGACAAGACAGGCACATGGCCCGTACTCACTGCAGTGGCCCATCGTATCCTAGGTATTTTCCTGCCCTAACTGTGAAGCAGGAACCAAACACCACTCCTCATGGGACTGTCTGAGATGAGGCCAGCTGTGGGTCTGAACTGTCAGCAAGGACAGGAGCTGTCTGTGCCATACATCGAAGCATAGTGTCCCACATAAGCCCATCTCACAAATGATGCCATCTCCTCCCCAGAGTGGCTCAAGTAAGGGTTAGGAGTGCCTCATGAATGCCAAGCTCTCCCCTACTCCTGCAGACCCATGAATGGTGCCTTCTCAGGGCCCATCTATCCTGAGCCCAGGGAGCAGCCAGAGGGCATCTTCATGCGATTTCATACTCAGATCAATCTGCTATCCTGTACCCCATGAGTCGGGACTGAAACTCAGTGCTCAAGACCACTTGTTTTTTTCTGGACAAGACTTTCAGAATGTGGTCACACACAGTGTTAGTGACACATTGCATGCCCATGACTGGCATTCATTGTAGCCCTGAGCACCCAGGGATTCAGATCAGCATTGGCCAGATCAGACTCTTTGCTACCTGGTCCTATAGCTCACCTCCACTGTAGTTCCATGTGTCCTGACTGCTGCAGCTGCACCAGAAGCTACCAGATGTCTTCCCACAGAATCGTACTGTAATGTGGGCTCATCCACAGACATTTCACACTCTCCCTGCTGGGAGTTAGGTTGGATACCTCGTGTGTGAGAGCTGCCTTGCCTTGTGGAGCAGAGAGATAAGCGGTGGAGGAGATGTTGTCTGTTGCTCTTATTGTCCTCAGTGCCCAGGGCTTCCCTGTGGTTTGGGTTCAGATCCAGCTCCAGTGAATCACTGATTAAATTCAGCCCATAGAATCTGCAAACACCATGGGGCACAGGGTAGACCAGGAATGAGGGGCAACCAAGCAATCCAGGACCCTGTGTGGACCAGGGAAGCCAATAATCCAGGTCACCTCTCAGGCAGGATGCAAGGCCAGGAGCTCTGTGTGCCCAGACAGAGGTAGATGGGACCCTGACTCCCACAAAATGCTCCTTCAGAACTATTACATCATCAGCTTTGAGAAAGTCGTCCTCATTAAGGACTTTCCGCACAGCTTGCACTGCCATCTAATTCTGTCTTCCAGGGGTGATCCTCTTCAGGAATATTGACATGTCTTCTATGAATGGTTAATATTCTGATAATTTGTTTCATAAACATTGCTCAGCATAGTATCTGTCTCCAAAAGAAGTCATTCAGCAATTATCCCAGGACAGGGAAGCAAAGTCCTCCTCCTCTTCCTCCTCCTCCTACCCCTCCTCCTCCTTCTCCTCCTCCTTCTTCTCCTCCTATTCCACTTTTCCTATTCCTTCTCCTCCAGATTTTTCTCCTCCTCCTCCTGCTCTGCCTCCTCCTCCTGCTCTGCCTACTCCTCCTCCTCTTCCTCCTCTTCCTCCTTCTGCTACTGCTAATGCTGCTGGTGCTATTGCTGTTACTCCTGTTGGTGCTGTAGCTTCTTCTGGTGTCTTTTCATTGGCCATGTGTCTGAAATCACCACCTGTTTACACACAGGATATGACAGAATTTCAAGATGGCACTGTGAAAGAAAAAAAGAATTTATTCTAAGCAAAAAAAAATATGAGGTAGAATACTTAGATTACCATTTGCAGCTTTGATTGCTTTATTATTTTATTACTTCTTCTCTTCTACTTCTCAGTTAAGATTTTTGAAAGAAATCATTTAGAAATGTTACCAATCAGTAGGCCTTAGGAACAAAAAAAATCAGTATGCAAAAAACTATGCATGCATCCAGGATTCTGACCATCAACAATAACCCACAAACTAGGTTGTTGATACTTATTCAATGACAAACCTTGTTATTAATTTTAAGGCTTAATGGAATGGGACGTCACATTTGAAAAGATAAGACTCTGTTCTGCAGCACTTGGAATTGATGACCACATGTGCTAGGACCAGTAGCCCATGGAAGAGTCCAAGATCCCATGAACCTCTAGTCCTCACCCTGTGGGAGCTATTGGCCTAAGGGGGAGCTGGAGTCCATCTGAAGGGATGGGTCAACAAGACAACTCTGTAGAGTGGGGAACTCATCATTCATATTGGGTCCCTGCTGGGAAGAGGAGAAATCAAGAAGAGGCAGGAGGCTTGGTGTTGGGGAAACCTCATAAAGAACTTAGAGAAGATACAAGGTAAGAATTGTGGGGAAAATGGAAACCAGAGACAGAGGAAGGAGGAGCATAGAGCAAACTGGAAAGGACAAAGCACAAAGATACCTGGGCTATGCCTGCTGCTTGTTCTCTGGACTCTCCCTGTGGCTCATTTCTCGGGTGAGATGCTGTTCTGCCCCAGGCGAGGTTTCTTTCTCCTTGGCAAGCAGCAACAAAGATTAATCAGGGCATTTGCTATATTCATGGTCCACACCTTAAAACCTCTGTGCCGGACCCTGCTGGAGATGGGCTTATCCTCTAATGGGGCTCTGTGGGAGAGTAGATTATCTTCTTTTATTTCCTTGTTGCTACTCTTCTCACTGAAGATGCTTGTTGTTTGAATGCATGGGACACTCATGGCACATTTGTGATAGTGGTAGTGCCCTGAGAGGACCAGGCGCAGTTGACCTTCTTCCTCCTTTTGGATGAGCCTTCTGGCCATACTGATATACTTGACTGTGGGAGAATGACACCTGCAAGGTGCCAAGGACTGGCAGGCTTCCACTCCTCTTTCTTTGTAATCTAAAAGCACCTGCAGGATCAAGGCTAGGAAATGGGGCTGCAATGGGACGCACTTGCTGTGCCTGGGCTGTGCAGCCATACCCCAGGAGGGCCTGCTGTTGTAGGAAGTAATAAGTTGCAATTTCCTCATTATATTTTCTTTTTATTAGGGAGTATTTTATTACAGAGGTTTGAAATCCCATGCATTTCCTCGCACCCAAAATTTCAGGGTCTGGCCTGAGAGGAAGCAGTTCTTCACAACGACCTGTGAACCCCTTCCCGTGTTCTTTGAACCAGGCATGTTTCACCACCTCACTGGCTGTTGGTCTATACATTGGATTTACTGTTAGTAATTGAGTAAGGAGGTTCTCCAGTTCTTCTGAAACCCCACAGGGGGTAGGATACACCCCTGCAACAACTTGTATTTGTAATTCTTGGATGATCACTGAATCAAATGGAAGCTTTCCCACTACCATATAATACAAGACAACTCCTATTGTCCACATGTCATTCTTCATCCCGTCATACAGAAGTCCAAGGAAGAGTTCCGGGGAACCAAAAGAGTACGCACCGCAGTGCTGGTTTAGCATATGTCCAGGTTGTGTTTGGGTGCTAAGCTGAAAGTCGATGACTTTGACCTTTTTGTTTTTATTGATCATTATATTGTCCACTTTCAGGTCTCGGTGAACAATCCCCTTTCCATGGCAGTAGCTCACTGCTGACAATATCTGTTCAAATATTTGCTGGGCCTCATCCTCCTCTATGTGCCCTGACTCTCTGATGTACTGGTAGAGTTGTTGGCCTTCCACCAGCTCCATTATGAGGTATATTCTAGTTTTGTTTTCAATGACTTGTAAGAGAGAAACAATGTTGGGGTGGTTGATCTTTCTCATTATGTTTGCTTCTGTCATGGCTGGCTGGAACCACTGCTTGTTCTTTCGGAGAACTTTGACCGCCACTGGGGTTCCTGTGAGCTGGTGGTGGGCCAGGAGGACCTTGGCATGGCTTCCTTTTCCAATAGTCTTCAGTACTTTATATTGGGAATGAAAGGTTCCCTCCTCAGAGATACTGGGATCGGGCCTAGGAGGGGGTAACTCCTTCTCAATCTCTGTAGGCATTTTATCAGTACTAATGCTACCTAAAAATAACAAAAAAAAATGGAATCAAATAATGAAAAAGATGGAGCAATTCAGGAACTAAAATTACACATGTGGAACCTAAAAGAAACAAACGAAACAAAAAGAAAAAAAATAAAAACAAAGAAAAGACTAGACTTGAAAAATAGAATAAAATTATGAAAAGGGGGAAAATATGAAGAATCATAAGTAAAAGCCACCCAAATAACCAACACCAAAAGAGAAAGCCAAGAGCACACACATACTAAATGCAATGATGAAAATAAAAATCGTCACACTACAATAGGATTGGGCAGCCAAAGCTGATCAATACTGTGAATGGGTGTAGTTTGAAGAAAAAGGTCAGATGAAAGAAACGGGAGGAGAAAAAATTAGTATAAGACAAAACAAAGAAATGTAAAAAGCCAACACTTAAGGGAAACTCCATTGAATTTCAGGACCTAGTGATCCACAAAACTCCACAACTCTCCAGAGCAAAATACTGAATATTAAAATTAAACAACCACAAGGAATAAGGCAGTTAAATATCAGTGAACAGTAAACCTTAAACAAAGGCTGAAGAGTCAAAATGTCACAAAGGGCAAATTTGTATCAAGACTAAGCCAATGATTGCTTGTACTCAATAAATAGAGAAACAGGAATAATGTAAAAGGATGAAACCGCAGGACATTGAAAATGGAGATAGAGTGAATCATCCGACTGCACAAATGTATATAATCAAAGCAGTAATATAGCATGTGAGAACATAAAAACCACCACCAAAAAATGAAACCAGCAATCCATAATGAAGAAAGATAGAAAGAAAGAAAAATCAAAACCACAATAAGGAAATAGCCAGTGGTCTTGAGAATATATGGCCTAATTCTATCTCTTAAACACAGAAAAAAAAATCAAACCATAAATGAGCAGGCAGCCGTCTACGTAGGCCTTTAATCTGATATTATGGGGTTGGCATATCAAAATCCTGGGAGCCACTGGTCAGCCAACACAGGTACTTGGGCAGCTCCAGGCCAGTGAGAGAGCCTGTCTTGAAAATGAGGTTGATGACCTACCTTAGGAACAGGAGCCCGGGCTGACTTCTGGCCTCTACACTCGCTTGCACTGAGGTGAAGGTAATATAGATACAAGAAGGGGCAAAAGGGGATGGGAACGTGTGTACACACACACACACACACACACACACACACACACACATAGGCACACACAGAAGCACACACAGAAATACACAAAAGTGTACTTATACTGACACAGACAAACTCTTACAAACACCCAGATTCACACAAAACCCAATCACATATGAACAGGTACACACATACTTACACACAAGCACACCAATAAAAACGCACATCACAGACACACACAAACATACACACAGGGACACACACATGCACAAGAAAACGTACACACATACAAACACATACACACAAACCTGTAAACTCACACAATCCTACATATACTGACAAACACGGGCAAAAGTGTACACACAGTCACACACAAGCAAATCTGTCAACACACATCATCCTACACACATAGACACATACACATATACACAGTACAGTAAAATCCGATACAACCACACACAGCTCACTAGATAAAACCAAGTCGCAGAGGGCTCCACTCCACACCTCCTCTCAAAGCACTCAAAGAAATCCAGGCCTGGCTACAGCTTAACATCTGTTGGCTGGACCTCCTCACAGTCGCTCCTCATGAGGTCACAATAGGACCTGTCATGACATGGTTGGGAAGGGCTTCAAGACTCTGGCTTCTGTGGGCTATGGAGAGACTAGGCTTTTAGAAATCAAAGCCTGTAAGATGTTTACCTCTCCTCAGTTCTCTGTTTTGAATATTTGCTGTGCCCCCTGCTTTAAAGTCCTCATGTCTATGCTCGCTGTGTCACTTTTTCTTTGAATTCTGAATGATTAGCCTCAAACTGACGGTACAGATTTTAAAAAATGAAAAAAGACAAAGCTGTGTTTCTAAACTGACCCATCAAGATGACACTGTTCTCATAAATCCTCAGAAAGGCTCTAGGTTACCGTCAAACACCTGAGACAAAGCTGCAGGGATAGGCAGAGCACTTGCCTCCCAAGGGTGAGGACTTGAGTTTGAATCCCCAAAACCCCCATCAATGTTGGATGCATCAGCAAAGCCCACAAGCTCAGCATCTGTGCAGTGGGGAGGGGTTGGGGCTTGAAGACAGGTGGTCTGACATGCAGGCGTGAGGACCTGACCAGAGGATGGCCCCTGACAGGACATGGGGTAGTGGTAGCATGGACACCTAGGCACATAAGGGGGTATGCATACACATGCAGACACTTCCTCTCACACAGAGGTTGGCATGATGTATAGAAAACCAAGTCCATCCTGAGTGTAGGGCTCACTTTAAATATTAAGGTCCAGTGATGGAACAGGCGTGTATGAGGACAAGGAGCTCTGTGCAACTTGGGACCAGAAGGAACAGAGTGGCTGTGCTGACACAGTTGAAATAAATTCTCAATCACAGTCTGTGACAGCCAGGTCACAGGACCCAGGCAGCTGTGTTATTTGTGAGCAGCCTGTGCAGCCAGAAGCTAACTATTGAGCACTGACTGGCCCAAGCCCAGAAAGGGTCTGTTTTTCAGAGTGCTGGGGGCAGAGCAGTGTGTTGCGCTTTCCTTCTGAAGACTCTTCTGGGGTTTTGAATCCCCTGGAGAGGACCCTCATGGCTGCAGACACTAAGCCTGGGAGGAAAGATCCTCATCTGTCGAGTTCATTGAAAGACCTGAGAGCAGAAAAGGAAAGAAACAGCAAAATGTGCCACCTCTGCTCACTGTGGTTCAGCTTCTGCCTTTGCAGCTGAGCTCAGGTGCCCTGGAGTCCTCCCTAGCCTGAGTCAGTGATCTCAAGTTTAAGTCCCTACTTCCTGGTTTGTAGTATCAAACACAGCACAGTTTCAGGCAAGAAAAGCTGTGAACACCATCTAGACATTGCTGTCTACATTTGGGGGGACTGTTGAGCCCCAAAGGGAGCAAGGGCTACAAGGTCAGGTATTACAATAATGGCCAAGGTTGGAATCCAAGTCCCAATCTCCCTTTGCTCTGGGCAGAGGGTAGGCCTGGCAATTGGTTCTTGCTGTGTACATGGGGAGAATCAAAGGGACTTATGGGATCGCTGGCACAGACCGGCCCAAGCATGGCTTAGGGAGCCTCACACCAACTCAATATTTGATGTGTTCCCAGCTTTGTCTACCACCCTCAGCTGTGTGCCATTTTCCCTGCCTCGTGCAAGGGACTCTAAATATCTTCCTATAGAAGGCGATCAAGGAGGAGTTGCACAAGGAGAGGTGGCGCTCTGTGGGGAGGTTCACATGGGCTAACACATTAGAGGGCCACAGTCCCAGGACTGATACTGGGTGGACACTCTTCTGACATCCAACACAGAGATCTTTGACAGAGATCAAGAGAAGGCTTCTCTGAATAGCTGTGCAGAGCACCTCCGATTCATGGACTCAGGACTGACACCCATAGGATGCTTTTGAGGAGCCGATTGTGATTCAAGGGCTCATCTGCCTGGGTCCATGTGCCTCTAGAGATGAGCCCAGGACTTGGCTGTGGATGGTTATGGGGTCAGATCAGAGGATGGGAGGGGGCTTGTCCTTGGCTCCTGGGAGTAGTGCAATTTTTCTTTCCGTGCTCCTGCTTTTTTTGATTTTCTTTCCCTTGGCATAAGGAGGGACTGGAAGAAGTCTGTCTTTGGGGAGTGAGGCTGTCTGGGAAACTGCTCGCTATTCTACATTATCATGCAGCTGGGGGCTTGGGGTTGTTGGCAGGATAACCTCTGCACCATTCCAGTCTGCTTCTCTCCACTTTATCCATGCATCCCTGTCCCAGGGCTGGGAGACCTGGATACAAAAGTCCCACCTGTAGCTTCCAGTCCAGGGATGGAGTCCCTCAGTGAATGGATTCCAGATGGTTCTCTGTAAAGCAGCATCGAACAGGGTAGTTACTGAACATGTAGGTACATGGAGGAGGATACTGCACTGCACCCACCCACATTTCATATAAAACCAATCCTCATGCTCAGGTACTAATTGGTTCTATTTACACCTTTCACCATTTTTGCTACTCACTGTACTGTGAAGGGTGAATTTTTATTGTTTCACTTCTGCAAAGAGACAGAGTTTAGCATTGGAGACTCCCTATAGCCTGACTGGAAGGGAGGCCTTAACACCCAAGTGTCCTTCTAGGAAAAAGCTCTTTCATAGGATGCCTCCCTGAGTCCCAGGATGTGTGGAGGGCTCTGGGCCCTATCCAGGGTTACCTCAATATATTAACTGGAGCAGAGGCTTCTCTCTGATAGAACAGTACCACCCTCCTGCAAGATGTCTATGATGATTTGTATATGCTTAGCTCAGGGAGTGGCAATATTAGGAGGCGTGGTCTTGTTAAAGTAGGTGTGTCACTGTGGGCATAGGATTTAAAACCCTTTTCCTATCCACATGCAAGCCAATCTTCCCCAAGCAGCCTTCAGATGAATATGTAGACCTCTCACTTACTCTGGCACCATGACTGCCTGGATGCTGCCATGCTCCCAGCTTGATGATACTGGACTGAGTCTCTGAACCTGCAATCCTGTGTCCATTAATGTTGTCCTCATAAGAGCTGCATTGGTCATGGTGTGTCTGTTCTCAGCAGTAAACCCCTAACTGAGACAATGTCGATGTTCCCTGCTTCAGCTTCCTGGCTATAGAAGCTTCACACATGAGCGGCATTCTCTTGGGATATGGGCCTAATAGGCTCTAGGCTGTCTGCTTGATCTGAGAGTGCTAGGACATCCTGCTCCTATGGGCATTGTTACTGTTCCCATGCAATACTGTGAAAACATCAGCAGGCTCCTGCTTTCTTACCCCCCTGAACACAATGCTGCCTTTTCCAGGATTGGATCCAACAGCTCTCAGAACCTCCTCAGGAACTATGTGTTTCCCAAGGATTACCTGCACTTGCTTACACACCCCTATCCTGTGTTCTGAAAACTTTTCAAAGCCCATTCTTCTGAGACTGGTGAGTTCAGGACAGTAGTCCCAAGTGTCTTGTCCTACGCTGACAGTTCATTCTCATGAGGCATCACCTGCCCTTGACAGAGGATTTTTCCAAGAGGCATTGGATGTGCAGGAGAATTGTGTGTGCTGACTCCTGTCAGACCAGCACAGGATAGCATCAAGGCCCCATTTGCTCTTGATTTTGGAACTCATGGTCTTGGCACTGTCTTGTTGGTATTTAGGTCCCTGTCAGTCTCTAATTGAATTTTAGCATGGGAACCCAAGGTAGTTGTCTACAAAGATATTCCTAGTATGGACCACATCTTCACCGTGCCATACGTAAAGCACAACAAAACACCAGGCAGGCAGAGAACCCTCAGGGGCTGGAACTGGCATGTTCAAACACTCTGGCTTGACCTTGGCCAGCAGAGATTCAGAGAACAGCTTCTATGTAGGAAGATCTCCTTCCTCCTCTCAGAGTTTAGGACATCTAGAGGTAGGCTAAGGTGCTGGCACACATGTGAGCAGGGTCAGCACTCTGGGCTTGTTCAGTGTCAAAGCCTCCCTGCCACCCCTGTATCACAGTCACAGCAGCCCATCTCATGAGAATTCTAGGGGTGCTGATATCCTGGATGAATAATCCATGTTCTGCTGCAAGTTTCTTTGCTTCCACATGGACAACTGAGAGAAGGGATTGATTAAATGTAGGTGAGGAAGCCCTGCAAATATCTACTTGGTGTTACCAAAGACAATGGGTTCTGACTGGCAAGATCTTTGAATTAGATTTTGAAAAATGCCACCTCGGGACAGTTAGTAGGTACTCTCAGGAAAGTGCAGCATGGTGGGCACAATGGGACAGGATCCCTGAGGCTGGTGCAGTGGGACAGGGTCGTTGGGGCAGGTAAAACTGAGTAGGAAACGTGAGCCAGGAACAACAGGGCAGGGACCCTGGTTCAGTTACAACAGAGCAGGGATCCTGGGGGAGATGCAATGGGGTAGGAGTCCTGGGGAAGGGATCTTGTAGTAGTGGCCCTGTGGCATGTGCAACTGACAGGGACCCTGGGGCAGGTGCACTGTGACGTGACCCAAGCTGGAATGTTCAGACAGGTGTGTGTTTGCTTCATGCAGCTGCTGTCTGAAGTAGAGGACACTGGCAACTGCCCCAGAGGGGATTTTGGGAAGTCCTTCCAAGAATCCCTCAGCTCCTAACTGAGAAGCTATACATTCCACAGATGGGCCTTTATTTAGAGGAGCAGATTCTAAGGGGGCTCCCTTCAATGAACAGCCAAAGAAAGCAGAAATGTAGAACAAGCAATTGCAGCAGCCATGTCCAAGGTGTTTAGCTCAGAAAAGTAGGACTGGAAGAAACTGATTAAGTCAAATCACTTATCTGTCTATCCATCCATCCATCCATCCATCCATCCATCCATCCATCCATCCATCCATCCATTTCCCTGAGGGAAGTCAGCTTTTCTTTCTGAGAAGGTCAAAGCAGCGCTCCCTTGTGGTGACAATGAGGATTGCAGGCAGTGAGATAAGTGGGTATTTATTTATTTATTTATTTATTTATTTATGTATGTATTTACTTATTGCATGATCTGTGATAGACTGCCACTTGTGTCCAGTCCCCATCTACATCACCTGTACAACAAACCCAGTCTCAGTGTGACACAGAAGAGGCCTAACTGGAAAGTATGTCCTCTCTCTAAGGGACACCGTACGATAACATACTCTGGACTGCAGGTCAGACAAGGCCTGTGTTTAGGAGACTTGTGGACAGATGAATGTCTGTGAGTCTTGACTTAGACTCTGTGGAGGGCTCAGGTCACCTGACTGTCCTGAAGCTTCCCACTGTGATTTATTTCCCTCCTACAGAGCCAGACACCTGAGCAACTGCATTTCCTGGTTATCCCCTAATCCTCTTACACTGTGTAGAGTGTTCAATCTCAGGGAGGGCCTGGGAATCTGAGAGACACCACTGAGCCCCCTGGGCCTGGCTGACTCAACCTGAGGCTACTCTGTGTGTCTTCATTTTGCTCACCCTCCAGAGACCTCAAAAGGCAGCAGTGAGCTTGCTGAGAGGTCAGGAACCTCCATATTGGCCAAAGAGCAACTGTCCTTCTTACAGGTTAATCCACAGAGCTTGTAATTCTGATTGGTGAGACAGTCTGGAAGAGTGAAAGATGTCACCTCCCAAAGACAAGTGCTGTGCTAGTGGACACTGAGGAACTTCAGGGATCAAACCCTTCCACATTCTTCTCCACCCTCTCTTGTTCTTCCTTGAGATGTTTCCTGCAGATCTCAAAGATCCAGGCAATCCATGACATGGTTTTGAACATTTTCTCGACATTTTATTCATTGCCTGATAACTAAGACAGGGTAAAATTTATTTATTTATTTATTTATTTATTCATTCATTCTTTCATTCATTCAATCATTCGTTATACATACGTACAGGGTAGCTGTATTTAGAAAGACCAGAGAGGGCATCAGATGTCATTAGAGACATTTGTGAGCCTCCATGTGTTTGGTGGGATTTGAACTCAGGACCTCTGGAAGAGCATTCAGTGCTCTTAGCCACTTACCAATCTTTCCATTTTCCAGGCTAACTTTTTTAGTTCCAATAATTTCTTCTTTATTCAGGTTACATCCTGATCCCAGTCACTCTCCCTCTTCCCTTCCCAGTCCCACCTTAAAATCCTTTCTACCATAATGCTCTCCCTTCTCTTAAGACAAGGGGAGAGTCACTTGGGTACCACACCACCCCGGGACTTCTAGTCCCAGGTGGACCGAGCACATTCTGCCCCACAGATTTACAATCAGGCAGTCTGGGTATGGGGAACAGATCCAAAGCAGGCAACACAGACAGACAGTCCTGGATCTACTTGTCAGATGACCCACATGGAGACCAACGGCAGATAGCTAACCCGGCTCTGGGGTTGGTTGCACAGGCTCTAGCATACTCCAGGGTCCAAGGTATCTGACGGTAGGGGACTTCTTGTAGTGTTTTAACCCAACCAGTTTGCTTGGCACTCTCCCCCACTCTTCCACAAGACTTCCCGAGCTCCATCTGAGGATTGGCTGTGGCTTTCAGCTGCTGAGTGAAGCCTCTGGAGACAGGTGTGCTACTATTCTGTCTGCAAGTAAATCAGAAAGAATATCATAAATAGCGTCAGAGGTTGTGTCTGTCACATGAGACAGATCTCACTTTGTGTCACTCATTGATTGGTTGGTCCCTCAATATCTGCTTTACCTTTATCCCTGCACACTTATTGGCAAGACAGATTTCGAGTTGAAGGTTTTGTGAATGTATTGATGTCTCCTTCATCTTCTAGAAGTCTTTCTTGTTACAGGAGGTGGCCATTTCATTTTCATGCTCTGGTAAGCCTGCAAGGGAGGCTTTGTGTTGGGTCCAGTAGTTAAAAGCAAGACCTGGGAAGAGGAACTGCAGAGTTGTGATCTAGGACTTCCTGCAACAGCCAGCTCTGGGTCCTTGGAGCCTAGGCAGGCTTTGCAGTCATAGAGCTCCATCCACTGCCCAAGTCCCATCCTGACACCTTCTCCATCTCTATTACAGACCATTGTAATTCTGGCATAGTCGCTCTGTCCTGGGCCCGATAGGCCATCCTACCCTGGAAGAACAGAGAGTTCAAGGACGGCCAAATTGCACTTAAGCAAACTTGTTTTCAGACTGTGTGGTTGCTCTGTCTTAGCTCTCATAACACACTTTCCTCTACGTTGCCTTAGGCTGTATCCTCCAAGCATCCCACCATGCATCAGCTCCATATCCTGACGAACCTACCTTAGGGTCCCTGATAATTCCAGATACTTTAATGTTCTCCCAGGATGGACTGTGGGCTCTTGTGTGGCTCACATTGATCCTAGAAGTCCTTGGGAGCCTCCATGCCATGGAATAGGATGTCTCTAAATCCGCACTGGCCTGAGGGATTCCATCTGGCACAGGATTCTCTCCCTATTGTTGAATTTTGGCACTTATGTTTTTCAGGAATGACTCTGCATGTGGTCAACACACACTACCCTGGAAGACCAGAGAGTTCAAGGACGGCCAACTTTCACGTAAGCAAACTTTTTCACAGACTGTGTGGGTCCCATCAGCAGAGGGTAGCCTCCACATTGCAATGATGTGCAAACTTCTGCCATTCAGCCATGATGGACTTTAGGATCTACCCTGAGGACACTACACAAGCCACAGGTGGGTGATGGGTAAATTGGGCATGTTATTGGGTCAGGTCTTCAGTGCAGTGCCTTAAGCTGATAGCCTTTTGGGAGGGCATATGCGTCTCTATTAAATGAACTGGTTCCACTGTTGGCCTGGACTCTGCTGTGTCTGCCGCTCATGCTCTCCTCCAAGTCTCTAACTGTCCCTAACTCTCCTTGACTGGCTGGTCAATCAGTCTTCATTCTACTCTAGAGCCATTCTACAAACACAGATCCCAGGCTGTCCTCTGCCGACGTTTAACAGGGCTGATGGTTTAGTGTCCTGGGTTCCCTATAGGGTTGCAAACTCAAGTTTCTTAGGTCCCTATGTGTCTGACAAAAAGCCTTTAGAACAAGGTAGATGTGAAGAAATCAGGAAATAAACTCCTGCAGTACTTCATGTCTACCACTGGAGGGCTCTACACTTTTCTGGTTCTGGTGTGCTACTCAGCAAACCCTCTCACTGGAAGGCTCTGTGCCTGAAGCAGAGAACCTCTGCTAAACACAATGTTACCAAGAAACTGGCTGTATCTTCATGGCAGCCTGTAGAAGATTCTCCACGACCCTGAGGACCCAATTGGGAAAACTTAGGTAGGCAGGGTGTGGGAGCCACCAGGGCTGTATGGAGAGCTTACCCAGAATTTAATCTCCAGCTGTGCATTCCGATTAACATGACCCACACTCCTATGAAGGTCTCTGGGTGGCTCCTGATATGAGTTGGGGGAGGGGGGAGGACAAGGAAGCTGGGTCAAGACAGAAGCACTGTCCTTACTCACTGCGACTGGGCTTGTTCCTACCCTAACTGGGAAGCAGGAACCAAACACCCACTCCTCATGGGACTGTCCGTGATGAGGCCAGCTGAGGATCTGAACTGTCAGCAAGAAAGACAGGAGATGTATGTGCCACAAACCAGAGCAGTGTCCCGCATAAGCCCATCTCTCAAATGATGCCATCTCCTCCCCAGAGTGGCTCCAGTCTGGGTTAGGAGTGGGTCATGTATTCCGAGCTCTCTGCTACTCCTGCAAACACAGCAATGGTGCCTTCTCATGCTCATCTATAATGAGCCTAGGGATCAGCCAGAGGTCATACTCATGGGAATTCAGACTCAGTTCAATCTGCTATCCTGTAGCCCATGAGTCTGGACTCAACTTTAGTGGTCAAGGCCAGTGGTTTATTTCCTGGACAAGACTTTGAGAATGTTAGTGACACATTGTATGCCCTTGGCTGGCCTTCACTCTAATAGCCCTGAGTGACCATTCCAGCCTGTCCTCAGGGATTCAGATCAGCATTGGCCAGATCAGGCTCTTTGCTACCTGTTCCTATAGCTCACCTCCACTGTAGTTCATGTGTCCTGGCTGCTGCAGCTGCTCCAGAAGCTACCAGATGTCTTCCCACAGAATCCTGTAGTCCCTGTGGGCTCATCCACAGACATCTCACACTCTCCCTGCTGGGAGTTAGGCTGGATGCCTGCTGTGTGGGAGCTGCCTTGCCTTGTGGAGCAGAGTCAGAAGCAGTGGAGGAGATGTTGTCTGCTGCTCTTAATGTCCTCAGTGTCCAGGGCTTGCCTGTGGTGTGGTTGTGGTCCAGCTCCAGTTAATCACTGATATAAGTTCATCCCATAGAAGCTGCGTACCCCATGAGGCACAGGGAGGACCATAACTGAGGGGGAACCATGCAATCCAGGACCCTGTTGGGATCAGGGAATATTCCAGGACCCCTCTCACGCAGGATGCAAGGCTAGGAGCTCTGTGTGCCCTGACACAGTGGCATGGGACCGTGACTCCCATGAAATGCTCCTTCATACCTATTACATCATCAGCTTTGAGAAGGTCTTCCTCACTAAGAACATTCCACACTGCTTGCCTCTGCCATCTTGCTCTCTTTTCCCGGGCTGCATGCCCTTAGGAACATTGACATGTCTTCTATGAAAATTAATATTCTGTTAAATCATTTTGATAAACAGTTCTCAGCATGATATCTGTGTCCAGAAGTAGTCATCAGCAATTCTCACGGGGACAGGGAATCAAAATATTCCCCCTGCTCTTCATCCTCCTCTTTCTCCTCCTCTTCCTTCTCTTCCTCCTCCTCCTCTCCTTTCTCCTCCTCTCTTCATCTTCCTCGTCCTCCTCCTCCTACCCTCCTCGTTCTCCTCCTCCTGCTGCTGCTGTGCCTAATGCTGCTTCTGCTATTGTTGCTAATCCTGTTGCTGCTGTAGTTTCTGCTGGTGGCTTTTCCATTGCCATGTGTCTGAAATCACCTACTGTTTATACTGAGGACATGAAAGAATTTCCAGATGACACTGTGAAATAGACAAGACAATTTATTCCAAGCAAAAAAGACAGTGAGGTAGAATTCTTAGCTTACCATTTGGGGCTTTGATTTGCCTTACTATATTATAACTGCTTTTTTCTACTTCTCAGTTGAGGTCTTTGAAAGAAACCATTTAGAACTACAACCTATAAAATTCAATAAATCACTAGGTCTTAGGAACAAAAAAAACCAGTATGCAAAATAATATGCATGCATGCAGGATTCTGACCATCAACTATAACCCACAAACTAGGTTGTTGATACTCATTCAATGACAAACCTTGTTAATTAGTTTTGAGGCTTAATGGAATGGGATGTTACATTTGAAAACATAAGACTCTGTTCTGCAGCACTTGTGATTGATGACCACATGTGAAAAGATCAGTAGCCCCTGGAGGAGTCCATGAGCCCATGAACCTCTTGTCCTCACCCTGTGGGAGCTATTGGCCTAAGGGGGAGCTGGAGTCCATCTGAAGGGATGGGCCAACTAGAAAACTCTGTAGAGTGTGGAACTCATCAATTCTATTTGGTCCCTGCTGGGAAGAGGAGAAATCAAGAAGAGGGAGAAGGCTTGGTGTTGGGGAAACCTCATAAAGAACTTAGAGCAGATACAAGGTAAGAATTGTGGGGAAAATGGAAACCAGAGACAGAGGAAGGACCAGCATAGAGCAAACTGAAAAGGACAAAGCACAAAGGTACCTGGGCTATGCCTGCTGCTTGTTCTCTGGACTCTCCCTGTGGCTCATTTCTGGGGGGAGATTCTGTTCTGCCCCAGGCGAGGTTTCTTTCTCCTTGGCATGCAGCAACACAGCTTTATCAGGGCATTTGCTATATTCCTGGTCCACCCCTTTAAACCTCTGTGCCGGACCCTGCTGGGGATGGGCTTATCCTCAAATGGGGCTCTGTGGGAGAGTGGGTTGTCTTCTTTGATTTCCTTATTGCTACTCTTCTCAGTGAAGATGCTTGTTGTTTGAATGCATGGGACACTCACGGCACATTTGTGATAGTGGTCCTGTGTAGGTGTCATCGGTAGAGGCCTGAGACGACCAGCCACAGTGGATCTTTTGCCTCCTTTTGGATGAGCATTCTGGCCATAGAGAGATACGTGACCATGGGAGGATGACACCCGCAAGGTGCCAAGGACTGGCAGGCTTCCACTCCTCTTTGGTTCTAATCTAAAAGCAGCAGCAGGATCAAGGCTAGGGAATGGTGCTGCAACGGGACTCACTTGCTGTGCCTGGGCTGTGCAGCCATCCCCCTGGAGAGCCTGCTTTTGTAGAAAGAAATAAGTTGCCATTTCCTCATTATATTTTCTTTGTTTTAAAGAGTGTTTTACTACAGAGGCTTGGAATCCAATGCTTTTCATGGCATCCAAAATGGCCGGGTCTGGTGTGAGGGGAAGCATTTCTTCATAGGGACCTATCAATCCGTTCCAGTGTTCTTTGAACCAAGGGTGTTTCATCGCCTTTCTTGCTGTTGGTCTAAAGTTGGGATTTACCCTCAATAATTTACTAAGGAGGTCCTCCAGTTCTTTTGAAACCCCACAGGGAGCAGGATATGCCCCTGCCACTACTTGTCTTTGCAGTTCTTGGATGATCACTGAATCAAATGGGAGCTTTCTCACTACCATACAGTACAAGACCACTCCTATAATCCACATATCATTCTTCGGCCCGTCATACCGATGGCCAAGGAGGAGTTCAGGGGAACCAAAGGAGTACGTGCCGCAGTGGTGGTTTAGCATTTTTCCAGGATGAAATTGGGTGCTAAGCCCAAAGTCGATGACTTTGACCTTTTTGTTTTTATCAATCATTATATTGTCCAGTTTGAGGTCTCGGTGAACAATCCCCTTTCCATGGCAGTAGCTCACTGCTGACAATATCTGTTCAAATATTTGCCGGGCCTCATCCTCCTCTATGTGCCCTGACTCTCTGATGTACTGGTAGAGTTCTTGGCCTTCCACCAGCTCCATTATGAGGTATATTCTCGTTTCCTTTTCAATAACTTGTATGAGAGACACTATGTTGGGGTGGTTGATCTTTCTCATTATGTTTGCTTCCATCATGGCTGGCTGGAACCACTGCTTGTCCTTTCGCAGAACTTTGACAGCCACCGGGGTTCCTGTGAGCCGGTGGTGGGCCAGGAGGACTTTGGCGTTGCCCCCTTGCCCAATTGTCCTCAATACTTGGTATTGGGAATGGAAATTGCCCTCCTCAGAGATACTGGGCTCGGGTGTAGGGGTTGGTAACTCCTCCTCAGTCTCTGTAGGCATTTTATCAGTACTAATGCTACCTAAAAATAACAAAAATGGAATCAAATAATGAAAAAGATGGAGCAATATAGGAGCTAAAATTACACTTGTGGTACCTAAAAGAAACAAACAAAAGAAAAAGAAAAAAAAAAAACAAACAAAGACAAAGTAAAAACTAGACTAGAAAAATAGAGCAAAATTATGAAAAAGTTAAGGGGAAAATATGAAGAGTCATAAGTAAAAGCCACCCAAATAACCAACCCCAAAAGAGAAAGCCAAGAGCACACACATACTAAATGCAATGATGAAAATAAAAATCGTCATACTACAATAGGATTGGGCGGCCAAAGATGGTCAATACTATGAATAGATGTTCATTGAAGAAAAAAAAAACAGATGAAAGAAACGAGAGGAGAAAGAATTAGTAAAAGACAAAACAAACAAATATAAAAAGCCAACACTTAAGGGAAAACTCCATTGAATTTCAGGACCTAGTGATCCACAAAAATCCACAACTCTCCAGAGCAAAATACTGAAAATTAAAATTAACCAACCACAAGGAATAAGGCAGTTAAATATCAGTGAACAGTAAACCTTAAACAAAGGCCGAAGAGTTCAAAGTGTCACAAAGGGCAAATTTGTATCAAGTCTAAGCCAATGATTGCTTGTACTCAATAAATAGAGAAACAGGAATAATATAAAAGGATGAAACCGCAGGACATTGAAAATGGAGATAGCCAGACCCGGTGAGAGAGAGACCCAACCGCCTGGTCAGGTGGGCACTCCTGAGGCTGCAGAGCGGAAGAGACCACCAACACTGCTCACCCCTGCCCACATCCCTGGCCCAAGAGGAAACGGTATAAGGCCTCTGGGCTCCCGTGGGGGAGGGCCCAGGAGCAGCAGGACACCTGCCAGAGACACCGCCGGACCCTGAAGGAAACAGACCGGATAAACAGTTCTCTGCACCCAAATCCCGTGGGAGGGAGAGCTAAACCTTCAGAGAGGCAGACAAGCCTGGGAAACCAGAAGAGACTGCTCCCTGCACACACATCTCGGACGCCAGAGGAAAAAGCCACAGACCATCTGGAACCCTGGTGCACTGAAGCCCCCGGAAGGGGCGGCAGAGGTCTTCCTGGTTGCTGCCGCTGCAGAGAGCCCCAGGGCAGCACCCCACGAGCGAACCTGAGCCTCGGGACCACAGGTAAGACCAAATTTTCTGCTGCAAGAAAGCTGCCTGGTGAACTCAAGACACAGGCCCACAGGAACAGCTGAAGACCTGTAGAGAGGAGAAACTACACGCCCGAAAGCAGAACACTCTGTCCCCATAACTGACTGAAAGAGAGGAAAACAGGTCTACAGCACTCCTGACACACAGGCTTATAGGACAGTCTAGCCACTGTCAGAAATAGCATAACAAAGTAACACTAGAGATAATCTGATGGCGAGAGGCAAGCACAGGAATCCAAGCAACAGAAACCAAGACTACATGCCATCATCGGAGCCCAATTCTCCCACCAAAACAAACATGGAATATCCAAACACACCAGAAAAGCAAGATCTAGTTTCAAAATCATATTTGATCATGATGCTGGAGGACTTCAAGAAAGACATGAAGAACTCCCTTAGAGAACAAGTAGAAGCCTACAGAGAGGAATTGCAAAAATGCCTGAAAGAATCGCAAAAATCCCTGAAAGAATTCCAGGAAAACATAAATAAACAAGTAGAAGCCCATAGAGAGGAGATACAAAAATCCCTGAAAGAATACCAGGAAAACATAAATAAACAAGTAGAAGCCCATAGAGAGGAGACACAAAAATCCCTGAAAGAATTCCAGGAAAACACAATCAAACAGTTGAAGGAATTAAAAATGGAAATAGAAGCAATCAAGAAAGAACACATGGAAACAACCCTGGATATAGAAAACCAAAAGAAGAGACAAGGAGCTGTAGATACAAGCTTCACCAACAGAATACAAGAGATGGAAGAGAGAATCTCAGGAGCAGAAGATTCCATAGAAATCATTGACTCAACTGTCAAAGATAATGTAAAGCGGAAAAAGCTACTGGTCCAAAACATACAGGAAATCCAGGACTCAATGAGAAGATCAAACCTAAGGATAATAGGTATAGAAGAGAGTGAAGACTACCAGCTCAAAGGACCAGTAAATATCTTCAACAAAATCATAGAAGAAATCTTCCCTAACCTAAAAAAAGAGATACCCATAGACATACAAGAAGCCTACAGAACTCCAAACAGATTGGAACAGAAAAGAAACACCTCCCGTCACATAATTGTCAAAACACCAAACGCACAAAATAAAGAAAGAATATTAAAAGCAGTAAGGGAAAAAGGTCAAGTAACATATAAAGGCAGACCTATCAGAATCACACCAGACTTCTCGCCAGAAACTATGAAGGCCAGAAGATCCTGGACTGATGTTATACAGACCCTAAGAGAACACAAATGCCAGCCCAGATTACTGTATCCAGCAAAACTCTCAATTAACATTGATGGAGAAACCAAGATATTCCATGACAAAACCAAAGTTACACAATATCTTTCTACAAATCCAGCACTACAAAGGATAGTAAATGGTAAAGCCCAACATAAGGAGGCAAGCTATACCCTAGAAGAAGCAAGAAACTAATCGTCTTGGCAACAAAACAAAGAGAATGAAAGCACACAAACATAACCTCACATCCAAATATGAATATAACGGGAAGCAATAATCACTATTCCTTAATATCTCTCAATATCAATGGCCTCAACTCCCCAATAAAAAGACATAGATTAACAAACTGGATACGCAACGAGGACCCTGCATTCTGCTGCCTACAGGAAACACACCTCAGAGACAAAGACAGACACTACCTCAGAGTGAAAGGCTGGAAAACAACTTTCCAAGCAAATGGTCAGAAGAAGCAAGCTGGAGTAGCCATTCTAATATCAAATAAAATCAATTTCCAACTAAAAGTCATCAAAAAAGATAAGGAAGGACACTTCATATTCATCAAAGGAAAAATCAACCAAGATGAACTCTCAATCCTAAATATCTATGCCCCAAATACAAGGGCACCTACATACGTAAAAGAAACCTTACTAAAGCTCAAAACACACATTGCACCTCACACAATAATAGTGGGAGATTTCAACACCCCACTCTCATCAATGGACAGATCATGGAAACAGAAATTAAACAGTGATGTCGACAGACTAAGAGAAGTCATGAGCCAAATGGACTTAACGGATATTTATAGAACATTCTATCCTAAAGCAAAAGGATATACCTTCTTCTCAGCTCCTCATGGTACTTTCTCCAAAATTGACCATATAATTGGTCAAAAAACGGGCCTCAACAGGTACAGAAAGATAGAAATAATCCCATGCGTGCTATCGGACCACCACGGCCTAAAACTGGTCTTCAATAACAATAAGGGAAGAATGCCCACATATACGTGGAAATTGAACAATGCTCTACTCAATGATAACCTGGTCAAGGAAGAAATAAAGAAAGAAATTAAAGACATTTTAGAATTTAATGAAAATGAAGATACAACATACTCAAACTTATGGGACACAATGAAAGCTGTGCTAAGAGGAAAACTCATAGCGCTGAGTGCCTGCAGAAAGAAACAGGAAAGAGCATATGTCAGCAGCTTGACAGCACACCTAAAAGCTCTAGAACAAAAAGAAGCAAATACACCCAGGAGGAGTAGAAGGCAGGAAATAATCAAACTCAGAGCTGAAATCAACCAAATAGAAACAAAAAGGACCATAGAAAGAATCAACAGAACCAAAAGTTGGTTCTTTGAGAAAATCAACAAGATAGATAAACCCTTAGCCAGACTAACGAGAGGACACAGAGAGTGTGTCCAAATTAACAAAATCAGAAATGAAAAGGGAGACATAACTACAGATTCGGAGGAAATTCAAAAAATCATCAGATCTTACTATAAAAACCTATATTCAACAAAATTTGAAAATCTTCAGGAAATGGACAATTTCCTAGACAGATACCAGGTATCGAGGTTAAATCAGGAACAGATAAACCAGTTAAACAACCCCATAACTCCTAAGGAAATAGAAGCAGTCATTAAAGGTCTCCCAACCAAAAAGAGCCCAGGTCCAGACGGGTTTAGTGCAGAATTTTATCAAACCTTCATAGAAGACCTCATACCAATATTATCCAAACTATTCCACAAAATTGAAACAGATGGAGCCCTACCGAATTCCTTCTACGAAGCCACAATTACTCTTATACCTAAACCACACAAAGACACAACAAAGAAAGAGAACTTCAGACCAATTTCCCTTATGAATATCGACGCAAAAATACTCAATAAAATTCTGGCAAACCGAATTCAAGAGCACATCAAAACAATCATCCACCATGATCAAGTAGGCTTCATCCCAGGCATGCAGGGATGGTTTAATATACGGAAAACCATCAACGTGATCCATCATATAAACAAACTGAAATAACAGAACCACATGATCATTTCATTAGATGCTGAGAAAGCATTTGACAAAATTCAACACCCCTTCATGATAAAAGTCCTGGAAAGAATAGGAATTCAAGGCCCATAACTAAACATAGTAAAAGCCATATACAGCAAACCAGTTGCTAACATTAAACTAAATGGAGAGAAACTTGAAGCAATCCCACTAAAATCAGGTACTAGACAAGGCTGCCCACTCTCTCCCTACTTATTCAATATAGTTCTTGAAATTCTAGCCAGAGCAATCAGACAACAAAAGGAGATCAAAGGGATACAGATCGGAAAAGAAGAAGTCAAAATATCAATATTTGCAGATGACATGATAGTATATCTAAGTGATCCCAAAAGTTCCACCAGAGAACTACTAAAGCTGATAAACAACTTCAGCAAAGTGGCTGGGTATAAAATTAACTCAAATAAATCAGTAGCCTTCCTCTATACAAAAGAGAAACAAGCCGAGAAGAAATTAGGGAAACGACACCATTCATAATAGACCCAAATAATATAAAGTACCTCGGTGTGACTTTAACCAAGCAAGTAAAAGATCTGTACAATAAGAACTTCAAGACACTGAGGAAAGAAATTGAAGAAGACCTCAGAAGATGGAAAGATCTCCCATGCTCATGGATTGGCAGGATTAATATAGTAAAAATGGCCATTTTACCAAAAGCAATCTACAGATGCAATGCAATCCCCATCAAAATACCAATCCAATTCTTCAAAGAATTAGAGAGAACAATTTGCAAATTCATCTGGAATAACAAAAAACCCAGGATAGCTAAAGCTATCCTCAACAATAAAAGGACTTCATGGGGAATCACTATCCCTGAACTCAAGCAGTATTACAGAGCAATAGTGATAAAAACTGCATGGTATTGGTACAGAGACAGACAGATAGACCAATGGAATAGAATTGAAGACCCAGAAATGAACCCACACACCTATGGTCACTTGATTTTTGACAAAGGAGCCAAAACCTTCAAATGGAAAAAAAATAGCATTTTCAGCAAATGGTGCTGGTTCAACTGGAGGGCAACATGTAGAAGAATGCAGATCGATCCATGCTTATCACCCTGTACAAAGCTTAAGTCCAAGTGGATCAAGGACCTCCACATCAAACCAGACACACTCAAACTAATAGAAGAAAAACTAGGGAAGCATCTGGAACACATGGGCACTGGAAAAAATTTCCTGAACAAAACACCAATGGCTCATGCTCTAAGATCAAGAATCGACAAATGGGATCTCATAAAACTGCAAAGCTTCTGTAAGGCAAAGGACACTGTGGTTAGGACAAAACGGCAACCAACAGATTGGGAAAAGATCTTTACCAATCCTACAACGGATAGAGGCCTTATATCCAAAATATACAAAGAACTCAAGAAATTAGACCGCAGGGAAACAAATAACCCTATTAAAAATGGGGTTCAGAGCTAAACAAAGAATTCACAGCTGAGGAATGCCGAATGGCTGAGAAACACCTAAAGAAATGTTCAACATCTTTAGTCATAAGGGAAATGCAAATCAAAACAACCCTGAGATTTCACCTCACACCAGTGCAATTGGCTAAGATCAAAAACTCAGGTGACAGCAGATGCTGGCGAGGATGTGGAGAAAGAGGAACACTCCTCCATTGTTGGTGGGATTGCAGACTGGTAAAACCATTCTGGAAATCAGTCCGGAGGTTCCTCAGAAAATTGGACATTGAACTGCCTGAGGATCCAGCTATACCTCTCTTGGGCATATACCCAAAAGATGCCTCAACATATAAAAGAGTCACGTGCTCCACTATGTTCATCACAGCCTTATTTATAATAGCCAGAAAATGGAAAGAACCCAGATGCCCTTCAACAGAGGAATGGATACAGAAAATGTGGTACATCTACACAATGGAATATTACTCAGCTATCAAAAACGACGAGTTTATGAAATTCGTAGGCAAATGGTTGGAACTGGAAAATATCATCCTGAGTGAGCTAACCCAATCACAGAAAGACATACATGGTATGCACTCATTGATAAGTGGCTATTAGCCCAAATGCTTGAATTACTCTAGATCCCTAGAACAAACGAAACTCAAGACAGATGATCAAAATGTGAATGCTTCACTCCTTCTTTAAATGAGGAAAAAGAAAACCCTTGGCAGGGAAGGGAGAGGCAAAGATTAAAACAGAGACTGAAGGAACACCCATTCAGAGCCTGCCCCACATGTGGCCCATACATATACAGCCACCCAATTAGACAAGATGGATGAAGCAAAGAAGTGCAGACCGACAGGAGCCGGATGTAGATCGCTCCTGAGAGACACAGCCAGAATACAGCAAATATAGAGGCGAATGCCAGCAGCAAACCACTGAACTGAGAATAGGTCCCCTATTGAAGGAATCAGAGAAAGAACTGGAAGAGCTTGAAGGGGCTCGAGACCCCAAAAGTACAACAATGCCAAGCAACCAGAGCTTCCAGGGACTAAGCCACTACCTAAAGACTATACATGGACTGACCCTGGACTCTGACCCCATAGGTAGCAATGAATATCCTAGTAAGAGCACCAGTGGAAGGGGAAGCCCTGGGTCCTGCTAAGACTGAACCCCCAGTGAACTAGTCTATGGGGGGAGGGCGGCAATGGGGGGAGGGTTGGGAGGGGAACACCCATAAGGAAGGGGAGGGGGGAGGGGGATGTTTGCCCGGAAACCGGGAAAGGGAATAACACTCGAAATGTATATAAGAAATACTCAAGTTAATAAAAAAAAAAAAAAGAAAATGGAGATAGAGTTAATCATCCGAATGCAGAACCGTAAATAATCAAAGCAGTAATATAGCATGTGAGAACATAAAAACCACTAAAAAATGAAACCAGCAATCCATAATAAATAAATAAGTAAATAAATAAAACAAAAAGCAAAACCCCAATAAGGAAATAGCCAGTGGCATGGCAATATGTGACCTAATTCTTTCTCTTGAAGTCATCCAAAAATCAATCAATCAAGAAATAGGCAGCCAGCCATCTACATAGGCCTTTAAACTGATATTATGGGGTTGGCATACCAAATGCCTGGGAGCAACTGGTCAGCCAGCTCAGATACTTGGGCAGCTGCAGGCCAGTGAGAGAGCCTGTCTTGAAAATAAGGTTGAGAACCTACCTCAGGAACAGCAGCCGGGGTGACTTCTAGCCTCTACACTCTCTTGCACTGAGGTGCAGGTAATATAGATACAAGGGGCAAAAGGGGATGGGCACGTGCACACACAGACACACACACACACACACACACACACACACAGGCACTCACACAGGCACAGGCACACACACAGGCACACACACAGAACTACACAGAAGTGAACTTATACTCACACAAACTCTTACAAACACCCAGATTCACACAAAACACGCATACTTACACACAAGCAAAGCTGGAAAAACACACGTCAGACACATACACACATACACACAGGGATACACATACGCACAAGAAGACATACACACATTCAAACACATACACACATACAAACCTGTAAACTCACACACTCCTACATATACTGACAAACACACAGGCAAAAGTGTACACGCACTCACACACAGGCCAATCTGTCAACACACACTCTCTTACACACACTGATACATACACATATACACAGTACAGTAAAATTCGACACAACCACACACAGCTCACTAGATACAACCAAGTCGCAGAGGGCTCCACTCCACACCTCCTCTCAAAACACTCAAAGAATTCCAGGCCTGGCAACAGCTTAATATGTGTTTGCTGGGCCGCCTCACAATCGCTCCTCATGAGGTCACAATAGGACCTGTCAAGACATGGTTGGGAAGGACTCTGAGACTGTGGCTTCTATTGGCTATGGAAAGACTTTAGGCTGTTAGAAATAAAACCCTGTAAGCTGTTTAGCTGTCCATAGTTCTCTGTTTTGAATGTTTACTCTGCATCCTGCTTTAAAGTCCTCATGTCTACACTCAGGGTGTCACGTTATCTTTGAATTCTGAAGGATTAGCCTCAAACTGATGGTATAGTTTTCTTTTTTTAAAGACAAAGCTGTTTCTAAACTGACCCATCAAGAGGACACTGTTTTCATAAGTCCTCAGAAAGGCTCTAGGTTATCATCAAACACCTGAGACAAAGCTGCAGGACTAGGCAGAGACTTGAGTTTGAATCCCCCAAACGCCAAATGGATGCATCAGTAAAGCTCATAAGCTTTCTCTGTGGAGAAGTTAACATGGACCAACAGATTAGAGGGCCAGAGCCCCAACCCATGCTGGGTGGACACTCTCCTCTGACATCCAACACAGAGATCTTTGTACAGAGATCAGGAGAAGGCTTCTCTGAATAGCTGTGCAGAGCACCTCAGGCTCAGGGACTCAGGACTGACACACATAGAATGCTGTAGTGGAACCCTTTGTGATTCAAGGGCTCATCTGCCTGGGTCCCTGAGCCTCTAGAGATGATCCCAGGACTGGGCTGTCTCTGCTTATGGGCTCAGACAGGGAGGTGCCAGGGGGTTTGCCCTTGGCTCCTGGGAGTAGAGCAGTTTTTCTTTCCCTGTCCCTGCTTTTTGAACATTTCTTTCCTTGGGAAAATGGAAGGACTGGAAGAAGTCTGGCTATGGAGAGTGAGGCTGGCTGGGAAACTGCTCGCTGTTCTCCATTGTCATCCTGCTGGGGGTTTGGAGTTGTTGGCAGGTTAGCCTCTCCACCATTCCAATCTGCTTCTCTCCATTTAATCCATGCATCTCTGTCTCTTCGCTTCGTGACATGGTTGCACAAGTCCTACCTGTAGCTGCCACTCCAGGGCATAAGTCCCTCAGTGAGTGAATTCCAGATGGTTCTGTCTAGAGAGAAATTGTACAGGGTCGTTGCTCAGTATGTAGGAACATGGAAGAGGATACTGCACGGGATCCACACACATTTCATATAACATCAATCCACATACTCTGGTACTCATCGGTTCTATTTACACCTTTCGTGATTACTGCTATTCACTGTACTGTGAAGTGTGAATTTTTATTATGTTTCACTTCTGCAAAGGAAGAGACAGTGTTTAGCACTGGAGATCCAAAGGCCTAGCTGGAAGGGAGGCCTTGACACACAGGTGTGCTCCTGGGAAATAGCTCTTTCATAAAACACCCCGTTGAATCCCATGGATTGCTCTATGCCCTATCTAGGGTTGACTTCAGTGTATATATATATTAACTTGAGTAATTTTTATATACATTTCCAGTATTCCCTTTCCCAGTTTCCGTGCAAACATCCCCTTCGCTCCTCCCCATCCTCCCCCCCTTGTCACCCTCCTCCAAACAATCTAGTTCACTGGGGGTTTAGTCTTAGCAGGACCCAGGGCTTCCCCTTCCAATGGTGCTCTTACTAGGATATTCATTTTCCATGTTCCCTTCCCCAGCTTCCAGACTTTAGATGACTGGATGCCCTGACTGATTTTTACACAGGATAAAAGTCGGCTACATTTGTGTTTGATTATTAACAGTGCCTCTGGAACTAAACTCAGATCATCAGCTATTCCTTTCACCTCTGAACCATCTCAAAAGCTCACACTATATATTCTGTTCTGTCCTCAGTGTACCATGTATTGCTATAATCACCAGCATTGTTAAAGCAAGCCAAAGGAGATTTATAAAATCTTCAGATTTTGAAATTTACATTCACACAAAGCTTGTGCTACACATCATTAATCCCCCTTTCATGAGAGAGAAGGTCTCTTTACTGTCCAAACCACACTTGTGTACAGGGTGAGTTTTAGGACAGCTTCAGTTTGTGGTAACACTCTGTCTCAAATTAAGCACACAACAGCAACAACCCAACCACACTCACACAGAAACACATGCATGGAACACACACACACACACACACACACACACACACACACACACACCGAGCACTTTCCAGTTGCTACCCTTCCCATTCCTCAAGTGAGCATTCAGTGTAACTGTACTTTAATCTCACCTACCTCAGTCCTTCCAGTCTGTAGGCTTCTCTTAAACCCTCAGGAATTGGCAACTGACATCAGGCCGGTTTCTGCTTGCTGGTGGGGAAATTGGGTTGTGTTGCTTTGTTAATCTGTACTCCCTCAGCCAACTTCCCCAGGCCCTGAGAAGTTTCCATTAACCTCCTTCAGAGTACTTCAGTGTTTTTAAGTCCTACTCAACAAAGTAAGAAACCATTTGGTTTGATTGCAGCGTTTAGGATTGTGTTGAGTAGGTACCAGCAGAATGTACACTGTTTATGAAGTAGGTCTGTGAGTAAGGGCTAGGTGTAATTTTATCTGCTGAGTGAGTGAGCGTTTGCTCCATATCGTTACCCATTTTGGCTTCTGTGGTATTTTTATTCCTATAGACTAAACGGTTTGAGTTTGTGTTGGCTTCTTCTGTGATTTCAGTATCCAGCACCTCTGGACTTATCCTATAAGTATGACCAGATTAACAGGGCTGTTGATTTTCCATGGAGATGCTTGTTTACATTTTTACTTAATCCACATCTTATGTTCAAGAGGAGGGAGAGCAGCTTGCTGGCTTTGCAGCAACACACATTGACCCAGAGTGAAGGTTCTCTCTGTTACTGATTCAAATTCCTGAATCATCATGACATTTTGCATGAGCTATCCTCCACTGTCTCTGGCATTTGAGTACTCCTTTCCCAGTTGCTGACTCTGTTTGGGAAGACTCAGGAGGTGTGCCCTTGCTGGAGAAAGAATGCCAGTGGGGCTGGGCTTTGAGGTTTTAGTGCTCTGCACCACTCCCTGTGCACTCTCTGCTTTGTACTTGTGATTCCAGATGTGAGTCCTCTGCTTCCTGCTCCTTCCACTGTGCCCTGTAGTCATGGAACTTAAGCTATGGTAACAGGTGGTCTGTGAAATAGGATCACTAATCGCCTACATGTTTTATAGTTTGCTGTGCTCATGGCATTTCTGTCACAGAAATACAAAGGTAACTAATGCAGAAGGGGATGTAATAGAGCTGTGTGATACCTGACCATGCCAGTTTGTGCTTGTTACTTGTTTTGGAAAATATGCAAGAATTCAGAACTTTGAACTAGAAGTGGCCCAGTGCTCTAAGAAGAGTTTAATGGGGTATACTGGCAGGAGCTTGGGAGTCAGGAGTGCCAAGACCTATCCAGAATGTGGAAGCCCAGGACAAGGGGATTCAGAAGGCAATAATATTTGTAACTGGCCTGGGATAATTTGTATGATGCTTTTACAAAAATGTGGCTTCCTTCAGCCCACATCCTAAAAACCTACCTGAGGCTAAATTAAAAAGTAATAAACAAATTTCTTCGATGAAAATTTGAAGAGAGCCCAGTATGGCCTCTGTTATACTGAGGTTATAGGACTTCAATGAAAAAGAGCAAATGGGGCAAATAGAAATGCAAAATGTATAGTTTACAGAGAAAAAGACACTGGGAACATTAATATTATAGCCAATGCCTAGGCCAGAAGAGACCCTGCAATTACTTAGGAGATTAGAACCTTAATAAGAGGCCATGTCTCCTCAGGTGATGACATCACTCAATTAACCTCGTAATCTGTGGTAGAAAGTGACTTACTTAGGGTTTTCCTGCTATTAACAGACACCATGACCAATGCAAATCTTATAAGAAGAACACTGCTTTGGGTTTGGCTTACAAGTTCAGCAGTTTGGTTCATTATCATCAAGGTGGGAGCATGGCAGCATCTAGGCAGACATGGTACAGGAGGAGCTGGGTGTTCTACATCATCATCTGAAGGCCGCTACTAGAAAACTGATTTTCATGCAGCTAGGACAAGAAACATAAGGGTCACATCAACAGTGACACACTTCCTCAATCAAGGCTACACCTATCCAATGAGGGCTCATCTGCAAATAGTCCCACTCCCTGGGCTCAGCATATTCAAATCAACACAGGAACATTAGGCATTTTCAGTTCCTGAAATCACCTGTGATCAGAAGCTGCTGCTACTGTGGGTCATGGGGCCCAGCGCTTTCCAGAAATCAGGCATCTTCTCATGTACTTTCATCAGTCACTGGGAGTAAGGAAGCTCAGCAAAGGACTGCTGTGTGGGCTGAGAAAACTGAGAAAGTCTGCTTGGGAAGGTGTGTCAATCTCCATCTCCACATGGAGATAGCATGGGGGTTACCTGACCTTACCTGACCAGTTTCCATGTTTGGTACCCCTGGATCATATTCATTGTCAGGTAGGAAAGTGTTATTTGGCACCCAATGTCATGTTGTGCTTATCATGTACCCAAAGTTGATAGATGACATAAGAATGCAGGCTTGAAAGTTATCCAGTTTCTAATCTGGGAAGGAGAACAGCAGGCCTGAGAGGAACCGGCCTCATGTGCAGAGGGATGTACCATCTGTACATGGTTGGGAGAAGCTCAGAGAAGGTTAGTCAAAGCTGTCTATCCAGTAGAGGTTAGTTAACTGTGGAAACTATCACTAACAATAAAGGTAACTTTGAACTCTGAGGAAGAGAAGGTTTGTTGCCATTGTTTGTGGACCATGCTTCAGAGGTGATGAGACACAGAGCAGCTGTGTCTTGGGTTCATGCCAGGAAGCATGCTAGCTGAACACTTCACATCTTAAGTTGTGTAGGTCGTCAGGGCCCTTACACAAAGGTGATCTAGTGACAGTGTCTTGCTTTGTTTGTAGCAATCACATGAATTTAAATTTCCTACTTGTTCTTGTTCTTAAAAACTCACTGATTAGTTTTAGCTGAGACTCCTGGGAGACTTTTCTCTCACATGCTGTAAGTTTTAAAGATTTGGTGATTAACATAAATAACTATTCATAGGTCAATACAGGGCCCACACTGACCTCACCTTGCTATGTGGAAATGTTACTCCTGAGCCAAGGGTCTCAAGGGTCTCTGCCTCAGAAAGAAATGTGGAAAAGTGATCTCATAATCTATTTACATTCCTTGTGTCATCCAGAATATCTGCTAGAATGAGAGGATCCTTCCCTGCTCAGGACAATGTAGATACTGCTTCCCCAGGAGGAAAGAAAGGGCCATGTCCTCCCTCCGTGGGACAGTCCCTGATGTTCACTGTAATGTCACCCAACAGTCCCACCTTGAATCTGATGTTCTACTTGAGCATGGAGCCTCCCTTTTATTCTGGGAATAAACAGGAATCTCCAGCTAGGAACAGTGGTCCAAACATGAGGTTAAGTGAAGGCAGTGAGAATGATGTATACACACTAAGGGTTTCTGATTGAATGATTCTGAACTTAATGTACTTCCTACTAGAGTCATCTGTAAGTGACATGTAAGCTTTGTATTAAAATGTACCTTTAGGTCCAAGATTTCATGGTAGGACAATGCCCTACTTGCTTTTAAAGATATCCTAAAAACTGGATAGAAAAGAGTATATACAGAACAGAAAATGTTCCTAGGTGTACAAGACTGGTTGACATGTGCAAGTCTATGTGCTCAACGCGAAGAGCACACAATATGCCTTAGAAAGTAGATGATAAGCACTCCCTTCTCTCTCTCTCTCTCTCTCTCTCTCTCTCTCTCTCTCTCTCTCTCTCTCTATCTCTCTCTCTCTCACTCACTCTGTTTTTGTCGGGAGTGTCCTGAAAAGAAGAAGGGCATGCCCAATGGCTCTTTGCTTCCTCTTTGACTAGCCTTATGATCATAGGGATACACTAGGCCATTGGAAGATGAGGAGAACAATGTGTCTATGTTGTGTTCACTTCTATTCCTATTTAGTCCTAGAGGGAAATCAGCAAGGGTAGAGAATGGGACCGTAACTGGACAAAGCTGCTGAGCCTGTGTTGTGAAGCAATTCCTGTGTATAACTTGCTGTTACATTAAGCAATAGGATGCCATGTTCTGGTTATACCTTTTTGATTCAATGAATCTATAATATTTTACCTCAAACCTCAATATATTACGTTTCTTCCTCTTTTGGAGTATCTAGCATGGGAGGGATCACTTCTTCATAAGGATTTGTGAACCTCTTCCAGTTTTCATTGACCAGGGGTACATCATCACCTCTGAGACTGTCAGCCCATAGTTTGGATTGACTTTTATTAAGAGGCTAAGCTGCCTCTTCTGACACCCCACAGTGAGCAGGGTACACACCTGCTACAACCTGTCTTCTGAACTGTTGTATGACAACAGAGTCAAATACAACAGTGAAATATAAGCCTACTCCCAAGATCCATACGTTGTTGTTGTTTATTTTTTTGCACCATCATAAAGTTGTCCTAGGAAGAGATCAGGTGCACCAATAGGGTAAGCACCATGCTGCCAGTTCAGCATTTGCCCAGGTTTGTCTTGAGTTGAAGGCCAAAGTCGATGCTTTTGACTTTTCCGTTCTTCTCTAACAGAATATAATCTGGTTTCAGGTCACTGTGAACTTATACAGTGCCCATAGCCATAGATAAAGCCTGCTAACATTTGCCTAAATATTTCCTTGGCTCCTTCCTCCTCTCGGTGGAAAGAATTTCAGATGTATTTGTAAAGCTGTAAAATTTCAACCAGTTTCACGATAAGTTATTAGAATTGTCTCAGACTCAATTGGAGAAGCAAGATGATGTTGGGGTGGATGAAAAACTTCATTATATTTGCCATGGTCATGTTTGGCTGGCACCATTGCTTCTTCTTTGCATGCACTTTGATAACCCCTGTAGCAGAACTTCCACTGTCCCAGCACCTGAACTATCCCAAGACCTCCACAGTCAAAGGACCAATATTGTGGTAGGGCGTCTGTGGTCAGGCAACTCCTCTGTCTCAGACCCTCCAAATTGCAAGACCTCTACGGGCACTGGAAGTCACTGTCCATAAACTTCCACTGTTGGAGTACCTCAACTATAACAAGGACCTCTACTATTGTACAACCCCCTTGTCATAGCACGTCTATTGTTACAAAGTAGTCCACTGTCAAAGGACCTCCATGGTCTCAGCCTCTCCACTGTTACAGGATCTCTACTGTCTTAGGACCACTGCTGTTGGAGGACCTCCTGTCTCTCAGCAACTTCAGTTTGTTGGAGCTCTCCTATCAGAGGACATTTACATTTTCTGTACTTCTAGTGTCACAGCTGTTATAAGAACCTCCATTCTCACAGGACCTCCAGTGCGTCAGTACCTCCACTGTCCAAGGACTTTTATATTGTAGGACCTCTACTGTCCTACAGAATGTCCACTGTCGCTAGATTTCCACTGACACAACACCGCAACCATTACAAGAACTGAAATTTTGGCATGACCTCCCGTGTTACAGCCCCTCCAGTGTCATAGGACCTCCAGTATCACAGGACGTCCACTGTCTCAGCAAGGCCAATTTAAGGGACCTCTACTATAACAGGATATCCACTGTAGCTGGACTTACACTGTTGCAGTACCTCAACTGTTGCAGGACCAACAAGGTTGTAGGACATAGACCCTCTCAGCACCTAGAATTTGCAGGACCTCTACTGGCACACAAATTCCACAGTTGCTGGGGCTCCACTGTCACTGCAAATGCACTGTCTCATGATATTCACTGTTGCTGTACCAGTAGTGTGGCAGCACATCCATTTTTGCCAAGCCCCTCCACTGATGCAAGACTTCCACTCTTGTAGCACCTTCACTGTCCAAGCAAACCAACTCCTGCAGGATCTCCATTGTCTCAGGGCATTCACTAATGCCAGCTCTCCAATGTTGTAGGATATCCACTTTCACAACAGCTAGAATCTTGCAGGACCTCTACTGGCAAAGACAGTCCACTGCTGCTGGCTCTCTACGGTCAGTGCCAATGCACCGATTCATGACCTCCATTGTCACAGGACCTCCACTTTTGTAGGACCTTCACTGTCCAGGCAAACTGCAGGATCTCCAGTGTCTCAGGACATTTACTTGTGCAGAGCCTCCATTTATTCCAGACTTCAACTATTCCAAGGTCATCTACACTGTCTTAGGACCTCCAATATTGCAGGACCTCAAATGTCTCAGGACCTCAGGTGACATAGCACCTCCATTGTCCCAACACCCTTACTGTCCCAGAACCTCAATTTTCCCACGACCTATTCAGTTGCATGACCTCCAAAGTTGGAAGAACTGCAGGGTATGAGAGCCTCAACTGTTGCAGGACCTCCAATGTTGTAGGAACACAATATTCCTACACTGGACCTACACTGTCCATCACCTTCACTTTCCTAGCACCTCCACTCTCACAGGACCTACACTGTTGCAGGAACTCCATTGTCTGAGTACCTGCATGTCTCAGGACCTCGAATGATCCAGAACCTCTAATGGTGCAGGACCTCCACTGTCACCAGACTTCCACTGTCTCAGGACATCCACTCTATCACCAACTAGACTTTTGCAGAACTTCTACTGGAACAGGATTTCCATTGTGGCTGGTCTTACATTGTCTAAGGCCTCCACTATCACAGACTTTCAGATGAATTTGTAAAGCTGTAGAACTTCAAAGAGCTCCATGAGAAGGTATAGACGTGTCTCAGACTCAATTCCTTGGTGAAGCAATATGATGTTGGGGTGGATTAATATCTTCATTATATTTGCTATGGTCTGGTCTGGGTGGCATCCTTGCTGCTTCTTTCCATGCATTTTGATAACCATTGTAGCAGTACTTCCACTGTCCCAGAACCTGCACTACCCTAAGAACTCCCTTGTCACAGGACATCCACTCTGGTAGTAACTCGGCTGTCAGGAAACTCCACAGACTCAGTACCTCCAAACTGCAAGATCTCTACTGGCACAGGAATTCTACTGTCCCTGAACATCCACTGTCACAGCACTTCAACTGTTTCAAGGACCTCTATTGTCGCAAGACCTCCTATATCACGGTTATAAGGACCTGCATTGTCAAAAGACCTCCATTGTCTCAGCCCTTCCACTTTCTCAGGACCTCCAAGCTGCAGGAACTCTACTGGCACAGGTTATCCATTGACACTGCTTTTCCACTGTTGCAGGACCTCAACTGTTATAAGGACCTCCACTGTGGCAGGACCTTCAGTGTCTCATCAACTTCACGGTGAGCAACACCAATGTGCAAGACCTCTACTAGCACAGTATATGCACAGTATCTATACTTAGACTGTTGCAGTACCTTAACTGTTGCAGGACCTCCAATTTAGAACATGCACTCTTTTAGCAGCCAGACTTTTGCAGGACCTCTACTGGCACAATAATTCCTCTGTTGTTGGACCTCCACCGTCAGTTCAATGGCACTGACTCATGACATCCACTGTTGCAGGACGTCCAATGTTGAAGGATGTTCACTGTTGCAGGGCATTCCCTGTCAAAGGACCTCTGTTGATGCAGGATCTCCACTTACACTGTTATAGCAAACCAACTATTGCAGAACCTACAGTGTTGGAACAACTGCATTGTATCAGGACATTTACTGTTGCATGACCTGTAGTGTGGAAACACCCCCATTTTTACCAGATCTCAGCTGTCCCAGGCCCATCTCCACTGACTGAGGACCTCCAATAATGCAGGACATCCAATATTTCAGGACCTCAAATGTGCCAGGACCTCAACTGATGAAGGACCTCCAATATCGCAGCACCAAAACAGTCACAGGACCTCCATTGTCCCATCACCTTTACTGTCCCAGCACCTCCACTCTCACATGACCTACAATGGTGCATAAACTCCAATGTCCGAGCAACTTCACTGTTTCAGGACCTCGATTGTTCCAGAACCTCCAATGGTGCAGGACCTCCACTGTCACCAGATCTCCACTGTCTTAGAACATCCACTCTATCATCAACTCGACTTGTGTAGAACCTCTCCTGGCACAGCATCTCCATTGTGCCTGGTCTGACATTGTCTCAAAACTTCAGCTATCACGGGAATTCCACTGTAGCAGGACCTCCTCTGTCTAAAGACAAACCCTTTTGCAGGACCTTTACTGTGCAAGGAACTCCACTGTTGCAGGACATCCATTCTTGCAACACCTGCATTGTCTCAGGACCTCCACTGTACCAATCCCATCTCCAATGTCTCAGGACGCCCACTCTTTCAGGACCTCCACTGTTGCATGATCTTGAATGTAAAAGGACCTTCGCTATCTCAGTGCCTCCACTGTTGCACGAACTACAATGTCTCTCAGTGCTTCCACTGTTGAAGGACCTACAATGTCACGGGTGCTGCATTGTTTTATCAACACCACGATCACTTATTACAAGGCTTTGCTGGTTATTTATTTTGAAGCTTAATGGAGAATGATGTTATTTTGACAAAATAAGAATTTGTTCCAAACCACTTGTGATTAATTGCCATATGTGCAAGGATCAGTTGCCCCTAGAAGATTGCATGAATCCATAGGCCTCTAGACCTCACCTTGTGGGAACCGTTTCCTTTTGGTGGTGATACCGTCCTGGTAAAGGCATGGGGTAACAGGACAACTCTGAAGTCTGGGGTACACATCAATCATATTGAGTCCTTGTTCGGAAGAGGAGAAATCTAGAAGAGGGAGAAGAATTGTCAGAAGAATTATACAGTACTTAAAAAGTTAAGACAGAAACGATTTTGCAGAAATGGATACCAGAGACAGAGCTAAGCAACACAGAGCAAACTGGGTAGAACAAAGCACAAAGGTACCTGTCCTTGCCTACCTGCCGCTGATTTTTTGGATGCTGTCTCCAGCCCTCATTTCTCAGGAGAGATACTGTCCTGTCCCAGGAGAGTTTTCTTGCTTGATTGAGCACAGGAACACTGCTTCATTTGGATATTCCTAATTTCTTGGACCATCCCTTGAATCCTCTTAGCCAGCCACTGATGGGGACAGACTCGCCCTCTCCTCATGCACAGAGAGAAAATAGGCTGTCTTCTGTGTTCTCATTGATGCTTCTGTTCGGCCTGAGGCTGCTTGTTGAATGAAGGAAGAAGACACTCTGGCATGTATGTTTTGTCCAGGTCATCTGTAGTGGCCTGAGAAGAAAGCCAGTCCCAGTGGTTCTTCTGAAAGCTCTATGACTAGAATATGGACAAAGGCATAAATGAGGCCATGGGGTTGACAAGTCCAATGTGTCAATGGTGGGTTGGTTTCCACTCCTCTGCAGTCCAGTCCTAGAGGGACAGCAGCATAATCATTAAGGGTAGGGAATGGAGCCATTACTAGACTCACTGTCTGAGCCTGGGTATGAAGCCAGGCATCAGAATAGCCTGTCCTTCCAGTAAGCAGTTGGATGCCATGATCCGCTTAGACTTTCTTTGATGTAAAGAATCTTTATGTCTTGTGTTTTGAATGGAACATGTTGCACTACTTCCAAAATTCCAGGGTGTGGCCTGATAGGTATCATTTCTTCATAGGGATTTGGGAAACGCTCCCAATCTTCTTTGAAACAGGGGTGCATTATCATGTCTATGACTGATATTTCTGGGTTTGACTGTTATTAAATGCTAAGCAGGTCATCTAGCTCTCTTGACACCCCACAGTGGTCAAGATGCACACCTGCCACAACCTGTCTTTTCACCTCTTATATTACAACAGAGGTAACTTTTTCAGCTACCATAAAATGTAAGACTAATATTCATATGTGGTTCTTTGGACCATCATAAGTATAACCCAGGAAGAGTTCAGGGGCATCAAAAGTGTTAGCACCGTAGTACAGGTTCAGCATTTGATCTGGTTTGTCTTGGGTACTAAGGCCAATGTCGATGATTTTGACTTTATTGTTCTTATCCACCATATATTTGTTTTGAAGTCCTGTATTTATTCTGTGCCCCTCACAGTAGATCCAGGCTGGTAATATCTGCATAAGTATTTCCCATACCTTGTCTTTCACTATGTAGCCATACTTTCAGATACATTTATGAAGACATTGAACCTCACACAGCTTCATGACAAGGTATCTACTTGTTTTCGTCTCAATTATTGAAGATGATGTTGGAGTGGTTAACCACAATTGTCATCATTGCCATGGTCATTATTGGATGGCATAAGTGCTTCTTCCTCACAAGGACTTGGAGGCCACTGTAGCAGGACATCCACTGTCTTAGCACCTGCTTTTTCCCCACACCTCCACTGTGCTGACTGTCCAAGCCTATTTTGTGCTGTCTTGCCTGTGAACTTCCTGCCTTTGCAGAAGGAAGTAGGATGCCATGGTCTGGTTATAATTTTGTTCAGTTGAAGTGTCCTTAGCTTCCAGCACTTGGAATCCTATATATTCCATTGCTCTTATACTTACAGGGTCTGGCCTGAGGGGGATCAGTTGCTCATAGGGATTTGGGAACTGCGTCTAGCCTTAGTTGAACTAGGGTTGCATCATGACCACAGTGACTTTTGGCCTATATCTAGGGTTGACTGTCATTAGGAGGCTAAGTAGGTCCTTCTGACACCACACCAGAGGCACCACACACTCCTGCTTCAACCTGTTTTCTCAACTCTAGAATGAAGAGAGAGTCAAATGGAAACTTTCTGACTGCCATGAAATATAAAACTCCACCTAAGGTTCAAATTTAGTTCTTTGGAACGTCATAAAATTTGCCAAAGAAGAGTTCAGGAACACAAAAAGTATAAGTACTGCAGTGCTGGTTCATCATTTACCCTGAATGGAATGGGATACTAAGGCCAAAGTTGGTAATTTTGACTTTCCCATTGATGTACAACAGAATATTCTTTGGCTTTAGGTGCCTGTGAAATATTGTGTGCCCATAGCAGTAGCTCATCACAGCTATTATTTACACAATATTTTGCTGGCCTTGCCTTGCTCTAGGTAGCCATATTTTGGGTGTATTTGTAAAGCTGTTGCCCTTCAACCAGCTCCATGAATAGATGTATTGTTTTGGTCTAAATTACTTGAAGAATCGAGATTATGTTGGGGTGATCAACCATCATCATCACTTCCATGGTCATTGCTGGCTGGCATTATTTCTTCTCTAATACAAGGACTTTGTTGGACACTGTCACAGGAACACCAGTGTGGTAGAAACTCTGTTGTCAAATCAACTCCACATTCTCAGGGCCTCCAAATTGCAGGGCCTCTCCTGGCACAGGACATACACTTTCCCTGTACTTCTACTCTCACAAAGTCTCAACTTTTCAGGACCTGAACTATTGTAGGACCTTCACTGTTGCAGAAAATTGATTCTCTCAGCAACTAGTATGTTGCAGGACCTCAGCTCGCAGAGAAATTCCACTGCCGCAGGACCTGCAAGGTCAATGTAAATCTAGAGTCTCAAGACCTCCACTGTTGCAGGAGCTCCAGTGTTGTAGGATGTCCAATTTTGCAGGGCCATCACTGTCAAAGGACCTCCTCTGCCACAGCCTAGACCTTCAGACTTAACTGTAAAACTAGTGGCATTCAAGTAGCACCATGACAAGGTATTATCTTGTCTCAGACTCAATTACTTGCGTAATTGAAATGAATTTGAAATGAAGTTAGAGTGGTCAAAAATCATCATCGTTACGAGCACTTTGATGTGCACTGTAGCAGGACATCCACTGTTCCAGTGTGGCTTCTGTCCCAGTACCTCCACTATCACTGGACTTCCAGTGTCGTAGGACCTTCTCACTAACAG
Source organism: Rattus norvegicus (assembly GCF_021556685.1). Classification (NCBI taxonomy): domain Eukaryota; kingdom Metazoa; phylum Chordata; class Mammalia; order Rodentia; family Muridae; genus Rattus; species Rattus norvegicus. The sequence continues at coordinate 60,616,882 of NC_141534.1, read as the reverse complement.
CGGCTGCATTGTCAGGACCCTCAATTTTCAGGACATCTACTGTCACAGTATGTGTACTGTTGCTGGACTTTCATTGTCATTGCACCTAAACTGTCACAAGGTCATCCAATGTCACAGAGCAGTGTCTCAACACCTCTACTCTCCCAGGATCCCACTGTCACAGGACCTCCTATAACTCAGGAAATCCAAGTTCCATTACCTCAACTGGCACAGCGTGTCCACCCACTGATGTTGGACTTTCACTGTGGTAGCACCTCAACTATCACATGAAGCCCACTATTGAACGACCTCCACTTTTCAGGACATCTATTTCCTCTGAAACTAGAATTGGCAGGACCTCCTCTGTCACAGTACGTCTACTGTCGAAGCACTTCCACTATCACAGGACCTCTAGTGCTGCAAGGCTTTCACTATTATAGCATTTCTATTGTCGCCACACCTCTACTGGCTCTCCTACACCTGTACTGTCCCATCACCTTCTAGGTCAAAGATCCTGACTCGTGCATCAGTTGAAGTTTTTCAAGACCTCCACTGTAGCAGCATATCCACTGTCCCAGCTGCTACTCCACTGTCAAAGGACCTGAAATGTCTTAGGAACTCCACTGTTACAGGACCTCAACTGATGAAGCACCTCAACTGTCACAGTACCTCCACTCTTGCAGTACCTCCAAAAACTCAGCCACTCCACTGTCACAAGTCTTCCAATTTGAAGGAACTCGACTGTTGCAGCACCTCCACAGTTGTCGAAGCACCATTGATATGGCACTTCCCCTGTCCTGGGACCTCCATAGCTTCTACTCTATATTCTGAGGACCTCAACTGTTGAAGCACATCCACTGTCCCAGGACCTCCATTGACAATGGACCTCATTGTGTCAGGAACACCACTTTTGCTTGGTCTGTCCCTAAAGCCTCTGGGCTGGCACTAGCTGAGGACAGACTTTCTCCCTACTGAGGCATACCAGGAGAGTAGTTTGGCTTCTGTGTTCTTATTGCCATTGTTCTTCTCAGTGAGGCTGATTATTTAGTGTATTCATCGACACTGGATGCATGGATGCATGTTTCTCCAGTGTGGGTGTCATCTGGGGTGGCCTGAAGAGAGAAGGGCAGCACCAGGTGCTCTTATGCCTAATCATGGACCAGTTTATGGCCGCAGGGAAACAGAAAGCCATTGGAGGATGATGAGACCAGTGTGCTTAGGGTGGGGTAGCTTCCACTCCTCTTGAGCCCAAAGGGAATGAATCATTATCATCAAGGGTAGGGAATAACTGAACTCAATGTGTGAGCCTCTGTTGTTCAGCCTTGCACCTGGAGAACTTCCCAGGACAGTAAGCAACATGATCCCATGGGTTGATTATACATTGTAATATCTTAGGCTCTGGACTCAGTATGTTCCATGTTGTCCACAATTACAGGGTCTTGTGTGATGGAGCTCAGTCCTCATAGGGATTTGAGAAAGCCTTCCGGTCTTCCTTTAACCAGCGTTACATCATCACATCAGTGACTGTCATCCTATATTTCATGTTGAGTATCATTAAGAGGCTAAGCAGGTTATCCATCTCTTCTAACACCCAACAGGTGGCAGAATACAATTGCCACAACAAGTCTTTTCAAATCTAGTATGAATACAGAGTAAAGATCTTAACTTTTTAAGTACCATGTAAAACTAAGGTCCAAATGTCATTTTGTGGACTATCATACAGTTTGCTGGGCAAGAGTTCAGGAGTTCCAAAAGACAAAGCACCACAGTGCCAGTTCAGCATTGCCCTGGTTCAACTTGTGTTCTAAGGCGAAAGAAAGTCTATGATTTTAACTTACCCATTTATGTCCAACATAATCTTATATGGTTTGAGTTCCCTGTGTACTATACCGTGCTCATGGCATTAGCTCACAGTTGCTCTAATTTGCCTAAATATTTGCCTGACTTTATCCTCCTCTACCTTACCCCCATTTTCTGGTGTTTTCATAAAACTGTTGTCCTTCAATGAGCTCTTACTTGGGGAAATAAGATGCTGTTCAGGTGGTCGACCATCATCATTGTCTCTGCCTTGGTCATGAGTGGCTGGCACCATTGCTTCTTTAGAAGCAGTTTGATGGTCATGGGGCTGCCAGGGAGCTGATGGTGTGGTATTGGGACCTTGGTGTTGCTCCTGTGTCCCATGGTCCTTAAGTCTTTGTATTGACAGTGGAAGTATACCTCCTCAGAGGAGATTCTGCTCAGGTCTAGGGTGTTGTAACTCCTCCTTACTATGTGTAAGCATTTTAGTTAAAAACTACAAATATTCCCTAGAAATAACTTAATAAGAATAGAATAAAAATGATGAAAAAGATGTAGTGAAATTACTATATGTGTTAACTCAAAATGAGCAAAATGTCTTGTGGATTGCTCTTTGTATTTTTGCTTTCCCAACAAGGTGGACCTGTAGTGCAATAGATCACATATTCAGATGATGTCAGGTGAAATAGTATTTAGCCAAATAAAGGTTACTTCCTCTGATTGGACAATGGAAGGGAAAGGTAGAGCAGAATGCATTGGAAAAGGGAGAGAAAGAAAAATAGAGATGGAGGATGTGGGCAAGAAGGAGATGGAGGAGGAAGAGGTTGAAAATGGAGCAGACCCCTGTGGCCTGGAGGAGCCACAAATAGCTAGAGATTTCATAAATGGGCAATAGAGTGGTGTAGAGGTGTATTTGTCCAATCTAATCGCACACTTTGTCGTTATATTATTGAGTTTTCTGTTCCTTGCATTGGCGTTTTTGGTTTGGAGATTTACCCATGTAAATCTGGTTAGTATAAATCTCTGGTATTTTCATTTCAAATGACGAAGGCAAGTCCTGTGAGAGGTACTTTACCCAGCCTTCTGCAGGCCAGCCAGAGGGTGTGGGTGGGATGAGAAATGCAACAGCACTCCAGGCACTTCAGTTAAAATTTGTTTGGTTAAAGTAGCAAACTAACAGCAGGAACCAAGACAAGATGGCTTCATAGAACTAGCCATGTAGGGTGAACCTAACCACTGATACCAGAGCATAGAATGAATTAGCATGGGTTTAATTTAAAACTACATGCAATAGATGACGTCGAGTGTGGTAGTCAACAATCCACTAGGGAGTTAGGATTCTTGTCCTAGGGATGAGAGAATTAGATTCCTGAATGAGCAGAGATGAGTCAAGGGACTCCAGCACATGGGAATCTTAAACACAGGGATAGACAGACCCAAATCAGGCTCTGAGTTCTCCTCCTGTAAAAAGAATCAGTATAATGAATGGCTCCAGGCAGAGAGGGAAAGTAAAGGGTGCCTGCTTTTAATAAAGTTTGGTTTAGTTGTTGCTAATTTGGTTTAATTGGATAGAAGAGGACACAATTTTGGCCTCAGTCACCTGGGGAATTCCTCCTGAGGTTCAGAGCTAACTCAGGGAAAATGGGCCCAGATTATCTGGGAGCTCCTGCTGTGCAGGGAGAAGCTGAGCTAACAGAAAAACTACAACCTGCAAAGCAGACAACAGAGATTGGATGAGGATAAAATCCTCTAGGAAAGTCTCAGTGTCTCACAGGATGCTCCTGTTCTCTCAAAAGTGGGTTCAATATCCTGGCCTGGCAGATTAGAAAAGGCCGGAAAGAAAGGTTTCTACTGTGCTTGTTTGGTTTAGTTACTTTGTTGAGAATTTAATTTTCAAAATGTGTGTGATTTTGAATTTTCTGGTTATTTTACTATTTTTCTGGGAAAGATGTCAAGCTAAAAATCTTTCTGGTTACTGGCTAAAGGACATGCTAGTTTGGGAGAAAGACCTTATGTTTCTGCTTATAGGAAATGTAATTAGGCCCTGGACTCCTTCCAGAGTTCTCTGGGTCAGAAAGGGCAGAGGGAGCCACCCTGAAGAACTAGAAAATTCTAGAGAACCAAACAAGAAAGGTAAAGATTCCTTCACAAGGCATGAGCAAAGACTTATGATTGGTTATTTTTTTTTAAGGAAAACAACATTTAATTGGGGCTGACTTACAGTTCAGAGGTTTAGTCCATTATTTTTTTTTTTCATCTTTATTAACTTCGGTGTTTCTTATTTACATTTTGATTGTTATTCCCTTTCCTGGTTTCCAGGCCAACATCCCCCTAGACCCTCCCCCTCCCCTTCTCGATGGGTGTTCCCCTCCCAATCCTCCCCCCATTACCACCCTCGCCCCAACAATCTTGTTCACTGGTGGTTCAGTCTTGGCAGGACAAAGGGCTTCCCCCTCCACTGATGCTCTTACTAGACTATTCATTGCTACCTATGAAGTTGGAGAGCAGGGTCTGTCCATGTATAGTCTTTAGGTAGTGGCTTAGTCCCTGGAAGATATGGTTGGTTGGCATTGTTGTTCATATGGGGTCTCGAGCCCCTTCAAGCTCTTTCATTCCTTTCTAAGATTCCTTCAACGGGGGTCCCATTCTAAGTTCAGTGGTTTAATGATGGTATTCGCCTATGTATTTGCTGTATTCTGGCTGTGTCTCTCAGGAGAGATCTACATCCAGTTCCTGTCGGCCTGCACTTCTTTGCTTCATCCATCTTGTCTAATTGGGTGGCTGTATATGTATGGGCCACATGTGGGGTAGGCTCTGAATGGGTGTTCCTTCTGCCTCTGTTCTAAACTTTGCCTCCCTATCTCCTCCCAAGGGTATTCTTGTTCCCCTTTTAAAGAAGGAGTGAAGCATTCTCACTTTGGTTATCCTTCTTGAGTTTCATGTGTTCTGTGCATCTAGGGTAATTTGAGCATTTGGGCTAATATCCACTTATCAATGAGTGCATACCATGTGTGTTTTTCTGTGATTGGGTTACCTCACCCAGGATGATATTTTCCACTTCCATCCATTTGCCTATGAATTTCATGAAGTCATTGTTTTTGATAATTGTTTAAGTAGTATTCCATGTGTAGATGTACCACATTTTCTGTATCCATTCCTCTGTTGAAGGACATCTGGGTTCTTTCCAGCTTCTGGCTATTATGAATAAGGGTGCTATGTGTGTCTTTGTTGTATGTTGGGGCATCTTTTGGGTACATGCCCAAGAGAGGTATAGCTGGGTCTTCAGTTAGTTCAAAGTCCAATTTTCTGAGGAACGTACAGGCTGATTTCCAGAATGGTTGTACCAGCCTGCAATCCCACCAACAATGGAGGAGTGTTCCTCTTTCTCCACATCCTCGCCAACCTCTGCTGTCACCTGAGTTTTTATCTTAGCCATTTCTGACTGGTGTGAGGTGGAATCTCAGGGTTGTTTTGATTTGCATTTCCCTGATGACTAAGGATATTGAACATTTCTTTAGGTGCTTTTTGGCCATTTGATAATCCTCAGCTGTGAATTCTTTGTTTTGCTCTGAACCCCATTTTTAATAGGGTTATTTGTCTCCCTGCAGTCTCACTTCTTGAGTTCTTTGTATATTTTGGATATAAGCCTTCTATCAGTTGTAGGATTGGTAAAGATCTTTTCCCAATCTGTTAGTTGTTGTTTTGTCCTAATGACAGTGTCTTTTGCCTTACAGAAGAAGCTTTGCAGTTTTATGAGATCCCATTTGTCGATTCTTGATCTTAGAGCATAAGCCATTGGTGTTCTGTTCAGAAATTTTCTCCAGTGCCCATGTGTTCCAGATTCTTCCCCACTTTTTCTTCTATTAGTTTGAGTGTATCTGGTTTGATGTGGAGGTCCTTGATCCACTTGGACTTAAGCTTTGTACAGGGTGATAAGCATGGATCGACCTGCATTCTTCTACATGCTGACCTCCAGTTGAAGCAGCACCATTGCTGAAAATGCTATCTTTTTTTCCATTGGATGGTTTTGGCTCCTTTGTCAAAAATCAAGTAGCCATAGGTGTGTGGGTTCATTTCTGGGTCTTCAATTCTATTCCATTGGTCTATCTGTCTGTCTCTGTACCAATACCATGCAGTTTTTATCACTATTGTTCTGTAATACTGCTTGACTTCAGGAATAGTGATTCCCCCAGAAGTCCTTTTTTTTTTAATTTAGAGAATACTTTATTAGTTTTTGTAATCAAACCCACGTATATAAGACCTTACATATTTAATACAGTGTGTTACCCCTGTACAAATGGAAAAAACTTAAGTTCAACATTTCTAGACCAATATGGCTGTTAATTTCTGTACAGTGCCAACTCAACACAGTAAACAGGGATACTTTTTCCGAAGTTGACAGCACAGCTAAAGTTTCAAAAAATTCAAATTATATATCTGTATATATATATTTATATTTATATAAAAAGACCAATAATAGCAGTGTGTTATGCATCAACAGCAGCAACAGCTTTTCCAGGTTCTGCAGTCATCTGAACAAAACTGTAGAGACATCCAGCACACTCCATTAAAAAAAAAAAGTAAAAAAACAAAACACGAGAAAACAGCACAGTTCTGTTACTCTTGTGGTACCTGGCACCATTTTTTTTTAATTAGCTTCTCAATCATCATCTGGAAAGAAAACATTCTGAGCAACATCATTAAAAACAGCTCTGATAAAGCACGGTCACTACTACGTATCATAAAGCAGGTACAAGCTATTTTACATCCACAGAGGTATGATACAGTACTGTCCTACATCTATAATACTAGAGGATACAATTTAAAAGGCATTATTTGAGACTTGATTCTACTTTTCCAGCAGAGGGCCCAAAGGATGGTGTGACACAGCTTTGTAAAGAAACATACTCTAGACAGGATTTCCTTTCACTAGTGGCACACTTCTAAGGATTCATTCTCTCCATGAATGTCAGCTAAAACCGTTATTAAAAAAATGAAATATCCCTAGAACAAAACCGTATAACTACCGGATTCACATGAAGATGACCTAGTGGAGACAAGCTGGACCTCACCTTACCAACAAGCTATCAAATCTGTTATGTTTAAACAGTGAGACCTCCAAGGAAGGAGATGCCAAGTAGTGCTTACTCTTGTGGTACCTGGCACCATTTTTTTTTAAATTAGCTTCTCAATCATCATCTGGAAACCAATCGAAGATGAGGATTGAGAGTTCATCTTGGTGGATTTTTCCTTTGATGAATATGAAGTGTCCTTCCTTATCTTTTTTGATGACTTTTAATTGAAAATTGATTTTATTTGATATTAGAATGGCTACTCCAGCTTGCTTCTTCTGACCATTTGCTTGGAAAGTTGTTTTCCAGCCTTTCACTCTGAGGTAGTGTCTGTCTTTATCTCTGAGGTGTGTTTCCTGTAGGCAGCAGAATGCAGGGTCCTCATTGCGTATCCAGTTTGTTAATCTATATCTTTTTATTGGGGAGTTGAGGCCATTGATGTTGAGAGATATTAAGGAATAGTGATTATTGCTTCCTGTTATATTCATATTTGGATGTGAGGTTATGTTTGTGTGCTTTCATTCTCTTTGTTTTGTTGCCAAGACGATTAGTTTTTTGCTTCTTCTAGGGTATAGCTTGCCTCCTTATGTTGGGCTTTACCCTTTATTATCCTTTGTAGTGCTGGATTTGTAGAAAGATATTGTGTAAATTTGGTTTTGTCATGGAATATCTTGGTTTCTCCATCTATGTTAATTGAGAGTTTTGCAGGATACAGTAACCTGGGCTGGCATTTGTGTTCTCTTAGGGTCTGTATGACATCAGTCCAGGATCTTCTGGCCTTCATAGTTTCTGGCGAAAAGTCTGGTGTGATTCTGATAGGTCTGCCTTTATATGTTACTTGACCTTTTTCCCTTACTGCTTTTAATATTCTTTCTTTATTTTGTGCGTTTGGTGTTTTGACAATTATGTGATGGGAGGTGTTTCTTTTCTGGTCCAATCTATTTGGATTTCTGTAGGCTTCTTGTATGCCTATGGGTATCTCTTTTTTTAGGTTAGGGAAGTTTTCTTCCATGATTTTGTTGAAGATATTTACTGGTCCATTGAGCTGGGAGTCTTCACTCTCTTCTATACCTATTATCCTTAGGTTTGATCTTCTCATTGAGTCCTGGATTTCCTGTATGTTTTGGACCAGTAGCTTTTTCCGCTTTACATTATCTTTGACAGTTGAGTCAATGATTTCTATGGAATCTTCTGCTCCTGAGATTCTCTCTTCCATCTCTTGTATTCTGTTGGTGAAGCTTGTATCTACAGCTCCTTGTCTTTTCTTTTGATTTTCTATGTCCAGGTTTGTTTCCATGTGTTCTTTCTTGATTGCTTCTATTTCCATTTTTAATTCCTTCAACTGTTTGATTGTGTTTTCCTGGAATTCTTTCAGGGATTTTTGCGATTCCTCTCTGTAGGCTTCTACATGTTCTCTAAGGGAGTTCTTTATGTCTTTCTTGAAGTCCTCCAGCATCATGATCAAATATGATTTTGAAACTAGATCTTGCTTTTCTGGTGTATTTGGATATTCCGTGTTTGCTTTGGTGGGAGAATTGGGCTCCGATGATGCCATGTAGTCTTGGTTTCTGTTGCTTGGGTTCCTGCGCTTGCCTCTCGCCATCAGATTATCTCTAGTGTTACTTTGTTCTGCTATTTCTGACTGTTGCTAGACTGTCCTATAAGCCTGTGTGTCAGGAGTGCTGTAGACCTGTTTTCCTGTTTTCTTTCAGCCAGTTATGGGGACAGAGTGTTCTGCTTTCGGGCGTGTAGTTTTTCCTCTCTACAGGTCTTCAGCTGTTCCTGTGGGCCTGTGTCTTGAGTTCACCAGGCAGGTTTCTTGCAGGGGAAAAGTTGGTCCTACCTGTGGTTCCAAGGCTCAAGTTTGCTCGTGGGGTACTGCCCAAGTCCTCTCCGCAGCGACAGCAACTGGGAAGATCTGCGCCGCTCTTTCCGGGAGGCTCCGTGCACCAGGGTTCCAGATGACGTTTGGTGTTTTCCTCTGGCGTCTGGATGTGCACAGAGTGCAGTCTCTTCTGGTTTCTCAGGCGTGTCTGCCTCTCTGAAGGTTTAGCTCTCCCTCCCACGGGATTTGGGTGCAGAGAACTGTTTATCCGGTCTGTTTCCTTCAGGTTCCGGCGGTGTCTCAGGCGCAGGGATCCTGCCGCTCCTGGGCCCTCCCCTACGGGAACCCAGAGGCCTTATACAGTTGCCTCTTGGGCCAGGGATGTGGGCAGGGGTGGGCAGTGTTGGTGGTCTCCTCCGCTCTGCAGCCTCAGGAGTGCCCACCTGATCAGGCGGTGAGGTCTCTCTCCCACAGGGTTTGGGAGCAGAGAGCTGCTGCGGGCCGGGATCCGCGGGTGTGGGACTTCCGGTGATTGGTTATTATTAAATTTGGCTCATAAATAGACTATCTTTTCACATGCTCAAACAAAGAGCAATTTCATCTTGAGTAGTCAAGGTATTTTATGTTAAACTGGTTCTCAATCGGCTTAGCAATCGAGCCTTAGGATGCAGAGTAACAAGTGCATAGAAGTAGCCATGGAGGCTGTGTGAAACTCTGATGCTTGTGTTTAGCCAGACTTAGTGCTGGGTTATTTTAAAATTGCATGTAGCATAATGTGCTTGAAATGAACTAAAATCAAAGTTAGAAAAATAGAATATATATCATGGAAAGATATCAGGGAAAAGGCTAAAAACAAAAATCCCAAGTAAAATCCAAACAAATAACCAACTTTATATTCTGTTCAGCAGAGTCATGAAGCTCTCTAGAAGGAGACAAGAGAGGATGCATCTGTTGGGCTATCTCAGGCAAACTCTGCACCAGAGCACCTGTTCAAAGAGATTAGGGCATCATTACTATATCATGGATGTTTACGGGGAAATTGAATAAATTAACAGCTGAGTTGTGGAATTCTATAGATCTATAAAATAATCCGCAGTGGATAATAAAAAGTTATGAAATATCTTCCAGCTTCTTAATCAGAACTATAAATTTTCAATGTAGCCCATGGATGCTGAGGGTAACTGTGATTTCAAGGTCATTTCCAATCATCTATGTTAAGTGTTTTGACTCAAGGAAAGTGGCATTGCCATAGATGAAATCAGTTAAAGGCATATTTATTTCAGCTTTACCAAGTAACTGGTCAAAAGTCAGTTCAAAAAGTTGCCATTATTGAGTGTACTTTTTTCCTCTCAGTTACTTCATGTATTTTCTCACTTATTTAAATTTCCATACATCTATACAGTAAAATATGGTCTTATCAACCCTAACTACTCTCCCTCAAATTCTAAAAGATTCCTCTCAGAATCCCTCTTTTAACTCTATAGCCCTGGTTAGTCTGGGACTGGCTGTGTAAATCAGATTAGTCTAGAACTCACAGAGGTCCACCTGAATCAGATCCTGGGTTAAAAGTCAGCACCACTAAACCACCCCTCTGTGTGTGTGTGTGTGTGTGTGTGTGTGTGTGTGTGTGTGTGTGTGTACAGAAATACACATAAACACATTTTTTGTATCTCATTAAGCCCTGTTAGACCTGGTCAGGCTTGCATACTGTGTGTACAGCTGTTCACTGGGAGTCGTACCAATGGCCTTCCCCCAAGGAAGAATGAATTTCTATCAGCTGCTGTTAACTGCAGCTCCTCATTTGATGCAAGGGCTTATAATTTCTTCTCCCACCCATGCATGATGTGCAGACAAATGCCACATCTGTCACTTTACTCATATACTAATAAAATGTTGTGGTGTTTTCAAATATTTATATATATATATATATATATATATATATGTATATATATATATATATATATATATTGTGCATGTATAATGACACATCGTATATACTCGTAGTGGCTATTCCTAGTTGTGAACTTGACTATAAGTGGAATGAACTACAACCCAGAATTGTAAAGCTCACCCTTGATCCTGATGTTGAGGCTGGGAGATACAAGTTTCTGAACTGCATCTTGGCATGGAGATCATGAGGCAAAGTGGCTAGGAATCTCAGGAGCTTAAGGCAAGGAGGTCTCTGAGTTCAAGGTCACCTGGGACAAAGCAAGTCCCAGATCCAGCTGTGGTTGTATGCACCTTTAACCTGGGACACACCTTCTGCTGGGGATTTACATGAGGACATTGGAAGAAGGAAGAGTCTCTCTTTTTCACCTGCCTGTCTGCCTGCCTTGTGGGACTGAGCCACTGCTAGATCCTTGGACTCCCATTCATACCTGCTGCTGATCATGGTTGGGGAGTTGGACTACAGACTGCAAGTCATCAACCAATTGTCTCTCTGTACAGAGATTACCCATAAGTTCTGTGACTCTAAAGAACCCTATATAAGACAATTCTCTTTTATAATATATAATTTCTATTTATATATTAATGTACAATGTAATTTATTACTTTATTCATAATTTTATTACACACATCCATATATTTATATGTAAATAAAACACAGGTTGTATGCCTATGAAACGGTAACACACTGCATACTTGATGACTGCTGCCTTGTCCCTACTCCCTACTGCAGGGGAGAAAATGGACCAGTCTCACCAATGAAAAAGGTAAACTAAAATGTTAACTACTGGGTGGAAATACAGATGGTGTGCATATAAAATAACATCTTCTTGATTCCTTCTTTAGAAATTTTTCTTCATTTGTTGAAGTCACTTTTTATGATACATTATTATATGATATACTATCTCACAGTTATTAAGGTAAGTTATTTTTATTGTTACTACAAAAGTATACACATAATGTTTGCTACTTCCAGTAATGTCCGGGTAAGGCTTCATGCACATGACTGCATTGTATAATATTTCCCTATGTGATCCAAAAACTCTTTTGTTGTTATATTATGATCTCTAAGCAGAATATTGATGATCCTGAAATTATATACCATACCTAAGATTTTTCTCAAACATTTCATTAGCTTTCCATAGAATGCTATTGTAAGTGCATTTGACTGTTCAGTTCCAGGGTATGAATTCCAGTAGAGTACTTTCTGGATAATAGTTCCTTACAAAATGCTGTTAACTGCTTCCTCCAAGAAGTTAATTTCTTGTTTTATAATTTATAAATTATGTTTAAATGGAAGATAGAGAAGGCAGATGCTGGATTATTTAGTACCAAGCTGGTTTTCTGTCCTGATGTGGGTAAGGGCTGGTCACTTGTTATGTTTCTCATTCCTTTAGATTTGTAGCTGTTTTAGACTTTATAAATAATCATTTTGAGTATTCCAAGTCCATAGGCATTTTCTGACCCAATTGTCCATTTTACAGGAGTATTTTTCTTAGAAGTTTGGAACCATAAAATAGAAATTTTCCTAACTAGTCAAGATTCCAGGGTATACGTGGGTAGGATTTTGCTCATTTCCTGCTGTGTGATTTCATTGTGCTGTTCTGACCTTGTTTTTGCATAGGGTGCTGGCCGGTATAAACTGGAAATGTATGTTAAGTCGTTGTCCAAGGCAGTGTTGCAGATGTGGCCAGTATTTGTTTTAAAGGAATCAGTGAAGGGCATTCTGCACTCGAGCTTTGTGAAAGAGTGTGCAGATGCTCATGGCTGTGGATGCTGTGTGGTGTGAAGAACACTGCAGTTCATTGAATATGGTGTGAGGAATGCTGCTGTGCACTGACTGTGTTGTGTGAGGAATGCTGCTGTGCACTGACTGTGTGGTGTGAGGAATGCTGCTGTGCACTGACTGTGTGGTGTGAGGAATGCTGCTGTGCACTGACTGTGTGGTGTGAGGAATGCTGCTGTGTACTGACTGTGTGGTGTGAGGGATGCTGCTGTGCACTGATTGTGTGGTGTGAGGAATGCTGCTGTGCATTGATGCTGCCTTTTTTCCCCACTGTTTTTTTTTTTATTAACTTGAGTATTTCTTATTTACATTTCTTTTTGTTCTTTTTTTTTTTTTTTTTTTTTTTCCGGAGCTGGGGACAGAACCCAGGGCCTTTCTCTTTCTAGGCAAGCACTCTACCACTGAGCTAAATCCCCAACCCCACCTTATTTACATTTCAAGTGTTATTCCCTTTCCCGGTTTCCAGGCAAACATCCCCCTCCCCCCTCCCCTTCTTTATTGGTGTTCCCCTCCCCATCCTCCCCACATTGCCACCCTCCCCCCAACAATCTAGTTCACTGGGGGTTCAGTCTTGGCAAGACCCAGGGCTTCCCCTTCCACTGGTGCTCTTAGTAGGATATTCATTGCTACCTATGAGGTCAGAGTCCAGGGTCAGTCCAGTTAGGTAGTGGCTTAGTCCCTGGAAGCTCTAGTTGCTTAGCATTGTTGTTCATATGGGGTCTCGAGCCACTTCAAGCTCTTCCAATTCTTTCTCTGATTCCTTCAACGGGGGTCCTATTCTCAGTTCAGTGGTTTGCTGCTGGCATTCGCCTCTGTGTTTGCTGTATTCTGGCTGTGTCTCTCAGGAGCGATCTACATCCGGCTGTCAGCCTGCACTTATTTGCTTCATCCATCTTGTCTAATTGGATGGCTGTATATGTATGGGCCACATGTGGGGCAGGCTCTGAATGGGTGTTCCTTCTCTGTCTGTTTTAATCTTTGTCTCTCTATTCCCTGTCAAGTGTATTCTTGTTCCCCTTTTAAAGAAGGAGTGAAGCATTCACATTTTGATCATCTGTCTTGAGTTTCATTTGTTCTAGGCATCTAGGGTAATTCAACCATTTGGGCTAATAGCCACTTCTCAGTGAGTGCATACCATGTGTGTTTTTCTGTGATTGGGTTACCTCACTCAGGATGATATTTTCCAGTTACACCCGTTTGCCTACGAATTTCATAAAGTCATTGTTTTTGATACCTGAGTGATATTCCATTGTGTAGATGTACCACATTTTCTGTATCCATTCCTCTGTTGAAGGGCATCTGGGTTCTTTCCAGCTTCTGGCTATTATAAATAAAGGCTGCGATGAACATAGTGGAGCACGTGTCTTTTTTATATGTTGTGGCATTTTTGGGGTATATGCCCAAGAGTGGTATAGCTGGATCCTCAGGCAGTTCAATGTCCAATTTTCTGAGGAACCTCCAGACTGATTTCCAGAATGATTGTACCAGTGTGCAATCCCACCAACAATGGAGGAGTGTTCCTCTTTCTCCACATCCTCGCCAGCATCTGCTGTCACCTGAGTTTTTGATCTTAGCCATTCTCACTGGTGTGAGGTGAAATCTCAGGGTTGTTTTGATTTGCATTTCCCTTATGACTAAAATGTTGAACATTTCTTTAGGTGTTTCTCAGCCATTCGGCATTCCTCAACTGTGAATTCTTTGTTTAGCTCTGAACCCCATTTTTAATAGGGTTATTTGTCTCCCTGCGGTCTAATTTCTTGAGTTCTTTGTATATTTTGGATATAAGGCCTCTATCTGTTGTAGGATTGGTAAAGATCTTTTCCCAATCTGTTGGTTGCCGTTTTGTCCTAACCACAGTGTCCTTTGCCTTACAGAAGCTTTGCAGTTTTATGAGATCCCATTTGTCGATTCTTGATCTTAAACTCATGATGTAGACCAGGCTAGCCTTGAAGTTCTGATCCCCCTACCTACTGTGTGTCTTGAGTGTCTGGTATTACAGGCCCATTTCTCTATGGATTAGTAGCCCATGGAAGAGTCCATGATCCCATGACCCTCTAGTTCTCACCCTGTGGAGCTATTGGCCTAAGGGGGAGATGGAGTACATCTGAAGGGATGAGTCAACAAGACAACTCTGTAGAGTGGGGAACTCATCATTCATATTGGGTCCCTGCTGAGAAGAGGAGAAATCAAGAGGAGGGAGGAGATTGGTGTTGGGGAATCCTCCTCTTCCTCCTCTTTCTCCTCCTCCTCCTCTTCTGCTGCTAATGCTGCTGGTGCTATTGCTGTTTCTCCTGTTGGTGCTGTAGCTTCTACTGGTGTCTTTTCCTTGGCCATGTGTCTGAAATCACCTCCTGTTTATTCTCAGGACATGACAGAATTTCAAGATGGCACTGTGAGAGAAAAAAAGTCAATTTATTCTAAGCAAAAATCTTATGCAGTAGAATACTTAGATTACCATTTGGAGCTTTGATTGCCTTATTATTTTATCAAATCTTCTCTTCTACTTCTCAGTTAAGATTTTTGAAAGAAATCATTTAGAAATGTTACATATATATATATATATATATATATCAATTGCTAGGTCTTAGGAATGAAAAAATCAGTATGCAAAACAATATGCATGCATGCAGGATTCTGACCATCAACAATAACCAACAAACTAGGTTGTTGATACTTATTCAGTGACAAACCTTGTTATTAATTTTAAGGCTTAAAGGAGTGGGATGTTACATTTGAAAACATAAGACTCTGTTCTGCAGCACTTGTGATTGATGACCACATGTGCTAGAACCAGTAGCCCATGGATGAGTCCATGAGCCCATGAATCTCTAGTCCTCACCCTGTGGGAGCTATTGGCCTAAGGGGGAGCTGTAGTCCATCTGAAGGGATGGGTCAACAAGAAAACTCTGTAGAGTGGGGAATTCATATTGAGTCCCTGCTGGGAAGAGGAGAAATCAAGAAGAGGGAGAAGGCTTGGTGTTGGGGAAACCTCATAAAAGAACTTAGAGAAGATACAAGGTAAGAATTGTGGGGAAAATGGAAACCAGAGACAAGAGGAAGGAGGAGCATAGAGCAAACTGGAAAGGACAAAGCACAAAGATACCTGGGCTATGCCTGCTGCTTGTTCTCTGGACTCTCCCTGTGGTTCATTTCTCGGGTGAGATGCTGTTCTGCCCCAGGCGAGGTTTCTTTCTCCCTGGCAAGCAGCAACAAAGATTAATCAGGGCATTTGCTATATTCATGGTCCACACCTTAAAACCTCTCTGCCGGACCCTGCTGGAGATGGGCTTATCCTCTAATGGGGCTCTGTGGGAGACTAGATTATCTTCTTTTATTTCCTTGTTGCTACTCTTCTCACTGAAGATGCTTGTTGTTCGAATGTATGGGACACTCATGGCACATTTGTGATAGTGGTCCTGTGTAGGTGTCATCGATAGTGGCCTGAGACGACCAGCCACAGTGGACTTTCTTCCTCCTTTTGTATGAACCTTCTGGCCATAATGAGATATGTGACCTTGGGAGAATGACACCTGCAAGGTGTCAAGGACTGGCAAGCTTCCACTCCTCTTTCTTTGTAATCTAAAAGCAGCAGCAGGATCAAGGCTAGGAAATGGGGCTGCAATGGGACTCACTTGCTGTGCCTGGGCTTGCAGCCATACCCCGGGAGAGCCTGCTGTTGTAGGAAGCAATAAGTTGCCATTTCCACATTATATTTTTCTTTTTATTAGGGAGTATTTTATTACAGAGGCTTGAAATCCCATGCATTTCATCGCACCCAAAATTTCAGGGTCTGGCCTGAGGGGAAGCAGTTCTTCACAACGAACTGTGAACCCCTTCCCGTGTTCTTTGAACCAGGCGTGTTTCATCACCTCGCTGGCTGTTGGTCTATACATTGGATTTACTGTTAGTAATTCACTAAGGAGGTTCTCCAGTTCTTCTGAAACCCCACAGGGGGCAGGATACACCCCTGCAACAACTTGTTTTTGTAATTCTTGGATGATCACAGAATCAAATGGGAGCTTTCCCACTACCATATAATACAAGACCACTCCTATTGTCCACATATCATTCTTCATCCCGTCATACAGAAGTCCAAGGAAGCGTTCCGGGAAACCAAAAGAATATGCACCGCAGTGCTGGTTTAGCATTTGTCCAGGTTGTGTTTCGGTGCTAAGCCCAAAGTCGATGACTTTGACCTTTTTGTTTTTATCAATCATTATATTGTCCAGTTTGAGGTCTCGGTGAACAATCCCCTTTCCATGGCAGTAGCTCACTGCTGATAATATCTGTTCAAATATTTGCCGGGCCTCATCCTCCTCTATGTGCCCTGACTCTCTGATGTACTGGTAGAGTTGTTGGCCTTCCACCAGCTCCATTATGAGGTATATTCTAGTTTTGTTTTCAATGACTTGTAAGAGAGAAACAATGTTGTGGTGCTTGATCTTTCTCATTATGTTTTCTTCTGTCATGGCTGGCCGGAACCACTGCTTGTTCTTTCGGAGAACTTTGACCGCCACTGGGGTTCCTGTGAGCTGGTGGTGGGCCAGGAGGACCTTGGCATAGCTTCCTTTTCCAATAGTCTTCAGTACTTTATATTGGGAATGAAAGGTTCCCTCCTGAGAGATACTGGGATCGGGACTAGAAGGTGGTAACTCCTCCTCAGTCTCTGTAGGCATTTTATCAGTACTAATGCTACCTAAAAATAACAAACAAATGGAATCAAATAATGAAAAAGATGGAGCAATTCAGGAACTAAAATTACAAATGTGGAACCTAAAAGAAACAAACGAAACAAAAAGAAAAAAATAATAACAAAGAAAAGACTAGACTAGAAAAATAGAGTAAAATTATGAACAGGGGGAAATATGAAGAATCATCAGTAAAAGCCACCCAAATAACCATCCCCAAAAGAGAAAGCCAAGAGCACACAAATACTAAATGTAATGATGAAAATAAAAATCGTTATACTACAATAGGATTGGGCGGCCAAAGCTGATCAATACTGTGAATGGATTGTTTGAAGAAAAAGGTCAGATAAAAGAAATGAGAGGAGAAAGACTGAGTATAAGACAAAACAAACAAATGTAAAAAGCCAACACTTAAGGGAAAACTCCATTGAATTTCAGGACCTAGTGATCCACAAAAATCCACAACTCTCCAGAGCAAAATACTGAAAATTAAAATTAACCAACCACAAGGAATAAGGCAGTTAAATATCAGTGAATAGTAAACCTTAAACAAAGGCCGAAGAGTCAAAGTGTCACAAAGGGCAAATTTATATCAAGTCTACGCCAATGATTACTTGTACTCAATAAATAGAGAAACAGGAATAATGTAAAAGGATGAAACCGCAGGGCATTGAAAATGGAGATAGAGTTAATCATCCGACTGCAGAACCGTAAATAATCAAAGCAGTAATATAGCATGTGAGAACATAAAAACCACTAAAAAATGAAACCAGCAATCCATAATAAATAAATAAATAAATAAAACAAAAAACAAAACCCCAATAAGGAAATAGCCAGTGGCGTGGCAATATGTGACCTAATTCTTTCTCTTGAAGTCATCCAAAAATCAATCAATCAAGAAATAGGCAGCCAGCCATCTACATAGGCCTTTAAACTGATATTATGGGGCTGGCATACCAAATGCCTGGGAGCGACTGGTCAGCCAGCCCAGATACTTGGGCAGCTGCAGGCCAGTGAGAGAGCCTGTCTTGAAAATACGGTTGAGAACCTGCCTCAGGAACAGCAGCCAGGGTGACTTCTGGCCTCTACACTCTCTTGCACTGAGGTGCAGGTAATATAGATACAAGGGGCAAAAGGGGATGGGCACGTGCACACACATACACACACACACACACACACAGGCACTCACACAGGCACAGGCACACACATAGGCACACACACAGAAATACACAGAAGTGAACTTATACTCACACAAACTCTTACAAACACCCAGATTCACACAAAACACGCATACTTACACACAAGCAAACCTGGAAAAACACACGTCAGACACATACACACATACACACAGGGATACACATACTCACAAGAAGACATACACACATACAAACACATACACACATACAAACCTGTAAACTCACACACTCCTACATATACTGACAAACACACAGGCAAAAGTGTACACGCACTCACACACAGGCCAATCTGTCAACACACACTCTCTTACACACACTGATACATACACATATACACAGTTCAGTAAAATTCGATACAACCACACACAGCTCACTAGATACAACCAAGTCGCAGAGGGCTCCACTCCACACCTCCTCTCAAAACACTCAAAGAATTCCAGACCTGGCAACAGCTTAATATGTGTTTGCTGGGCCGCCTCACAATCGCTCCGCATGAGGTCACAATAGGACCTGTCAACATGGTTGGGAAGGACTCTGAGACCATGGCTTCTATGGGCTATGGAAAGACTTTAGGCTGTTAGAAATAAAACCCTGTAAGATGTTTAGCTGTCCATAGTTCTCTGTTTTGAATGTTTACTCTGCATCCTGCTTTAAAGTCCTGATGTCTACACTCAGGGTGTCACGTTATCTTTGAATACTGAAAGATTAGCCTCAAACTGATGGTATAGTTTTCTTTTTTTAAAGACAAAGCTGTTTCTAAACTGACCCATCAAGAGGACACTGTTCTCATAAGTCCTCAGAAAGGCTCTAGGTTATCATCAAACACCTGAGACAAAGCTGCAGGACTAGGCAGAGACTTGAGTTTGAATCCCCCAAACGCCTAATGGATGCATCAGCAAAGCTCATAAGCTTTCTCTGTGGAGAAGTTAACATGGACCAACAGATTAGAGGGCCAGAGCCCCACCCATGCTGGGTGGACACTCTCCTTTGACATCCAACACAGAGATCTTTGTACAGAGATCAGGAGAAGGCTTCTCTGAATAGCTGTGCAGAGCACCTCAGGCTCAGGGACTCAGGACTGACAGCCATAGAATGCTGTAGAGGAACCCTTTGTGATTCAAGGGCTCATCTGCCTGGGTCCTGAGCCTCTAGAGATGATCCCAGGACTGGGCTGTCTCTGCTTATGGGCTCAGACAGGGAGGTGCCAGGGGATTTGCCCTTGGCTCCTGAGAGTAGAGCAGTTTTTCTTTCCCTGCCCCTGCTTTTTGAACTTTTCTTTCCTTGGGAAAATGGAAGGACTGGAAGAAGTCTGGCTATGGTGAGTGAGGCTGGCTGGGAAACTGCTCGCTGTTCTCCATTGTCATCCTGCTGGGGGTTTGGAGTTGTTGGCAGGTTAGCCTCTCCACCATTCCAATCTGCTTCTCTCCATTTAATCCAGGCATCTCTGTCTCTTCGCTTCGTGACATGGTTGCACAAGTCCTACCTTTAGCTGCCACTCCAGGGCATAAGTCCCTCAGTGAGTGAATTCCAGATGGTTCTGTCTAGAGAGAAATTGTACAGGGTCGTTGCTCAGTATGTAGGTACATGGAAGAGGATACTGCACGGCATCCAAACACATTTCATATAACATCAATCCACATACTCTGGTACTCATCGGTTCTATTTACACCTTTCGCGATTACTGCTATTCACTGTACTGTGAAGTGTGAATTTTTATTATGTTTCACTTCTGCAAAGGAAGAGACAGTGTTTAGCCCTGGAGATTCCAAAGGCCTAGCTGGAAGGGAGGCCTTGACACACAGGTGTGCTCCTGGGAAATAGCTCTTTCATAAAATGCCCCGTTGAATCCCATGATGTGTGGATTGCTCTATGCCCTATCTTGGGTTGACCTCAGTGTGTGTGTGTGTATATATATATATAAACTTGAGTATTTTTATATACATTTCCAGTATTCCCTTTCCCAGTTTCCGTGCAAACATCCCCTTCCCTCCTCCCCATCCTTCCCCCCCTTGTCGACCACCTCCCAACAATCTAGTTCACTGGGGGTTCAGTCTTAGCAGGACCCAGGGCTTCCCCTTCCAATGGTGCTCTTACTAGGATATTCATTTTCCATGTTCCCTTCCCCAGCTTCCAGACTTTAGATGAGTGGATGCCCTGACTGATTTTTACACAGGATAAAAGTCGGCTACATTTGTGTTTGATTATTAACAGTGCCTCTGGAACTAAACTCAGATCATCAGCTATTCCTTTCACCTCTGAACCATCTCAAAAGCTCACACTATATATTCTGTTCTGTCCTCTGTGTACCATGTATTGCTATAATCACCAGCATTGTTAAAGCAAGCCAAAGGAGATTTATAAAATCTTCAGATTTTGAAATTTACATTCACACATAGCTTGTGCTACACATCATTAATCCCCCTGTCAGGAGAGAGAAGGTCTCTTTACTGTCCAAACCACCCTTGTGTACAGGGTGAGTTTTAGGACAGCTTCAGTTTGTGGTAACACTCTGTCTCAAATTAAGCACACAACAGCAACAACCCAACCACACGCACACAGAAACACATGCATGGAACACACACACACACACACACACACACACACAAACACACACGAGCACTTTCAGGTTGCTACCCTTCCCATTCCTCAAGTGAGCATTCAGTGTAACTGTACTTTAATCTCACCTACCTCTGTCCTTCCAGTCTGTAGGCTTCTCTTAAACCCTCAGGAATTGGCAACTGACATCAGGCCGGTTTCTGCTTGCTGGTGGGGAAATTGGGTTGTGTTGCTTTGTTAATCTGTACTCCCTTAGCCATCTTCCCCAGGCCCTGAGAAGTTTCCATTAACCTCCTTCAGAGTACTTCAGTGTTTTTAAGTCCTACTCAACAAAGTAAGAAACCATTTGGTTTGATTGCAGCATTTAGGATTGTGTTGAGTAGGTACCAGCAGAATGTACACTGTTTATGAAGTAGGTCTGTGAGTAAGGGCTAGGTGTAATTTTATCTGCTGAGTGAGTGAGCGTTTGCTCCATATCGTTACCCATTTTGGTTTCTGTGGTATTTTTATTCCTATAGACTAAACGGTTTGAGTTTGTGTTGGCTTCTTCTGTGATTTAAGTATCCAGCACCTCTGGACTTATCCTATAAGTATTACCAGATTAACAGGGCTGTTGATTTTCCATGGAGATGCTTGTTTACATTTGTACTTAATCCACATCTTATGTTCAAGAGGAGGGAGAGCAGCTTTCTGGCTTTGCAGCAACACACATTGACCCAGAGTGAAGGTTCTCTATGTTACTGATTCGAATTCCTGAATCATCATGACATTTTGCATGAGCTATCCTCCACTGTCTCGGGCATTTGAGTACTCCTTTCCCAGTTGGTGACTCTGTTTGGGAAGACTCAGGAGGTGTGCCCTTGCTGGAGAAAGAATGCCAGTGGGGCTGGGCTTTGAGGTTTTAGTGCACTGCACCACTCCATGTGCACTCTCTGCTTTGTACTTGTGATTCCAGATGTGAGTCCTCTGCTTCCTGCTCCTTCCACTGTGCCCTGTAGTCATGGAACTTAACCTGTGGTAACAGGTGGTCTGTGAAATAGGATCACTAATCGCCTACATGTTTTATAGTTTGCTGTGCTCATGGCATATCTGTCACAGAAATACAAAGGTAACTAATGCAGAAGGGGATGTAATAGAGTGGACTCTTGCTCTGTGATACCTGACCTTGCCAGTTTGTGCTTGTTACTTGTTTTGGAAAATATGCAAGAATTCAGAACTTTGAACTAGAAGTGGCCCAGTGCTCTAAGAAGAGTTTAATGGGGTATACTGGCAGGAGCTTGGGAGTCAGGAGTGCCAAGACGTATTCAGAATGTGGAAGCCCAGGACAAGTGGATTCAGAAGGCAATAATACTTGTAACTGGTCTGGGATAATTTGTATGATGCTTTTACAAAAATGTGGCTTCCTTCCGCCCACATCGTAAAAACCTACCTGAGGCTAAATTAAAAAGTAATAAACAAATTTCTTCGATGAAAATTTGAAGAGAGCCCAGTATGGCCTCTGTTATACTGAGGTATAGGACTTCAATGAAAAAGAGCAAATGGGGCAAATAGAAATGCAAAATGTACAGTTTACAGAGAAAAAGACACTGGGAAGATTAATATTATAGCCAATGCCTAGGCCAGAAGAGAGCCTGCAATTACTTAGGACATTAGAACCTTAATAAGAGGCCATGTCTCCTCAGGTGATGACATCACTCAATTAACCTCGTAATCTGTGGTAGAAAGTGACTTACTTAGGGTTTTCCTGCTATTAACAGACACCATGACCAATGCAAATCTTATAAGAAGAACACTGCTTTGGGTTTGGCTTACAAGTTCAGCAGTTGGGTTCAATATCATCAAGGTGGGAGCATGGCAGCATCTAGGCAGACATGGTACAGGAGGAGCTGGGTGTTCTACATCATCATCTGAAGGCCGCTACTAGAAAACTGATTTTCATGCAGCTAGGACAAGAAACATAAGGGTCACATCAACAGTGACACACTTCCTCAATCAAGGCTACACCTATCCAATGAGGGCTCATCTGCAAATAGTCCCACTCCCTGGGCTGAGCATCTTCAAATCAACACAGGAACATTAGGCATTTTCAGTTCCTGAAATCACCTGTGATCAGAAGCTGCTGCTACTGTGGGTCATGAGGCCCAGGGCTTTCCAGAAATCAGGCATCTTCTCATGTACTCTCATCAGTCACTGGGAGTTAGGAAGCTCAGCAAAGGACTGCTGTGTGGGCTGAGAAAACTGAGAAAGTCTGCTTGGAAAGGTGTGTCAATCTTCATCTTTACATGGAGATAGCATGGGGGTTACCAGACCTTACCTGACCAGTTTCCATGTTTGGTACCCCTGGATCATATTCATTGTCAGGTATGAAAGTGTTATTTGGCACCCAATGTCATGTTGTGCTTATCATGTACCCAAAGTTGATAGATGACTTAAGAATATAGGCTTGAAAGGTATCCAGTTTCTAATCTGGGAAGGAGAACAGCAGGCCTGAGAGGAACAGGCCTCATGTGCAGAGGAATGTACCATCTGTACATGGTTGGGAGAAGCTCAGAGAAGGTTAGTCTATCCAGTAGAGGTTAGTTAACTGTGGAAACTATCACTAACAATAAAGGTAACTTTGAACTCTAAGGAAGAGAAGGTTTGTTGCCATTGTTTGTGGACCATGCTTCAGAGGTGATGAGACACAGAGAAACTGTGTCTTGGGTTCATGCCACGAAGAGTGCTAGCTGAGCACTTCACATCTTAAGTTGTGTATGTCGTCAGGGCCCTTACACAAAGGTGATCTAGTGACAGTGTCTTGCTTTATTTGTAGCAATCACATGAATTTAAATTTCCTACTTGTTCTTGTTCTTAAAAACTCACTGATTAGTTTTAGCTGAGACTCCTGGGAGTCTTCTCTCTCACATGCTGTAAGTTTTAAAGATTTGGTGATTAACATAAATAACTATTCATAGGTCAACACAGGGCCCACACTGACCTCACCTTGCTATCTGGAACTGTTACTCCTGAGCCAAGGGTCTCAAGGGTCTCTGCCTCAGAAAGAAATGTGGTAAAGTGATTTCATAATCTATTCACATTCCTTGTGTCATCCAGAACATCTGCTAGAATGAGAGGATCCTTCCCTGCTCAGGACAATGTAGCTAATGATTCCCCAGGAGGAAAGAAAGGGCCCATACCTGCCTCTGTGGGGCAGTCCCTGGTGTTCACGGTAATGTCACCCAACAGTCCCACCTTGAATCTGCTGTTCCACTTTTGCATGGAGCCTCCCTTTTATTCTGGGAGATAAACAGGAATCTCCAGCTAGGAACAGTGGTCCAAACATGAGGTTAAGTGAAGGCAGTTAGAATGGGGTATATACATTAAGGGTTTCTGACTGAAAGATTCTGAACTTAATGTACTTCCTACTAGAGTCATCTGTAAGTGATATGTAAGCTTTGTATTAAAATGTACCTTTAGGTCCAAGATTTCATAGTAGGTCAATGCCCTACACTCTCTTAAAGATAATTTAAGAACTGCATAAAGAAGAGAAAATACTGATCAGAAAATGTTCCTAGGTGTACAGGACTGGTTTATATGTGCAAGTCTCTGTGCTCAGCTCCAAGAGCACACAATATGCATTAGATAGTAGATGATAAGGACTCTCTTTCTTTCCTTCTTTCTTTCTTTCTCTCTCTCTCTCTCTCTCTACCTCACTTTCGATCTATCACTCTCTCATGGGTGTGTGTGTCTGTGTGTGTTTGTGTGTGCATGTGTTTGTGAATCTGTGTCTGTGTTTCTGTCTGTCTGTCTCTCTCTCTCTCTCTTTCTCTCTCTCTCTCTCTCTCTCTGTGTGTGTGTGTGTGTGTGTGTGTGTGTGTGTGTGTGTGTGTGTGTGTGTGTGAAGGTGAGCTGAGGGTCTGCATGCCGAGTTGGAAAAAGGATCCCATGTTGATTGACTCCCACCTTGACAAGTATCTTGTTGTTGGGATGACCAGCATGTGACTATTGGGACAAGATAGAAATATTTACAAAGCCAACAGTTTTGACCGATTTATGCAAATTAGGGCAGATTTGAGAGTACACTTAAGAGTCTTAAACTTTGTTTGAAAAAATTAAACAGTGTTCTTGGAAGAGTTTCTTTGGAGTAGACCGCCAAAGGCCAAATTTTATCTGAATGTTGGTGAGCACCTGTGGGTTTTTGTGTTCCTTATGTAGTATCCCTTAGGTTTGGGTCAGACAATGTAAACCTTATCATTTCCACTGTTTTTAACAACTCAAATGATGTCCAACGTCCTAGGTGCCAATCCACAAATGCCCACTCCTACATCTTCTCCCTCCTCCCTCCATTTTGCCACTATGATGCTGCTCCTAAAGTCACCCAACTTTTCGAAACCCACCACTCCAGCCTCCTCCTATGTTCGAGCATCACATCTCCACAGGACAAAGGGCCTTCCATCCCATTGGTTTCAAATAATGCCATCCTCTGATATATATTGGTTGGTGGTCTATTTTCTGGAAGCTCTGGGTCATCAGCCAGCATATATTGTTCTTCCTCTATTGCAGGACCTCCTCTGTCACAGGACATCCACTGTTTAAGCACCACCACTACCTCAGGAAGTCCACTGTCTGTGTGTCAACTCCACTGTTACAGGACCACAAGTGTCTCAGCACTTCAACTATCACAGCACTTCTACTGTTCAGGAGCTCAGGAGTCTCAGCATCTCAAGTGTCACAGGACCTCCTTTGTCCAAGAACTGGACTGTCCAAGCAACACTACTATTGCGGGACCTCCACTGTAGGAGCACTACAACTGTCTCAGTACACCCACTGTCCTATAACCTCCACTATCCCAGGAATTCCACTGTCATAGCACCACCCGTAGCAACTAAAGTGTTTCAGGACATCAACTGAAGCAAGATCTCCCATGATTCTGCAACTTCACTGCCACAGGATCTCTACAGTGACAGGAATACCCCTGTATCAGCAATTCCAATTTTGCAGGACCTCCACTGTAGCAGAACCTTCAATTGTGCAGCAGCTCCCCTGTAAATAGATTGACCGCCACGATCTCAGTGCCTCCACTTTCAAAGGACCTTCACTGTCACAGAACCGGCGCTATTTCAGTGCCTCCACTGTCGCAGGACCTACCTCTTCACAGGATCTGCACTGTTGCAGCAACTGTAATTTCAATTTTTCAAAGTCATTGCTGGTTATTAGATTTAAGGCTGAATGAAATGTGATGCTACTTTTGACCGCATAAGAATTTGTTCTATAGCTCTTGTGATAAATGCTGTGTGTGCTAGGACCAGTAACCTATGGAAGACTTCATGAGCTCATACCACTCTCCACCTCACTTTGTGGAAGCTGATGTTTTTAGAGTGTGATAAACTTCAGGTGAATGGATGCATTCAGCTGCACCACGCTCTAGAGTGGGCTACACAGCAGTCATATTGAGTCCTTGCTGGGAAGAGAAGAAATCCAGAAGAGGGAGATGGTTGGGTTGGGGGAAGAATCATAAAATACTTAGAGGATATAAGAAGGTAAGAATTATGGGGAACTGGAAAACAGAGCCAGAGGAAGAATGAGCACAGAGCAACCTGGGAAGGACAAAGTACAAAGGCACGTGGGTTTTGCCATCTGCGTGTTCTCTGGACAATCTCCCTTGGCCTCATTTCTGGGAGAAAACTCTTCCTCCACCCCCTTGTAATGTTTCATTCTTGAAGGAAAGCAGCAACACAACTTCATCAGTGAATTTCCCCATTGGAATTGGTTCATCCTTTAATGCCTCTGGGAAATCCCCAGCTGGGGAATGTCCTGCTCTCTGCTGAGAGACATCAGGAAAGTAGGTTGTCCTCTGTTTTCTCGTTGCTACAGCTCTTCTAAGTGTGGCTGATTGTTGAGTGAAGACACAGGATACTTCTGGTGTGTATGTATGCTTTGTTCACTGTGGGTGTTGTCGGGAGTGTCCTGAAAAGAAGGGCATGCCCAATGGCTCTATGCTTCCTCTTTGACTAGCCTTATGATCATAGGGATACACTAGGCCATTGGAAGATGAGGAGAACAATGTGTCTATGTTGTGTTCACTTCTATTCCTATTTAGTCCTAGAGGGAAATCAGCAAGGGTAGAGAATGGGACCGTAACTGGACAAAGCTGCTGAGCCTGTGTTGTGAAGCAATTCCTTGCTGTTACATTAAGCAATAGGATGCCATGTTCTGGTTATACCTTTTTGATGCAATGAATCTATAATATTTTACCTCAAACCTCAATATATTACGTTTCTTCCTCTTTTGGAGTATCTGGCATGGGAGGGATCACTTCTTCATAAGGATTTGTGAACCTCTTCCAGTTTTCATTGACCAGGGGTACATCATCACCTCTGAGACTGTCAGCCCATAGTTCGGATTGACTTTTATTAAGAGGCTAAGCTGCCTCTTCTGACACCCCACAGTGAGCAGGGTACACACCTGCTACAACCTGTCTTCTGAAATGTTGTATGACAACAGAGTCAAATACAACAGTGAAATATAAGCCTACTCCTAAGATCCATATGTTGTTGTTTTTTTTTTTTTTTTTTTTGCACCATCATAAAGTTGTCCTAGGAAGAGATCAGGTGCACCAATAGGGTAAGCACCATGCTGCCAGTTCAGCATTTGCCCAGGTTTGTCTTGAGTTGAAGGCCAAAGTCGATGCTTTTGACTTTTCCGTTCTTCTCTAACAAAATATAATCTGGTTTCGGGTCACTGTGAACTTATACAGTGCCCATAGCCATAGATAAAGCCTGCTAACATTTGCCTAAATATTTCCTTGGCTCCTTCCTCTTCTTGGTGGAAAGAATTTCAGATGTATTTGTAAAGCTGTAAAATTTCAACCAGTTTCACGATAAGTTATTAGAATTGTCTCAGACTCAATTGGAGAAGCAAGATGATGTTGGGGTGGATGAAAAACTTCATTATATTTGCCATGGTCATGTTTGGCTGGCACCATTTCTTTTTCTTTGCATGCACTTTGATAACCCCTGTAGAAGAACTTCCACTCTCTCAGCACCTGAACTATCCCAAGACCTCTACAGTCAAAGGACCAATATTGTGGTAGGGCGTCTGTGGTCAGGCAACTCCTCTGTCTCAGACCCTCCAAATTGCAAGACCTTTACGGGCACTGGAAGTCACTGGCCATAAACTTCCACTGTTGGAATACCTCAACTATAACAAGGACCTCTACTACTGTACAACCCCCTTGTCATAGCACGTCTATTGTTACAAAGTATTCCACTGTCAAAGGACCTCCATGGTCTCAGCCTCTCCACTGTTACAGGATCTCTACTGTCTTAGGACCACTGCTGTTGGAGGACCTCCTGTCTCTCAGCAACTTCAGTTTGTTGGAGCTCTCCTATCAGAGGACATTTACATTTTCTGTACTTCCAGTGTCACAGCTGTTATAAGAACCTCCATTCTCACAGGACCTCCAGTGCGTCAGTACCTCCACTGTCCAAGGACTTTTATATTGTAGGACCTCTACTGTCCTACAGAATGTCC
Source organism: Rattus norvegicus (assembly GCF_021556685.1). NCBI lineage: Eukaryota > Metazoa > Chordata > Mammalia > Rodentia > Muridae > Rattus > Rattus norvegicus. Next base: position 60,588,524 of record NC_141534.1, on the reverse strand, counting down.
ACTGTCGCTAGATTTCCACTGTCACAACACCGCAACCATTACAAGAACTGCAATTTTGGCATGAGCTCCAGTGTTCCAGCCCCTCCAATGTCATAGGACCTCCACTATCACAGGACGTCCACTGTCTCACCAAGGCCAATTTAAAGGACCTCTACTATAACAGGATATCCACTGTAGCTGGACTTACACTGTTGCAGTACCTCAACTGTTGCAGGACCAACAAGGTTGCAGGACATAGACCCTCTCAGCAGCTAGAATTTGCAGGACCTCTACTGGCACAAAAATTCCACAGTTGCTGGAGCTCCACTGTCACTGCAAATGCACTGTCTCATGATATTCACTGTTGCTGGACCAGTAGTGTGGCAGCACATTCATTTTTGCCAAGCCCCTCCACTTACGCAAGACTTCCACTTTTGTAGCACCTTCACTGTCCAAGCAAACCAACTCCTGCAGGATCTCCATTGTCTCAGGGCATTCACTAATGCCAGCTCTCCAATGTTGTAGGATATCCACTTTCACAACAGCTAGAATCTTGCAGGACCTCTACTGGCAAAGACAGTCCACTGCTGCTGGCTCTCTACGGTCAGTGCCCATGCACCGATTCATGACCTCCATTGTCACAGGACCTCCACTTTTGTAGGACCTTCACTGTCCAGGCAAACTGCAGGATCTCCAGTGTCTCAGGACATTTACTGGTGCAGAGCCTCCCTTTATTCCAGACTTCAACTATTCCAAGGTCATCTACAGTGTCTTAGGACCTCCAATATTGCAGGACCTCAATGTCCCAGGACCTCAGGTGACATAGCACCTCCATTGTCCCAACACCCTTACTGTCCCAGAACCTCAATTTTCCCACGACCTATTCAGTTGCATGACCTCCAAAGTTGGAAGAACTGCACGGTATGAGAGCCTCAACTGTTGCAGGACCTCCAATGTTGTAGGAACACAATATTCCTACACTGGACCTACACTGTCCATCACCTTCACTTTCCTAGCACCTCCACTCTCACAGGACCTACACTGTTGCAGGAACTCCATTGTCTGAGCACCTGCATGTCTCCGGACCTCGAATGATCCAGAACCTCTAATGGTGCAGGACCTCCACTGTCACCAGACTTCCACTGTCTCAGGACATCCACTCTATCACCAACTAGACTTTTGCAGAACTTCTACTGGAACAGGATCTCCATTGTGGCTGGCCTTACATTATCTAAGGCCTCCACTATCACAGACTTTCAGATGAATTTGTAAAGCTGTAGAACTTCAAAGAGCTCCGTGAGAAGGTATAGACGTGTCTCAGACTCAATTCCTTGGTGAAGCAATATGATGTTGGGGTGGATTAATATCTTCCTTATATTTGCCATGGTCTGGTCTGGGTGGCATCCTTGCTGCTTCTTTCCATGCATTTTGATAACCATTGTAGCAGTACTTCCACTGTCCCAGAACCTGCACTACCCTAAGAACTCCCTTGTCACAGGACATCCACTGTGGTAGTACCTCGGCTGTCAGGAAACTCCACAGACTCAGTACCTCCAAACTGCAAGATCTCTACTGGCACAGGAATTCTACTGTCCCTGAACATCCACTGTCACAGCACTTCAACTGTTTCAAGGACCTCTATTGTCGCAAGACCTCCTATATCACGGTTATAAGGACCTGCATTGTCAAAAGACCTCCATTGTCTCAGCCCTTCCACTTTCTCAGGACCTCCAAGCTGCAGGAACTCTGCTTGCACAGGTTATCCATTGACACTGCTTTTCCACTGTTGCAGGACCTCAACTGTTATAAGGACCTCCACTGTGGCAGGACCTTCAGTGTCTCATCAACTTCACGGTGAGCAACACCAATGTGCAAGACCTCTACTAGCACAGTATATGCACAGTATCTATACTTAGACTGTTGCAGTACCTTAACTGTTGCAGGACCTCCAATTTAGAACATGCACTCTTTTAGCAGCCAGACTTTTGCAGGACCTCTACTGGCACAATAATTCCTCTGTTGTTGGACCTCCACCGTCAGTTCAATGGCACTGACTCATGACATCCACTGTTGCAGGAATCCAATGTTGAAGGATGTTCACTGTTGCAGGGCATTCCCTGTCAAAGGACCTCTGTTGATGCGGGATCTCCACTTTCACTGTTCTAGCAAACCAACTATTGCAGAACCTACAGAGTTGGAACAACTGCATTGTATCAGGGCATTTACTGTTGCATGACCTGTAGTGTGGAAACACCCCCATTTTTACCAGATCTCAGCTGTCCCAGGCCCATCTCCACTGACTGAGGACCTCCAATAATGCAGGACATCCAATATTTCAGGACCTCAAATGTGCCAGGACCTCAACTGATGAAGGTTCTCCAATATCGCAGCACCAAAACAGTCACAGGACCTCCATTGTCCCATCACCTTTACTGTCCCAGCACCTCCACTCTCACATGACCTACAATGGTGCATAAACTCCAATGTCCGAGCAACTGCACTGTCTCAGGACCTCGATTTTTCCAGAACCTCCAATGGTGCAGGACCTCCACTGTCACCAGATCTCCACTGTCTTAGAACATCCACTCTATCACCAACTCGACTTGTGTAGAACCTCTCCTGGCACAGCATCTCCATTGTGCCTGGTCTGACATTGTCTCAAAACTTCAGCTATCACAGGAATTCCACTGTAGCAGGACCTCCTCTGTCTAAAGACAACTCCTATTGCAGGACCTTTACTGTGCAAGGAACTCCACTGTTGCAGGACATCCATTCTTGCAACACCTGCATTGTCTCAGGACCTCCACTGTACCAATCCCATCTCTAATGTCTCAGGACGCCCACTCTTTCAGGACCTCCACTGTTGCATGATCTTGAATGTAAAAGGACCTTCGCTATCTCAGTGCCTCCACTGTTGCACGGACTACAATGTCTCTCAGTGCCTCCACTGTTGAAGGACCTACAATGTCACGGGTGCTGCACTGTTTTATCAACACCACTATCACTTATTACAAGGCTTTGCTGGTTATTTATTTTGAAGCTTAATGGAGAATGATGTTACTTTTGACAAAATAAGAATTTGTTCCAAACCGCTTGTGATTAATTGCCATATGTGCAAGGATCAGTTGCCCCTAGAAGATGGCATGAATCCATAGGCCTCAAGACCTCACCTTGTGGGAACCGTTTCCTTTTGGTGGTGATACCGTCCTGGTAAAGGAATGGGTTAACAGGACAACTCTGAAGTCTGGGGTACACATCAGTCATATTGAGTCCTTGTTCGGAAGAGGAGAAATCTAGAAGAGGGAGAAGAATTGGTGGAAGAATCATACAGTACTTAAAAAGTTAAGACAGAAACGATTTTGCAGAAATGGATACCAGAGACAGAGCTAAGCAACACAGAGCAAACTGGGTAGAACAAAGCACAAAGGTACCTGTCCTTGCCTGCCTGCCGCTTATTTTTTGGATGCTGTCTCCAGCCCTCATTTCTCAGGAGAGATACTGTCCTGTCCCAGGAGAGTTTTCTTGCTTGATTGAGCACAGGAACACTGCTTCATTTGGATATTCCTAATTTCTTGGACCATCCCTTGAATCCTCTTAGCCAGCCACTGATGGGGACAGACTCGCCCTCTCCTCATGCACAGAGAGATAATAGGTTGTCTTCTGTGTTCTCATTGATGCTTCTGTTCGGCCTGAGGCTGCTTGTTGAATGAAGGAAGAAGACACTCTGGCATGTATGTTTTGTCCAGGTCATCTGTAGCGGCCTGAGAAGAAAGCCAGTCCCAGTGGTTCTTCTGAAAGCTCTATGACTAGAATAGGGACAAAGGCATAAATGAGGCCATGGGGTTGACAAGTCCAATGTGTCAATGGTGGGTTGGTTTCCACTCCTCTGCAGTCCAGTCCTAGGGGGACAGCAGCATAATCATTAAGGGTAGGGAATGGAGCCATTACTAGACTCACTGTCTGAGGCTGGGTATGAAGCCAGGCATCAGAATTGCCTGTCCTTCCAGTAAGCAGTTGGATGCCATGATCCGCTTAGACTTTCTTTGATGTAAAGAATCTTTGTCTTGTGTTTTGAATGGAACATGTTGCACTACTTCCAAAATTCCAGGGTGTGGCCTGAGAGGTATCATTTCTTCATAGGGATTTGGGAAACGCTCCCAATCTTCTTTGAAACAGGGGTGCATTATCATGTCTATGACTGATATTTCTGGGTTTGACTGTTATTAAATGCTAAGCAGGTCATCTAGCTCTCTTGACACCCCACAGTGGTCAAGATGCACACCTGCCACAACCTGTCTTTTCAGCTCTTATATTAAAACAGAGGTAACTTTTTCAGCTACCATAAAATGTAAGACTAACATTCATATGTGGTTCTTTGGACCATCATAAGTATAACCCAGGAAGAGTTCAGGGGCATCAAAAGTGTTCGCACCGTAGTACAGGTTCAGCATTTGCTCTGGTTTGTCTTGGGTACTAAGGCCAATGTCGATGATTTTGACTTTATTGTTCTTATCCACCATTTTATTTGTTTTGAAGTCCTGTATTTATTCTGTGCCCCTCACAGTAGATCCAGGCTGCTAATATCTGCATAAGTATTTCCCATGCCTTGTCTTTCACTATGTAGCCATACTTTCAGATACATTTATGAAGACATTGAATCTCACACAGCTCCATGACAAGGTATCTACTTGTTTTTGTCTCAATTATTGAAGATGATGTTGGAGTGGTTAACCACAATTGTCATCATTGCCATGGTCATTATTGGATGGCATAAGTGCTTCTTCCTCACAAGGACTTGGAGGCCACTGTAGCAGGACATCCACTGCCTTAGCACCTGCTTTTTCCCCACACCTCCACTGTGCTGACTGTCCAAGCCTATTTTGTGCTGTCTTGCCTGTGAACTTCCTGCCTTTGCAGAAGGAAGTAGGATGCCATGGTCTGGTTATAATTTTGTTCAGTTGAAGTGTCCTTAGTTTCCAGCACTTGGAATCCTATATATTCCATTGCTCTTATACTTACAGGGTCTGGCCTGAGGGGGATCAGTTGCTCATAGGGATTTGGGAACTGCGTCTAGCCTTAGTTGAACTAGGGTTGCATCATGACCACAGTGACTTTTGGCCTATATCTAGGGTTGACTGTCATTACGAGGCTAAGTAGGTCCTTCTGACACCACACCAGAGGCACCACACACTCCTGCTACAACCTGTCTTCTAAACTCTAGAATGAAGAGAGAGTCAAATGGAAACTTTCTGACTGCCATGAAATATAAAACTCCACCTAAGGTTCAAATTTAGTTCTTTGGAACGTCATAAAATTTGCCAAAGAAGAGTTCAGGAACACAAAAAGTATAAGTACTGCAGTGCTGGTTCATCATTTACCCTGATTGGAATGGGATACTAAGGCCAAAGTTGGTAATTTTGACTTTCCCATTGATGTACAACACAATATTCTTTGGCTTTAGGAGCCTGTGAAATATTGTGTGCCCATAGCAGTAGCTCATCACAGCTATTATTTACACAATATTTTGCTGGCCTTGCCTTGCTCTAGATAGCCATACTTTTGGGTGTATTTGTAAAGCTGTTGCCCTTCAACCAGCTCCATGAATAGATGTATTGTTTTGGTCTAAATTACTTGAAGAATCGAGATGATGTTGGGGTGATCAACCATCATCATCACTTCCATGGTCATTGCTGGCTGGCATTATTTCTTCTCTAATACAAGGACTTTGTTGGACACTGTCACAGGAACACCAGTGTGGTAGAAACTTTGTTGTCAAATCAACTCCACATTCTCAGGGCCTCCAAATTGCAGGGCCTCTCCTGGCACAGGACATACACTTTCCCTGTACTTCTACTCTCACAGAGTCTCTACTTTTCAGGACCTGAACTATTGTAGGACCTTCACTGTTGCAGAAAATTGATTCTCTCAGCAACTAGTATGTTGCAGGACCTCAGCTCGCAGAGAAATTCCACTGCCGCAGGACCTGCAATGTCAATGTAAATCTAGAGTCTCAAGACCTCCACTGTTGCAGGAGCTCCAGTGTTGTAGGATGTCTTATTTTGCAGGGCCATCACTGTCAAAGGACCTCCTCTGTCACAGCCTAGACCTTCAGACTTAACGGTAAAACTAGTGGCATTCAAGTAGCACCATGACAAGGTATTATCTTATCTCAGACTCAATTACTTGCGTAGTGAAATGAAGTTAGAGTGGTCAAAAATCATCATAGTTACAAGCACTTTGATGTGCACTGTAGCAGGACATCCACTGTTCCAGTGTGGCTTCTGTCCCAGTACCTCCACTATCACTGGACCTCCAGTGTCATAGGACCTTCTCAATAACAGCGGCTGCATTGTCAGAACCCTCAATTTTCAGGACATCTACTGTCACAGTATGTGTACTGTTGCTGGACTTTCATTGTCACTGCACCTAAACTGTCACAAGATCATCCAGTGTCACAGAGCAGTGTCTCAACACCTCTACTCTCCCAGGACCCCACAGTCACAGGACCTCCAATAACTCAGGAAATCCAAGTTCCATTACCTCAACTGGCACAGCGTGTCCACCCACTGATGTTGGACTTTCACTGTGGTAGCACCTCAACTATCACATGAAGCCCACTATTGAACGACCTCCACTTTTCAGGACATCTATTTCCTCTGAAACTAGAATTGGCAGGACCTCCTCTGTCACAGTACGTCTACTGTCGAAGCACTTCCACTATCACAGGACCTCTAGTGCTGCAAGGCTTTCACTATTATAGCATTTCTATTGTCGCCACACCTCTACTGGCTCTCCTACACCTGTACTGTCCCATCACCTCCTAGGTCAAAGATCCTGACTCGTGCATCAGTTGAAGTTTTTCAAGACCTCCACTGTAGCAGCATATCCACTGTCCCAGCTGCTACTCCACTGTCAAAGGACCTGAAATGTCTTAGGAACTCCACTGTTACAGGACCTCAACTGATGAAGCACCTCAACTGTCACAGTACCTCCACTCTTGCAGTACCTCCAAAAACTCAGCCACTCCACTGTCACAAGTCTTCCAATTTGAAGGAACTCGACTGTTGCAGCACCTCCACAGTTGTCGAAGCACCATTGATATGGCACTTCCCCTGTCCTGGGACCTCCATAGCTTCTACTCTATATTCTGAGGACCTCAACTGTTGAAGCACATCCACTGTCCCAGGACCTCCATTGACAATGGACCTCATTGTGTCAGGAACACCACTTTTGCTTGGTCTGTCCCTAAAGCCTCTGGGCTGGCACTAGCTGAGGACAGACTTTCTCCCTACTGAGGCATACCAGGAGAGTAGATTGGCTTCTGTGTTCTTATTGCCATTGTTCTTCTCAGTGAGGCTGATTATTTAGTGTATTCAGGCGACACTGGAGGCATGGATGCATGTTTCTCCAGTGTGGGTGTCATCTGGAGTGGCCTGAAGAGAGAAGGGCAGCACCAGGGGCTCTTATGCCAAATCATGGACCAGTTTATGGCCGCAGAGAAACAGAAAGCCATTGGAGGATGATGAGACCAGTGTGCTTAGGGTGGGGTAGCTTCCACTCCTCTTGAGCCCAAAGGGAATGAATCATTATCATTAAGGGTAGGGAATAACTGAACTCAATGTGTGAGCCTCTGTTGTTCAGCCTTGCACCTGGAGAACTTGCCAGGACAGTAAGCAACATGATCCCATGGGTTGATTATACATTGTAATATCTTAGGCTCTGGACTCAATATGTTCCATGTCGTCCACAATTACAGGGTCTTGTGTGATGGAGCTCAGTCCTCATAGGGATTTGAGAAAGCCTTCCGGTCTTCCTTTAACCAGCGGTACATCATCACATCAGTGACTGTCATCCTATATTTCATGTTGAGTATCATTAAGAGGCTAAGCAGGTTATCCATCTCTTCTAACACCCAACAGGTGGCAGAATACAATTGCCACAACAAGTCTTTTCAAATCTAGTATGAATACAGAGTAAAGATCTTAACTTTTTAAGTACCATGTAAAACTAAGGTCCAAATGTCATTTTGTGGACTATCATAAAGTTTGCTGGGCAAGAGTTCAGGCGTTCCAAAAGACAAAGCACCACAGTGCCAGTTCAGCATTGCCCTGGTTCAACTTGTGTTCTAAGGCGAAAGAAAGTCTATGATTTTAACTTATCCATTTATGTCCAACATAATCTTATATGGTTTGAGTTCACTGTGTACTATACCGTGCTCATGGCATTAGCTTACAGTTGCTCTAATTTGCCTAAATATTTGCCTGACTTTATCCTCCTCTACCTTACCCCCATTTTCTGGTGTTTTCATAAAACTGTTGTCCTTCAATGAGCTCTTACTTGGGGAAATAAGATGCTGTTCAGGTGGTCGACCATCATCATTGTCTCTGCCTTGGTCATGAGTGGCTGGCACCATTGCTTCTTTAGAAGCAGTTTGATGGTCATGGGGCTGCCAGGGAGCTGATGGTGTGGTATTGGGACCTTGGTGTTGCTCCTGTGTCCCATGGTCCTTAAGTCTTTGTATTGACAGTGGAAGTATACCTCCTCAGAGATTCTGCTCAGGTCTAGGGTGTTGTAACTCCTCCTTACTATGTGTAAGCATTGTAGTTAAAAACTACAAATATTCCCTAGAAATAAATTAATAAGAATAGAATAAAAATGATGAAAAAGATGTAGTGAAATTACTATATGTGTTAACTCAAAATGAGCAAAATGTCTTGTGGATTGCTCTTTGTATTTTTGCTTTCCCAACAGGGTGGACCTGTAGTGCAATAGATCACATATTCAGATGATGTCAGGTGAAATAGTAATTAGCCAAATAAAGGTTACTTCCTCTGATTGGACAATGGAAGGAAAAGGTAGAGCAGAATGCATTGGAAAAGGGAGAGAAAGAAAAATAGAGATGGAGGATGTGGGCAATAAGTAGATGGAGGAGGAAGAGGTTGAAAATGGAGCAGACTCCTGTGGCCTGGAGGAGCCACAAGTAGCTAGAGATTTCATAAATGGGCAATAGAGTGGTGTAGAGGTGTATTTGTCCAATCTAATCGCACACTTTGTCATTATATTATTGAGTTTTATGTTCCTTGCATTGGCGTTTTTGGTTTGGAGATTTACCCATGTAAATCTGGTTAGTATAAACCTCTTGTATTTTCATTTCAAATGACGAAGGCAAGTCCTGTGAGAGGAACTTTTCCCAGCCTTCTGCAGGCCAGCCAGAGGGTGTGGGTGGGATGAGAAATGCAACAGCACTCCAGGCACTTCAGTTAAAATTTGTTTGGTTAAATTAGCAAACTAACAGCAGGAACCAAGACAAGATGGCTGCATAGAACTAGCCATGTAGGGTGAACCTAACCACTGATACCAGAGTATAGAATGAATTAGCATGGGTTTAATTTAAAACTACATGCAATAGATGACGTCGAGTGTGGTAGTCAACAATCCACTAGGGAGTTAGGATTCTTGTCCTAGGGATGAGAGAATTAGATTCCTGAATGAGCAGAGATGAGTCAAGGGACTCCAGCACATGGGAATCTTAAACACAGGGATAGACAGACCCAAATCAGGCTCTGAGTTCTCCTCCTGTAAAAAGAATCAGTATAATGAATGGCTCCAGGCAGAGAGGGAAAGTAAAGGGTGCCTGCTTTTAATAAAGTTTGGTTTAGTTGTTGCTAATTTGGTTTAATTGGATAGAAGAGGACACAATTTTGGCCTCAGTCACCTGGGGAATTCCTCCTGAGGTTCAGAGCTAACTCAGGGAAAATGGGCCCAGATTATCTGGGAGCTCCTGCTGTGCAGGGAGAAGCTGAGCTAACAGAAAAACTACAACCTGCAAAGCAGACAACAGAGATTGGATGAGGATAAAATCCTCTAGGAAAGTCTCAGTGTCTCACAGGATGTTCCTGTTCTCTCAAAAGTGGGTTCAATATCCTGGCCTGGCAGATTAGAAAAGGCCGGAAAGAAAGGTTTCTACTGTGCTTGTTTGGTTTAGTTACTTTGTTGAGAAGTTAATTTTCAAAATGTGTGTTTTTTTGAATTTTCTGGTTATTTTACTATTTTTCTGGGAAAGATGTCAAGCTAAAAATCTTTCTGGTTACTGGCTAAAGGACATGCTAGTTTGGGAGAAAGACCTTATGTTTCTGCTTATAGGAAAAGTAATTAGGCCCTGGACTCCTTCCAGAGTTCTCTGGATCAGAAAGGGCAGAGGGAGCCACCCTGAAGAACTAGAAAATTCTAGAGAACCAAACAAGAAAGGTAAAGATTCCTTATGCCATCCTTCACAAGGCATGAGAAAAGACTTATGATTGGTTATTATTAAATTTGGCTCATAAAAAGACTATCTTTTCACATGCTCAAACAAAGAGCAATTTCATCTTGAGTAGTCAAGGTATTTTATGTTAAACTGGTTCACAATCGGCTTAGCAATCGAGCCTTAGGATGCAGAGTAACAAGTGCATAGAAGTAGCCATGGAGGCTGCGTGAAACTCTGATGCCTGTGTTTAGCCAGACTTAGTGCTGGGTTATTTTAATTTTGCATGTAGCATAATGTGCTTGAAATGAACTAAAATCAAAGTTAGAAAAATAGAATATATATCATGGAAAGATATCAGGGAAAAGGCTAAAAACAAAAATCCCAAGTAAAATCCAAACAAATAACCAACTTTATATTCTGTTCAGCAGAGTCATGAAGCTCTCTAGAAGGAGACAAGAGAGGATGCAGCTGTTGGGCTATCTCAGGCAAACTCTGCACCAGAGCACCTGTTCAAAGAGATTAGGGCATCATTACTGTATCATGGATGTTTACTGGGAGAATTGAATGAATTAACAGCTGAGTTGTGGAATTCTATAGATCTATAAAATAATCCGCAGTGGATAATACAAAGTTATGAAATATCTTCCAGCTTCTTAATCAGAACTATAAATTTTCAATGTAGCCCATGGATGCTGAGGGTAACTGTGATTTCAAGGTCATTTCCAATCATCTATGTTAAGTGTTTTGACTCAAGGAAAGTGGCATTGCCATAGATGAAATCAGTTAAAGGCATATTTATTTCTGCTTTGCCAAGTAACTGGACAAAAGTCAGTTCAAAAAGTTGCCATTATTGAGTGTACTTTTTTCCTCTCAGTTACTTCATGTATTTTCTCACTTATTTAAATTTCCATACATCTATACAGTAAAATATGGTCTTATCAACCCTAACTTCTCTCCTCCAAATTCTAAAAGATTCCTCTCAGAATCCCCCTTTTGACTCTATAGCCCTGGTTAGTCTGGGACTGGCTGTGTAAATCAGATTAGTCTAGAACTCACAGAGGTCCACCGGAATCAGATCCTGGGTTAAAAGTCAGCACCACTAAACCACCCCTCTGTGTGTGTGTGTGTGTGTGTGTGTGTGTGTGTGTGTGTGTGTGTGTGTGTGTGTGTGTTTGTCTGTGTGTGTGTGTGTACAGAAATACACATAAACACATTTTTTTGTATCTCATTAAGCCCTGTTAGACCTGGTCGGGCTTGCATACTGTGTATACAGCTGTTCACTGGAAGTCGTACCAATGGCCTTCCCCCAAGGAAGAATGAATTTCTATCAGCTGCTGTTAACTGCAGCTCCTGATTTGATGCAAGGGCTTATAATTTCTTCTCCCACCCATGCATGATGTGCAGACAAATGCCACATCTGTCACTTTACTCGGTTAACATATACTAATAAAATGTTGTGGTGTTTTCAAATTTATATGTATACATATATATGTATATGTGTATATATATATATATATATATATATTGTGCATGTATAATGACACATCGTATATACTCGTAGTGGCTATTCCTGGTTGTGAACTTGACTATAAGTGGAATGAACTACAATCCAGAATTGTAAAGCTCACCTTTGATCCTGATGTTGAGGCTGGGAGATACAAGTTTCTGAACTGCATCTTGGCATGGAGATCATGAGGCAAAGTGGCTAGGAATCTCAGGAGCTTAAGGCAAGGAGGTCTCTGAGTTCAAGGTCACCTGGGACAAAGCAAGTCCCAGATCCAGCTGTGGTTGTATGCACCTTTAACCTGGGACACACCTTCTGCTGGGGATTTACATGAGGGCATTGGAAGAAGGAAGAGTCTCTCTTTTTCACCTGCCTGTCTGCCTGCCTTGTGGGACTGAGCCACTGCTAGATCCTTGGACTCCCATTCATACCTGCTGCTGATCATGGTTGGGGAGTTGGACTACAGACTGCAAGTCATCAACCAATTGTCTCTCTGTACAGAGATTACCCATAAGTTCTGTAACTCTAAAGAACCCTATATAAGACAATTCTCTTTTATAATATATAATTTCTATTTATATATTAATGTACAATGTAATTTATTACTTTATTCATAATTTTATTACACACATCCATATATTTATATGTAAATAAAACACAGGTTGTATGCCTATGAAACGGTAACACACTGCATACTTGATGACTGCTGCCTTGTCCCTACTCCCTACTGCAGGGGAGAAAATGGACCAGTCTCACCAATGAAAAAGGTAAACTAAAATGTTAACTACTGGGTGGAAATACAGATGGTGTGCATATAAAATAACATCTTCTTGATTCCTTCTTTAGAAATTTTTCTTCATTTGTTGAAGTCACTTTTTATGATACATTATTATATGATATACTATCTCACAGTTATTAAGGTAAGTTATTTTTATTGTTAGTACAAAAGTATACACATAATGTTTGCTAATTCCAGTAATGTCCGGGTAAGGCTTCATGCACATGACTGCATTGTATAATATTTCCCTATGGGATCCAAAAACTCTTTTGTTGTTATATTATGATCTCTAAGCAGAATATTGATGATCCTGAAATTATATACAATACCTAAGATTTTTCTCAAACATTTCATTACCTTTCCATAGAATGCTATTGTAAGTGCATTTGACTGTTCACTTCCAGGGTATGAATTCCAGTAGAGTACTTTCTTGATAATATTTCCTTACAAAATGCTGTTAACTGCTTCCTCCAAGAAGTTAATTTCTTGTTTTAAAATTTATAAATTATGTTTAAATGGAAGATAGAGAAGGCAGATGCTGGATTATATAGTTCCAAGCTGGTTTTCTGTCCTGATGTGGGTAAGGGCTGGTCACTTGTTATGTTTCTCATTCCTTTAGATTTGTAGCTGTTTTAGACTTTATAAATAATCATTTTGAGTATTCCAAGTCCATAGGCATTTTCTGACCCAATTGTCCATTTTACAGGAGTATTTTTCTTAGAAGTTTGGAACCATAAATTAGAAATTTTCCTAACTAGTCAAGATTCCAGGGTATATGTGGGTAGGATTTTGCTCATTTCCTGCTGTATGATTTCATTGTGCTGTTCTGACCTTGTTTTTGCATAGGGTGCTGGCCGGTATAAACTGGAAATGTATGTTAAGTCGTTGTCCAAGGCAGTGTTGCAGATGTGGCCAGTATTTGTTTTAAAGGAATCAGTGAAGGGCATTCTGCACTCGAGCTTTGTGAAAAAGTGTGCAGATGCTCATGGCTGTGGATGCTGTGTGGTGTGAAGAACACTGCAGTTCATTGAATATGGTGTGAGGAATGCTGCTGTGCACTGACTGTGTTGTGTGAGGAATGCTGCTGTGCACTGACTGTGTGGTGTGAGGAATGCTGCTGTGCACTGACTGTGTGGTGTGAGGAATACTGCTGAGCACTGACTGTGTGGTGTGAGGAATGCTGCTGTGCACTTACTGTGTGGTGTGAGGAATGCTGCTGTGCACTGACTGTGTGGTGTGAGGAATGCGGCTGTGCACTGACTGTGTGGTGTGAGGAATGATGCTGTGTACTGACTGTGTTGTGTGAGGGATGCTGCTGTGCACGGACTGTGTGGTGTGAGGAATGCTGCTGTGCATTGATGCTGCCTTTTTTCCCCACTGTTTTTTTTTTTTTTTATTAATTTGAGTATTTCTTATTTAAATTTCTAGTGTTATTCCCTTTCCCGGTTTCCGGGCAAACATCCCCCTCACCCTCCCCTTCTTTATTGGTGTTCCCCTCCCCATCCTCCCCACATTGCCACCCTCCCCCCAACAATCTGGTTCACCGGGGGTTCAGTCTTAGCAGGACCCAGGGCTTCCCCTTCCATTGGTGCTCTTACTAGGATATTCATTGCTACCTATGAGGTCAGAGTCCAGGGTCAGTCCATGTATAGTATTTAGGTAGTGGCTTAGTCCCTGGAAGCTCTAGTTGCTTGGCATTGTTGTTCATATGGGGTCTCGAGCCACTTCAAGCTCTTCCAATTCTTTCTCTGATTCCTTCAACGGGGGTCCTATTCTCAGTTCAGTGGTTTGCTGCTGGCATTCGCCTCTGTGTTTGCTGTATTCTGGCTGTGTCTCTCAGGAGCGATCTACATCCGGCTGTCAGCCTGCGCATATTTGCTTCATCCATCTTGTCTAACTGGATGGCTGTATATGTATGGGCCACATGTGGGGCAGGCTCTGAATGGGTGTTCCTTCTGTGTCTGCTTTAATCTTTGTCTCTCTATTCCCTGTCAAGTGTATTCTTGTTCCCCTTTTAAAGAAGGAGTGAAGCATTCACATTTTGATCATCTGTCTTGAGTTTCATTTGTTCTAGGCATCTAGGGTAATTCAACCATTTGGGCTAATAGCCACTTCTCAGTGAGTGCATACCATGTGTGTTTTTCTGTGATTGGGTTACCTCACTCAGGATGATATTTTCCAGTTACACCCGTTTGCCTACGAATTTCATAAAGTCATTGTTTTTGATAGCTGAGTGATATTCCATTGTGTAGATGTACCACGTTTTCTGTATCCATTCCTCTGTTGAAGGGCATCTGGGTTCTTTCCCGCTTCTGGCTATTATAAATAAAGGCTGCGATGAACATAGTGGAGCACGTGTCTTTTTTATATGTTGGGGGATTTTTGGGGTATATGCCCAAGAGAGGTATAGCTGGATCCTCAGGCAGTTCAATGTCCAATTTTCTGAGGAACCTCCAGACTGATTTCCAGAATGGTTTTACCAATCTGCAATCCCACCAACAATGGAGGAGTGTTCCTCTTTCTCCACATCCTCGCCAGCATCTGCTGTCACCTGAGTTTTTGATCTTAGCCATTCTCACTGGTGTGAGGTGAAATCTCAGGGTTGTTTTGATTTGCGTTTCCCTTATGACTAAAATGTTGAACATTTCTTTAGGTGTTTCTCAGCCATTCGGCATTCCTCAGCTGTGAATTCTTTGTTTAGCTCTGAACCCCATTTTTAATAGGGTTATTTGTCTCCCTGCGGTCTAATTTCTTGAGTTCTTTGTATATTTTGGATATAAGGCCACTATCTGTTGTAGGATTGGTAAAGATCTTTTCTCAATCTGTTGGTTGCCGTTTTGTCCTAACCACAGTGTCCTTTGCCTTACAGAAGAATTGCAGTTTTATGAGATCCCATTTGTCGATTCTTGATCTTAGAGCATAAGCCATTGGTGTTTTGTTCAGGAAATTTTTTCCAGTGCCCATGTGTTCCAGATGCTTCCCTAGTTTTTCTTCTATTAGTTTGAGTGTATCTGGTTTTATATGGAGGTCCTTGATCCACTTGGACTTAAGCTTTGTACAGGGTGATAAGCATGGATCGATCTGCATTCTTCTACATGTTGACCTCCAGTTGAACCAGCACCATTTGCTGGAAATGCTATCTTTTTTCCATTTGATGGTTTTGGCTCCCTTGTCAAAAATCAAGTGCCCATAGGTGTGTGGGTTCATTTCTGGGTCTTCAAATCTGTTCCATTGGTGTATCTGTCTGTCTCTGTACCAATACCATGCAGTTTTTATCACTATTGCTCTGTAATACTGCTTGAGTTCAGGGATAGTGATTCCCCCTGAAGTCCTTTTATTGTTGATGATAGCTTTAGCTATCCTGGGTTTTTTGTTATTCCAGATGAATTTGAAAATTGTTCTGTCTAACTCTTTGAAGAATTGTATTGATATTTTGATGGGGATTGCATTGCATCTGTAGATCGCTTTTGGTAAAATGGCAATTTTTACTATATTAATCCTGCCAATCCATGAGCATGGGAGATCTTTCCATCTTCTGTGGTCTTCTTCAATTTCTTTCTTCAGCGTCTTGAAGTTCTTATTGTACAAATCTTTTACTTGCTTGGTTAAAGTCACACCGAGGTACTTTGGTATTTGGGTCTATTATGAAGGGTGGTGTTTCCCTAATTTCTTTCTCGGCTTGTTTCTCTTTTGTGTAGAGGAAGGCTACTGATTTATTTGAGTTAATTTTATACCCAGCCACTTTGCTGAAGTTGTTTATCAGCTTTAGTAGTTCTCTGGTGGAACTTTTGGGATCACTTAAATATACTATCATATCATCTGCAAATAGTGATATTTTGACTTCTTCTTTTCCAACCTGTATCCCCTTGACCTCCTCTTGTTGTCTGATTGCTCTGGCTAGAACTTCAAGAACTATATTGAATAAGTAGGGAGAGAGTGGGCAGCCTTGTCTAGTCCCTGATTTTAGTGGGATTGCTTCAAGATTCTCTCCATTTAGTTTAATGTTAGCAAGTGGTTTGCTGTATATGGCTTTTACTATGTTTAGGTATGGGCCTTGAATTCCTATTCTTTCCAGGACTTTTATCATGAAGGGGTGTTGAATTTTGTCAAATGCTTTCTCAGCATCTAATGAAATGATCATGTGGTTTTGTTCTTTCAGTTTGTTTATATAATGGATCACGTTGATGGTTTTCCGTATATTAAACCATCCCTGCATGCCTGGGATGAAGCCTACTTGATCATGTTGGATGATTGTTTTAATGTGCTCTTGGATTCGGTTTGCCAGAATTTTATTGAGTATTTTTGCGTCGATATTCATAAGGGAAATTGGTCTGAAGTTCTCTTTCTTTGTTGGGACTTTGTGTGGTTTAGGTATAAGAGTAATTGTGGCTTCATAGAAGGAATCCGGTAGTGATCCATCTGTTTCAATTTTGTGGAATAGTTTGGATAATATTGGTATGAGGTCTTCTATGAAGGTCTGAGAGAATTCTGCACTAAACCCTTCTGGACCTGGGCTCTTTTTGGTTGGGAGACCTTTAATGACTGCTTCTATTTCCTTAGGTGTTATGGGGTTGTTTAACTGGTTTATCTGTTCCTGATTTAACTTCGGTACCTGGTATCTGTCTAGGAAATTGTCCATTTCCTGCAGATTTTCAAGTTTTGTTGAATATAGGCTTTTATAATAAGATCTGATGATTTTTAATTCCCTCTGAATCTGTAGTTATGTCTCCCTTTTCATTTCTGATTTTGTTAATTTGGACACACTCTCTGTGTCCTCTCGTTAGTCTGGCTAAGGGTTTATCTATCTTGCTGATTTTCTCAAAGAACCAACTTTTGGTTCTGATGATTCTTTCTATGGTACTTTTTGTTTCTATTTGGTTGATTTCAGCTCTGAGCTTGATTATTTCCTGCCTTCTACTCCTCCTGGGTGTATTTGCTTCTTTTTGTTCTAGAGCTTTTAGGTGTGCTGTCAAGCTGCTGACATATGCTCTTTCCTGTTTCTTTCTGCAGGCACTCAGCGCTATGAGTTTTCCTCTATAGCACAGCTTTCATTGTGTCCCATAAGTTTGGGTATGTTGTACCTTCATTTTCATTAAATTCTAAAAAGTCTTTAATTTCTTTCTTTATTTCTTCCTTGACAAGGTTATCATTGAATAGAGCATTGTTCAATTTCCACATATATGTGGTCATTCTTCCTTTATTGTTATTGAAGACCAGTTCTAGGCCGTGGTGGTCCGATAGCACGCATGGGATTATTTCTATCTTTGTGTACCTGTTGAGGTCCATTTTTTGACCAATTATATGGTCAGTTTTGGAGGAAGTGCCATGAGGAGCTGAGAAGAAGGTATATCCTTTTGCTTTAGGATAGAATGTTCTATAAATATCTGTTAAATCCATTTGGCTCATGACTTCTCTTAGTCTGTCTACGTCTCTGTTTAATTTCTGTTTCCATAGTCTGTCCATTGATGAGAGTGGGGGTGTTGAAATCTCCTATTATTGTGTGAGGTGCAATGTGTGTTTTGAGCTTTAGTATGGTTTCTTTTACGTATGTAGGTGCCCTTGTATTTGGGGCCCAGATATTTAGGATTGAGAGTTCATCTTGGTGGATTTTTCCTTTGATGAATATGAAGTGTCCTTCCTTATCTTTTTTGATGACTTTTAGTTGAAAATTGATTGTATGTGATATTAGAATGGCTATGCCAGCTTTCTTCTTCCGACCATTTGCTTGGAAAGTTGTTTTCCAGCCTTTCACTCTGAGGTAGTGTGTGTCTTTGTCTCTGAGGTGTGTTTCCTGTAGGTAGCAGAATGCAGGGTCCTCATTGCGTATCCAGTTTGTTAATCTATGCCTTTTTATTGGGGAGTTGAGGCCACTGATGTTGATAGATATTAATGAATAGTGATTATTGCTTCCTGTTATATTTATATTTGGATATGAGGTTATGTTTTTGTGCTTTTCTTCTCTTTGTTTTGTTGCCAAGACGATTAGTTTATTGCTTCTTCCAGGGTATAGCTTGCCTCCTTATGTTGGGCTTTACCATTTCTTATCCTTTGTAGTGCTGGATTTGTAGAAAGATATTGTGTAAATTTGTTTTTGTCCTGGAATATCTTGGTTTCTCCATCTATGTTAAGTGGGAGTTTTGCAGGATACAGTAACCTGGGCTGACATTTGTGTTCTCTTAGGGTCTGTATGACAACTGTCCAGGATCTTCTGGCTTTCATAGTTTCTGGTGAAAAGTCTGGTGTGATTCTGATAGGTCTGCCTTTATATGTTACTTGACCTTTTTCCCTTACTGCTTTTAATATTCTTTCTTTATTTGTGTGTTTGGTGTTTTGACTATTATGTGACAGGAGGTGTTTCTTTTCTGGTCCAATCCATTTGGAGTTCTGTAGGCTTCGTGTATGCCTATGGGTATCTCTTTGTTTAGCTTAGGGAAGTTTTCTTCTATGATTTTGTTGAAGATATTTACTGGTCCTTTGTGCTGGGAGTCTTCACTCTCTTCTATACCTATTGTCCTTAGGTTTGATCTTCTCATTGAGTCCTGGATTTCCTGTATGTTTTGGACCAGTAGCTTTTTCCGCTTTACATTATCTTTGACAGTTGAGTCAATGATTTCTATGGAATCTTCTGCTCCTGAGATTCTCTCTTCCATCTCTTGTATTCTGTTGGTGAAGCTCGTATCTACAGCTCCTTGTCTCTTCTTTTGGTTTTCTATATCCAGGGTTGTTTCCATGTGTTCTTTCTTGATTGCTTCTATTTCCATTTTTAATTCCTTCAACTGTTTGATTGTGTTTTCCTGGAATTCTTTCAGGGATTTTTGTGACTCCTCTCTATGGGCTTCTACTTGTTCATTTATATTTTCCTGGAATTCTTTCAGGGATTTTTGCGATTCCTCTCTGTAGGCTTCTACTTGTTTATTAATGTTTTCTTGTGTTTCTCTAAGGGAGTTCTTCACGTCTTTTTTGAAGTCCTCCAACATCATGATCAAATATGATTTTGAAACTAGATCTTGCTTTTCTGGTGTGTTTGGATATTCCATGTTTGTTTTGATGGGAGAATTGGGCTCCGATGGTGCCATGTAGTCTTGGTTTCTGTTGCTTGGGTTCCTGTGCTTGCCTCGCCATCAGTTTATCTCTAGTGTTACTTTGTTCTGCTATTTCTGACAGTGGCTAGACTGTCCTATAAGCCTGTGTGTCAGGAGTGCTGTAGACCTGTTTTCCTGTTTTCTTTCAGCCAGTTATGGGGACAGAGTGTTCTGCCTTCGGGCGTGTAGTTTTTCCTATCTATAGGTCTTCAGCTGTTCCTGTGGGCCTGTGTCTGGAGTTCACCAGGCAGGTCACTTGCAGCAGAAAAGTTGGTCTTACCTGTGGTCCTGGGGCTCAAGTTTGCTCGTGGGGGGTTGCTTATGAGCTCTCTGCGGCGGCAGCAACCAGGAAGATCTGGGGTGCCCTTTCTGGGAGCTTCCGTTCACCAGGGTTCCAGATGGAGTTTGGTGTTTTCCTCTGGCGTCAGAGATATGTGCAGAGTGCAGTCTCTTCTGGTTTCCCAGGCATGTCTGCCTCTCTGAAGGTTTAGCTCTCCCTCCCACGGGATTTGGGTGCAGAGAACTGTTTATCCGGTCTGTCCCTTCAGGTTCTGGTGGTGTCTCAGACGCAGTGGTCCTGCTGAATCTGGGCACTCATCTGTGGGAACACAGAGGCCTTAAACAGTTTCCTATTGGGCCAGGGATGTGGGCAGGGGTGAGCAGTGTTGGTGGTCTCTTCTGCTCTGCAGCCTCAGGAGTGCCCACCTGACCAGGCAGTGAGGTCTCTCTCCCATGGGGTTTGGGAGCAGAGAGCTGCTGCATTTCGGGATCCGCGGGTTTGGGACTCTCGGTAAACCCCGGAAGTGCCTGGTCCTAGAGGATTTTTGCCTCTGTGTGTCCTGAGTTCACCAGGCAGGTCTCTTGCAGCAGAAAAGTTGGTCTTACCTGTGGTCCCGAGGCTCAAGTTTGCTCGTGGGGTGCTGCCTATGAGCTCTCCGCAGCGGCAGCAACCAGTGACGGTGCCTTTTTTCTTTTCTCCCTACACCCTTCTGGTGGCTCAGGTTGGACAACTAGGTGCCCATGACCAACTCCTCATTGTGGATGAATTTAGTCTGGTTGGACTTTCTCAGGAAAGGTATGACTAATTGGTCACTTAAACGTGTCAACTAATTGGTTAGTTTTAGTGTATTGAAGTGATAGTTTGCATTTAATTTTGAAATTTGAATTCAAAAAGAAGTGATGTAAAAGCTCTTTGTGAAGGTAAAAGCTTACCTTCACTATAACCCTATTTCTTAGAGCACATGAATCTCATTTTGGGTTCACTCATAAGAATGTATATTAGTATAGAACATTTTATTAAATAATTATATAAATATGTACACATATACTTAGAGCTTGTAAAATCTTTAAATATCTTAATGTTAATGTTATAGAATAGAATATATTTACCTGTTTTATAATTAATTATCATAAGTGATGTGGACAGGACATAATCTTCTGAAAGTCTGGTTTAATTCCCCAAACAGCAACCAGGCTGAGGAACCTAAGCACAAGTATTCTGAACATAGACTCCTCTATGACAGTGAGCGCTGTTTCTTTATATTTTCTTCCTAGGGCAGCAGAACTCATGACTACAACCAGTTCCATGGTTACACTGGAAGTTGCAAATCAAGGCATCCTCTCTCACTGCCTGTCCACCTTTCTTATCCAGCCATTGTCCTCCATGGTGCAGAGAGGTAAGAGCTAGTGACTCAAGCCAGGTTAGCCAACATATAGTAATCCTGTATTGAGATATGGCTCCTCCTAAAAGTTATCAAAATCTGGGGCTGGAAAGATGGTTCAGTATTTTACAACATCAGTGTTAGCTCACAAGTGCCTAAACCTCTAATTTCAGGGGATTTGAAACCTTCTTCTAAGTTCTTTGGACACCAGTCAAGCATTCGTGTGCACACATGCTGGGCAAACAATCATACACATAAATTATTTTTATAAAGTGAGACCCTAAAAGTCCCATGTAGTAGCTCCTACCACAGCTCTTGCTCAGCTTTTCAAGGAAGAAGTTAGTTGAGACTGAGTTCATGATGCTGAGAAATACTTCTGGATCATGATACAGATCAGATCTGATGGTACGGTTTACTAGATATATTCACAGTCTGTTAGGTGCAGTATTGTGAACCCTCTTCTGACACTGACTCAGCTTTTATTTTTACTTTTTATTTTTTCAGTTTTATTTTTATTACGCTACTCAAGTAAATTAATACTAAATTAATGAATCTGGGAAAATGAGAATTAGTTTAAATGAGTAAATAAGAAAATGTGAAATGTTTTTTATTGAAAGCATAGTGTCAAAATTATAGTTTTTAGCAGGGCATTTAAAATACATGCTTTTTAGAAAACCATTTATTTATTTCCTTTACAATCCTGTCTTCCCAGTAACCCACCATACAAATCTTCCCTCCATCACACTTTTCCTGAAATGGCAAAGCTTGTTTCAGGGTGTCAACTCCCATGAATGCTTTTTAAAAGATTGTAAAACAGATACCTGAGGAAAAAGTATGCCTTTTATGCAGTTTTAAGCATCTGATTGTTTACTTCTTTACATTTCACAGGAACAGACCCCTCTACCTAGACCTGAAGTTAGGAGCTAAATTTCAGGAGTGACAATGCAACAAACAGCATGCATCAGTGTATAGAAAAAATCTTTTTATTCCTTTGTAGACACAGGAACAGCTGGCTACTTGGCCAGTGAGCCATAAAGCAGTGTCAGGTCTGGTTATATAACCATTCCCCAGTTTTTGTTACCTCTTCTGTGAGGAAGAAACATGCATGAAATTTTGCTAATATCTCTGGTGAGTCCCTGAAGTAGTATAGCTTCCTCTTTTCTTTTCTCAGCCTCTTACCCCTTCCAAGGAAGAGCTTCAGGAAGTTTTACCTACTTGAGCTCCATTGAGTAGAGGCTGGCAAGGGTCTCTAGTGTGACAGTGATATGTGGATCCAGAGGTCCTCAGTGGAATCTAGCACATGCAGCCAGGAGAACCTGAACCATTCCTCCAAGTCAGTTGCCCCTGCTTCCACTCTGACCAAGAGTGGTCCTGGCCATTGGGAAACCCCAGCAGAGGTGCTGCCCACCACTGTCACTGTCTCCCAGCCCATATGAACAGACCTCCCTCCACCACCTCCTCTACCACAGGTCCACTACACCAGATATTGGTGGCATTTCAGTGGATTTGCCACTCCCCCCTCCTTCTGCAAACAAGGCAGCATCCCAGTCTGCACAGGTGGCTGGGAAAAAAGAGTGTGGAGCAGCAGTGGTGGTCTGAGATATAGAAGGACTGTCTGGACAAGGAAGCAGAGAGGAAGCACAGGGAGCAGGAGAGGAAAGGGCGACAGATGCACTCTCATTCCCTGAACTTGCTTCCTTCTCAACTTTGACCACACCGACCAAACCAGGAAAACCTTCCACACTGCAGAGGCCCCAAGAAACAGTCATTCTGGTGTTGTAGTCCCCGCAGCAGCCCCCCACTATTGAGCACAGGGATCTGCAGTTCATAACTATCAGTAAAGAGGAGTTGTCCTCTGGGGAGTCTGTCTCCAGACCCATAAAAATAAGATGTCAGGAAGAAGCTGGAGAAGCAACAGCAAATGCACCTTGTGCATATGCTAAGCAAGGAGATCCATGAGTTGCAAAACAAGGGGGATGGTAGTGCAGAGGAGACTGACTGCCTGTGGACGCTTATGCTGGAGTGGCAGTTCCAGAAGAGACTTCAGGCCATATTTCTTGCGTTTCTCCCAGGTTCATTTCATAAAACTGTTCAAGAAGCACAACATTTGATGTTTCCATAGTAGAAATTTATAACAACAATGTTTTTGCCCTTCTGGCCTTAGACAGTTCTACAGTGGTGTCTATGGTTAAGTGCCAGGCAGTGAGAACCCAGGAGTGACATTCAGAGGTACACAGGATGATCAGCAGGTGAGGTGCTCCTGGAGCCCAGTGTCCTGAGTGCAGGTCCTCAACCTTACAGCTGCCCACTCCAGCTGTGCCTGGGATGGAGCCAGTGCTACCAACCTAGGAAGCAGCTCAGGGAGTGTGCTTAGTATGTGCCCCATTGCTTCAGTGCATGACAAGGTTAATCTGCAGGAGTAGCAAGGATTTTAGCCAGCTCTCGTTCTGTATCTGAGGAAGAACATGTCTTTAAGAACATCAATATGCTCACCTCTAGCACATATCAGCTTTATATATCAAAGATATCATAATAAAGCTGTTTAAAACATAAAAAGTTATAAGGTAGCTCAAGGGTAGGATTACTGACCCTGAGTATTATATCTAATTACACACACACACACACACACACACACACACACACACACACACACTGAAAGAGCTACAAAAGTTGGAAAAATAAACGAATTTTAAAAATATATAAATAAATGTATAATTATTAAAATCTATATGAGAGTCAATGTTTATCACCCAGCATTGAGGAAGGGGCTTAGAGAAATGAATTATCCCCCTCCAACCTCAAAAAACATACGCACACACACAATCAATGACATGTGTAATTATACCAGGAAATACCCGCATTTTATAGAATGCCATAATCGAAAGTAAGAACCATCTTTTTTGTTAAGGGTTGCCAATACATTCTTTTTCCAAGGTGTGTGCAGCTGTGCCAGTCTTGTTCATTATGGGATGGAAGAGGCCCCTGACCTGTGAGCCTAGAGGTGAGCAGGGGATCTTTGCTCCATTCTGAGACTGAGAAAGGCAGGATGCCCACAAAAGGGTCCATAGCAGGGAAGGTTTTCAAGCTATGGATAGTCCTGGAAAAGCCTATACCAGGCACACAGTTAGCAGTGATGTGTTTGCAGGGAGTCCAAGGAACCAGCTTTGTACTGATGCAGGTGGGCAAGCATTTATCATCCACCTCCCACTCTGACAGCAATGAGAGTATTGCTTAAGTTTTATTTCATAGATTTGATCCCTAACCAAAATACCAAAAACTCCACCCCAAAGACTGCACCCTTAATGATGTAGCAAATAGAATAGTGGATGCTAGGCCAGGAACCTTTGACTCTTCTAATACCATTGTGTATTTCCGAGCAAGGAAGGAGAGGTATCAATGGACAGCAGTCTGTTTCCCCACGAGTACTCTACCACTGAGTTAGTAGCCTTAGCCCTCCTCACCTCTAGAAAAAGGGTGTCACTAAGTTGTCCAAGCTGATCTTAAACTAATGATGTAGACCAGGCTAGCCTTGAAGTTCTGATCCCCCTACCTACTGTGTGTCTTGAGTGTCTGGTATTACAGGCCCGTTTCTCTATGGATTAGTAGCCCATGGAAGAGTCCATGATCCCATGACCCTCTAGTTCTCACCCTGTGGAGCTATTGGCCTAAGGGGGAGATGGAGTACATCTGAAGGGATGAGTCAACAAGACAACTCTGTAGAGTGGGGAACTCATCATTCATATTGGGTCCCTGCTGGGAAGAGGAGAAATCAAGAGGAGGGAGGAGGCTTGGTGTTGGGGAATCCTCCTCTTCCTCCTCTTTCTCCTCCTCCTCCTCCTTCTGCTGCTAATGCTGCTGGTGCTATTGCTGTTTCTCCTGTTGGTGCTGTAGCTTCTGCTGGTGTCTTTTCATTGGCCATGTGTCTGAAATCACCTCCTGTTTATTCTCAGGACATGACAGAATTTCAAGATGGCACTGTGAGAGAAAAAAAGTCAATTTATTCTAAGCAAAAATCTTATGTGGTAGAATACTTAGATTACCATTTGGAGCTTTGATTGCCTTATTATTTTATTAAATCTTCTTTTCTACTTCTCAGTTAAGATTTTTGAAAGAAATCATTTAGAAATGTTACAATATATATATATATATATATATGTAACAATATATATGAATTGCTAGGTCTTAGGAATGAAAAAATCAGTATGCAAAACAATATGCATGCATGCAGGATTCTGACCATCAACAATAACCCACAAACTAGGTTGTTGATACTTATTCAGTGACAAACCTTGTTATTAATTTTAAGGCTTACTGGAGTGGGATGTTTCATTTGAAAACATAAGACTCTGTTCTGCAGCACTTGTGATTGATGACCACATGTGCTAGAACCAGTAGCCCATGGATGAGTCCATGAGCCCATGAATCTCTAGTCCTCACCCTGTGGGAGCTATTGGCCTAAGGGGGAGCTGGAGTCCATCTGAAGGGATGGGTCAACAAGAAAACTCTGTAGAGTGGGGAATTCATATTGAGTCCCTGCTGGGAAGAGGAGAAATCAAGAAGAGGGAGAAGGCTTGGTGTTGGGGAAACCTCATAAAAGAACTTACAGAAGATACAAGGTAAGAATTGTGGGGAAAATGGAAACCAGAGACAAGAGGAAGGACCAGCATAGAGCAAACTAGAAAGGACAAAGCACGAAGGTACCTGGGCTGTGCCTGCTGCTTGTTATCTGGACTCTCCCTGTGGCTCATTTCTGGGGTGAGATTCTGTTCTGCCCCAGGCGAGGTTTCTTTCTCCTTGGCAAGCAGCAACAAAGCTTTATCAGGGCATTTGCTATATTCCTGGTCCACCCCTGAAAACCTGGGTGCCCGACCCTGCTGGAGATGGGCTTATCCTCTAATGGGGCTCTGTGGGAGACTAGATTATCTTCTTTTATTTCCTTGTTGCTACTCTTCTCACTGAAGATGCTTGTTGTTTGAATGTATAGGACACTCATGGCACATTTGTGATAGTGGTCCTGTGTAGGTGTCATCGGTAGTGGCCTGAGACAACCAGCCACAGTGGACCTTCTTCCTCCTTTTGGATGAACCTTCTGGCCATAATGAGATACGTGACCTTGGGAGAATGACACCTGCAAGGTGCCTAGGACTGGCAGGCTTCCACTCCTCTTCCTTGTAATCTAAAAGCAGCAGCAGGGTGAAGGCTAGGAAATGGGGCTGCAATGGGACTCACTTGCTGTGCCTGGGCTGTGCAGCCATACCCCGGGAGAGCCTGCTGTTGTAGGAAGCAATAAGTTGCCATTTCCTCATTACATTTTCTTTTTATTAGGGATTATTTTATTACAGACGCTTGAAATCCCATGCATTTCCTCGCACCCAAAATTTCAGGGTCTGGCCTGAGGGGAAGCAGTTCTTCACAACGAACTGTGAACCCCTTCCCGTGTTCTTTGAACCAGGCTTGTTTCATCACCTCGCTGGCTGTTGGTCTATACATTGGATTTACTGTTAGTAATTGACTAAGGAGGTTCTCCAGGTCTTCTGAAACCCCACAGGGGGCAGGATACACCCCTGCAACAACTTGTTTTTGTAATTCTTGGATGATCACAGAATCAAATGGGAGCTTTCCCACTACCATATAATACAAGACCACTCCTATTGTCCACATATCATTCTTCATCCCGTCATACAGAAGTCCAAGGAAGCGTTCCGGGGAACCAAAAGAATACGCACCGCAGTGCTGGTTTAGCATTTGTCCAGGTTGTGTTTTGGTGCTAAGCCCAAAGTCGATGGCTTTGACCTTTTTGTTTTTATCAATCATTATATTGTCCACTTTCAGGTCTCGGTGAACAATCCCCTTTCCATGGCAGTAGCTCACTGCTGATAATATCTGTTCAAATATTTGCCGGGCCTCATCCTCCTCTATGTGCCCTGACTCTCTGATGTACTGGTAGAGTTGTTGGCCTTCCACCAGCTCCATTATGAGGTATATTCTAGTTTTGTTTTCAATGACTTGTAAGAGAGAAACAATGTTGGGGTGGTTGATCTTTCTCATTATGTTTTCTTCTGTCATGGCTGGCCGGAACCACTGCTTGTTCTTTCGGAGAACTTTGACCGCCACTGGGGTTCCTGTGAGCTGGTGGTGGGCCAGGAGGACCTTGGCATAGCTTCCTTTTCCAATAGTCTTCAGTACTTTATATTGGGAATGAAAGGTGCCCTCCTGAGAGATACTGGGATCGGGACTAGAAGGTGGTAACTCCTCCTCAGTCTCTGTAGGCATTTTATCAGTACTAATGCCACCTAAAAATAACAAACAAATGGAATCAAATAATGAAAAAGATGGAGCACTTCAGGAACTAAAATTACACATGTGGAACCTAAAAGAAACAAATGAAACAAAAAGAAAAAATAATAACAAATAAAAGACTAGACTAGAAAAATAGAGTAAAATTATGAACAGGGGGAAATATGAAGAATCATAAGTAAAAGCCACCCAAATAACCATCCCCAAAAGAGAAAGCCAAGAGCACACAAATACTAAATGTAATGATGGAAATAAAAATCGTTATACTACAATAGGATTGGGCGGCCAAAGCTGATCAATACTGTGAATGGATTGTTTGAAGAAAAAGGTCAGATAAAAGAAATGAGAGGAGAAAGACTGAGTATAAGACAAAACAAACAAATGTAAAAAGCCAACACTTAAGGGAAAACTCCATTGAATTTCAGGACCTAGTGATCTACAAAAATCCACAACTCTCCAGAGCAAAATACTGAAAATTAAAATTAACCAACCACAAGGAATAAGGCAGTTAAATATCAGTGAACAGTAAACCTTAAACAAAGGCCGAAGAGTCAAGGTGTCACAAAGGGCAAATTTGTATCATGTCTAAGCCAATGATTGCTTGTACTCAATAAATAGAGAAACAGAAATAATGTAAAAGGATGAAACTGCAGGACATTGAAAATGGAGATAGAGTGAATCATCCGACTGCAGAACCGTAAATAATCAAAGCAATAATATAGCATGTGAGAACATAAAAACCACCACCAAAATGAATCCAGCAATCCATAATAAATAAATAAATAAATAAATAAATAAATAAATAAATAAATAAAACAAAACCACAATAAGGAAATAGTCAGTGGTCTTGAGAATATATGGCCTAATTCTATCTCTTAAACACATAGAAAAAACATCAATCCATAAATAAGCAGCCAGCAGTCTACGTAGGCCTTTAATCTGATATTATGGGGTTGGCATATCAAATTCCTGGGAGCCACTGGAAACCCAAGACAGGTACTTGGGCAGCTGCAGGCCAGTGAGAGAGCCTGTCTTGAAAATGAGGTTGAGGACCTTCCTCAGGAACAGGAGCCGGGGTGACTTCTAACCTCTACACTCTTTTGCACTGAGGTGCAGGTAATATAGATACAAGGGGCAAAAGGGGATGGGCACGTGCGTGCACACACAAACACACACACACACACACACACACACACACACACACAGGCACACACACAGATAAACGCCCAGATTCATACAAAACACAATCACGTAGGAACAGGCACACTCATACTTACACACAAGTAAACCTGGAAAAATGCACATCACAGACACACACACACACACACAGGGACACACACACACACAAAAGAGGTGGTACACACATACAAACATACACACAAACAAACCTGTAAACTCACACACTCCTACATATACTGACAAACATACAAGCGAAAGTGTACACACACTCACACACAGGCAAATCTGTCAGCACACACTCTCTTACACACACTGATACATACACATATACACAGTACAGTAAAATCCAATACAACCACACACAGCTCACAAGATACAAACAAGTCGCAGAGGGCTCCACTCCACACCTCCTCTCCAAGCACTCAAAGAAATCCAGGCCTGGCAACAGCTAACATCTGTTGGCTGGGATGCCTCACAGTCGCTCCTCATGAGGTCATAATAGGACCTGTCATGACATGGTTGGGAAGGGCTTCAAGGCTCTGGCTTCTGTGGGCTATGGAGAGATTTAAGGCTTTTAGAAATCAAAGCCTGTAAGATGTTTACCTCTCCTCAGTTCTCTGTTTTGAATATTTGCTGTGCCCCCTGCTTTAAAGTCCTCATGTCTATGCTCGCTGTGTCACTTTTTCTTTGAATTCTGAATGATTAGCCTCAAACTGATGGTACAGATTTTAAAAAATGAAAAAAGACAAAGCTGTGTTTCTAAACTGACCCATCAAGATGACACTGTTCTCATAAATCCTCAGAAAGGCTCTAGGTTATCATCAAACACCTGAGACAAAGCTGCAGGGATAGGCAGAGCACTTGCCTCCCAAGGGTAAGGAATTGAGTTTCAATCCCCAAAACCCCCAAGAATGTTGGGTGCATCAGCAAAGCCCATAAGCTCAGCATCTGTGGAGTGGGGAGGGGTTGGGGCTTGAAGACAGGTGGTCTGACATGCAGGCGTGAGGACCTGTCCAGAGGATGGCCTCTGACAGAACAGGGGGTAGTGGTATGCATGGACACCTAGGCACATAAGGGGGTATGCATATACAGGCAGACACTTCCTATCACACAGAGGTTGGCATGATGTATAGAAAACCAAGTCCATCCTGAGTGTAGGGCTCACTTTAAATATTAAGGTCCAGTGATGGAACAGGCATGTATGAGGACAAGGAGCTCTGTGCAACCTGGGACCAGAAGGAACAGAGTGGCTATGCTGACACAGTTGAAATGAATTCTCAATCACAGTCTGTGACAGCCAGGTCACAGGACCCAGTCTGCTGTGTTATTTGTGAGCAGCCAGTGCAGCCAGAAGCTAACTATTGAGCACTGACTGGCCCAAGCCCAGAAAGGGTCTCTGTTTCTCAGAGTGCTGGGGGCAGTGCAGTGTGTAGCGCTTTCCTTCTGAAGACTCTTCTGGGGTTTGGAGTCCCCTGTAGAGGACTCTCATGGCTGCAGACACTCAGCCTGGGAGGAAAGATCCTCATCTGTAGAGTTCACTGAAAGGCCTGAGAGCAGAAAAGGAAAGAAACAGCAAAATGTGCCACCTCTGCTCACTGTGGTTCAGCTTCTGCCTTTGCAGCTGAGCTCAGGTGCCCTGGAGTCCTCCCTAGCCTGAGTCAGTGATCTCAAGTTTAAGTCCCTACTTCCTGGTTTGTAGTATCAAACAAAGCACAGTATCAGGCAAGAAAAGCTGTGAACGCCATCTAGACATTGTTGTCTACATTTGAGGGGGACTGTTGAGCCCCAAAGGGAGCAAGGGTTACAAGGTCAGGTATTATAGGAATGGCCAGGGTTGGAATCCAAGTTCCAATCTCCCTTTGCTCTGGGTAGAGGGTAGGCCTGGCAATTGGTTCCTGCTGTGTACATGGGGAGAATCAAAGGGTCTTATGGGATCGCTGGCACAGACCTGCCCAAGCATGGCTTAGGGAGCCTCACACCAACTCAATATTTGATGTGTTCCCAGTTTTGTCTACCACCCTCAGCTGTGTGCCATTTTCCCTGCCTCCTGCAAGGGACTCTAAATATCTTCCTATAAAAGGCGATCAAGGAGGAGTTGCACAAGGACAGGTGGGGCTCTGTGGGGAGGTTCACATGGGCTAACACATTAGAGGGCCACAGTCCCTGGACTGATGCTGAATGGACACTCTCCACTGACATCCAACAGAGAGATCTTCACAGAGATCAAGAGAAGGCTTCTCTGAATAGCTGTGCAGAGCACCTCCGATTCATGGACTTAGGACTGACACCCATAGGATGCTTTTGAGGAGCCGATTGTGATTCAAGGGCTCATCTGCCTGGGTCCATGTGCCTCTAGAGATGAGCCCAGGACTTGGCTGTCGCTGGTTATGGAGACAGATCAGAGGATGGGAGGGGGCTTGTCCTTGGCTCCTGGGAGTAGAGCAATTTTTCTTTCCCTGCCCCTACTTTTTTTGCTTTTCTTTCCTTGGCATAAGGAGGGACTGGAAGAAGTCTCTCTATGGGGAGTGAGGCTGGCTGGGAAACTGCTCGCTGTTCTACATTGTCATGCTGCTGGGTGCTTGGGGTGGTTGGCAGGATAACCTCTGCACCATTCCAGTCTGCTTCTCTCCACTTTATCCATGCATCCCTGTCCCTGCGCTGGGAGACCTGGATACAAAAGTCCCACCTGTAGCTTCCAGTCCAGGGATGGAGTCCCTCAGTGAATGGATTCCAGATGGTTCTCTGTAAAGCAGCATCGAACAGGGTAGTTACTGAACATGTAGGTACATGGAGGAGGATACTGCACTGCACCCACCCACATTTCATATAAAACCAATCCTCATGCTCAGGTACTAATTGGTTCTATTTACACCTTTCACCATTTTTGCTATTCACTGTACTGTGAAGGGTGAATTTTCATTGTTTCACTTCTGCAAAAAGACAGAGTTTAGCATTGGAGACTCCCTACAGCCTGGCTGGAAGGGAGGCCTACACCCATGTGTCCTTAGGAAAAAGCTCTTTCATAGGATGCCTCCCTGAGTCCCAGGATGTATGGAGGGCTCTGAGCCCTATCCAGGGTTGACCTCAGTATATTAACGGGAGCAGAGGCTTCTCTCTGATAGAACAGTACCACCCTCCTGCAAGATGTCTATGATGGTTTGTATATGCTTAGCTCAGGGAGTGGCAATATTAGGAGGGGTGGTCTTGTTAAAGTAGGTGTGTCACTGTGGGCATGGGCTTTAAAACACTTTTCCTATCCACATGCAAGCCAATCTTCCCCAAGCAGCCTTCAGATGAATATGTAGACCTCTCACTTACTCTGGCACCATGACTGCCTGGATGCTGCCATGCTCCCAGCTTGATGATACTGGACTGAGTCTCTGAACCTGCAATCCTGTGTCCATTAATGTTGTCCTTATAAGAATGCATTGGTCGTGGTGTGTCTGTTCTCAGCAGTAAACCCCTAACTGAGACAATGTCAATGTTCCCTGCTCCAGCTTCCTGGCTATAGAAGCTTCACACATGACCGGTATTCTCTTGGGATATGGGCCTAATAGGCTCTAGGCTGTCTGCTTGATCTGAGAGTGTTAGGACATCCTGCTCCTAAGGGCATTGTTACTGTTCCCATGCAATACTGTGAAAACATCAGCAGGCTCCTGCTTTCTTACCCCCTGAACACAATGCTGCTTTTTCCAGGAGTGGATCCAACATATCTCAGAACCTCCTCAGGAACTATGTGTTTCCCAAGGATTACCTGCACTTGCTTACACACCCCTATTCTGTGTCCTGAAAACTTTTAAAAGCCCATTCATCTGAGACTGGTGAGTTCAGGACAGTAGTCCCAAGTGTCTTGTCCTACGCTGACAGTTCATTCTCATGAGGCATCACTTACCCTTGACAGAGTATTTTTCGAAGGGGCATTGGATGTGCAGGAGAATTGTGTGTGCTGACTCCTGTCAGATCAGCACAGGATGCCATCAAGGCCCCATTTGCTCTTGATTTTGGAACTCATGGTCTTGGCACTGTCTTGTTGTTATTTAGGTCCCTGTCAGTCCCTAATTGAATTTTAGCATGGGAACCCAGGGCAGTTGTCTTCAAAGATATTCCTAGTATGGGCCACATCTTCACCTTGCCAGACATAAAGCACAACAAAACACCAGGCAGGGAGAGAACCCTCAGTGGCTGGAACTGGAATGTTCAAACACTCTGGCTTGACCTTGGCCAGCACAGATTCAGAGAACATCTTCTATGTAGGAAGATCTCCTTCCTCCTCTCAGAGTTTAGGACATCTAGAGTTAGGCTAAGGTGCTGGCACAATGTGAGCAGAGGCAGCACTCTGGGCTTGTTCAGTGTCAAAGCCTCCCTGCCACCCCTGTATCACAGTCACAGCAGCCCATCTCATGAGAATTCTAGGGCTGCTGATATCCTGGATGAATAATCCATGTTCTGCTGCTAGTTTCTTTGCTTCCACATAGACAACTGAGAGAAGGGATTGATTAAGTGTAGGTGAGGAAGCCCTGCAAATATCTACTTGGTGTTACCAAAGACAATGGGTTCTGACTGGCAAGATCTTTGAATTAGATTTT
This sequence comes from Rattus norvegicus, assembly GCF_021556685.1. NCBI lineage: Eukaryota > Metazoa > Chordata > Mammalia > Rodentia > Muridae > Rattus > Rattus norvegicus. The sequence goes on along the minus strand of NC_141534.1, from coordinate 60,555,212 downwards.
GAAAAATGCCACCTAGGAACAGTTAGTAGGTACTCTCATGAAGGTGCAGCATGGTGGGCACTATGGGACAGGATCCCTGAGGCTGGTGCAGTGGGACAGGGTCGTTGGGGCAGGTAAAACTGAGTAGGAAACGTGAGCCAGGAACAACCGGGCAGGGACCCTGGTTCAGTTACAACAGAGCCGGAATCCTGGGGGAGATGCAAGGGGGCATGAGTCCTGGGGAAGGGATCTTGTAGTTGTGGCCCTGTGGCATGTGCAACTGACAGGGACCCTGGGGCAGGTGCACTGTGACGTGCACCCAAGCTGGAATGTTGAGACAGGTGTGTGTTTGCTTCATGCAGCTGCTGTCTGAAGTAGAGAACACTGGCATCTGCCCCAGAGGGGATTTTGGGAACTCCTTCCAAGAATCCCTTAGCTCCTAACTGAGAAGCTATACATTCCACAGATGGACCTTTATTGAGATGAGCAGATTCTAAGGGGGCTGCCTTGAATGAACATCCAAAGAAAGCAGAAATGAAGAACAAGCAATTGCAGCAGACATGTTCAGTGTGTTTTTGACCTGAAAAGTAGGACTGGAAGAAACTGATTAAGTCAAATCACTTCTCTGTCTGTCCATCCACCCACCCATCCATCCATCCATCCTTCCCTTTCCCTGAGGGAAGTCAGCTTTTATTCCTGAGAAGGTCAAAGCAGCGCTCACTTGTGGTGACAATGAGGATTGCAGGCAGTGAGATAAGTGGATATTTATTTATTTATTTATTTATTTATTTATTTATTTATTTATTTCATGATCTGCGATAGACTGCCACTTGTGGCCAGTCCCCATCTGCATCAGCTGTACCATGAACCCAGTCTCAGTGTGACACAGAAAAGGCCTAATTGGAAAGTATGTCCTCTCTCTAAGCGACATTGTATAATAAGATACTCTGGACTGCAGGTCAGTCAAGGCCTGTGTTTAGGAGACTTGTGGACAGATGAATGTCTGTGAGTCTGGACTTAGACTCTGTGGAGGGCTCAGGTCACCTGACTGTCCTGAAGTTTCCCACTGTGATTTATTTCCCTCCTACAGAGCCAGACACCTGAGCAACTGCATTTCCTGGTTATCCCCTAATCCTCTTACACTGTGTAGAGTGTTCAATCTCAGGGAGGGCCTGGGAATCTGAGAGACACCACTGAGCCCCCTGGGCCTGGCTGACTCAACTTGAGTCTACTCTGTGTGTCTTCATTTTGCTCACTATCCAGAGACCTCAAAAGGCAGCAGTGAGCTTGCTGAGAGGAAAGGAGCCCCCATATTGGCCCAAAAGCAACTGTCCTCTTTTACAGGTTCAACCACAGAGCATGTAATTTTGATTGATGCAACATCGGGAAGAATGAATGACATCATCTCCCAAGGGCAAGTGCTGTGCTAGTATACACTGAGGAGCTGCAGGGATCAGACCCCTTTTCCAGCCTCTCTTGTTCTTCCTTGTGATGGTTCCTGCAGATCTGAAAGAATCAGGCAGTATATGACATGGGTTTGAATATAATCTCATTACACTTTATTCCCTGCTCTGAATCTAAGACCAGGTAATTCCTACGTTTGTTTGTTTATTCATTTATTCATTTGATATATATATATATATATATATATATATATGTGTGTGTGTGTGTGTGTGTGTGTGTGTGTGTGTGTCTGTATACATATATACAATGTCGCTGTCTTTAGAAATACCAGAGAGGGCATCAAATCTCATCAGAGATATTTGTGAGCCACAATGTGGTTGCTGGCATTTGAACTCAGGACTTCTGGAAGAGCAATCAGTTCTCTTAACACTGAGCAATCTTTCCAATTTCCAGTCTAACTTTCTTAATTCCAGTACTGTATTCTTTATTTAGGTTACATCCTGATCCCAGCCACTCTCCCTCCTCCTTTCCCAGTGCCACCTTACAAATCCTTCTCATCATAATGCTCTCCCTTCTCTTTGTAGAAGGGCAGACTCCCTAGGTACCACCCCGCCCTGGGGCATCTACTCCCAACAGTATGAAGCACCCCCTGTCCCACAGATTTACAATCAGGCTGCCCAGGTATGGGGAAGGGTTCCCATGGCAGGCAAGAGAGACTGTAACAGTCCTGGATCTACTTGTCAGATGACCCACATGGAGACCAACTGCAGATAGCTACACCTGGCCCTGGGGTTGGTTGCCCAGGCTCTAGCATACTCCATGGTCCAAGGTATCTGACTATAGGGGACTTCTTGAAGTGTTTTTAACCCCTCTAGTCTGCTCACCACTCTCCCCCACTCTTCCACAAGACTTCCCAAGCTCCATCTGAGGACTGACTGTGGCCTTTAGCTGCTGAGTGAAGCCTCTCCAGAGACAGGTGTGCTACTTTTCTGTCTGCAAGTAAATCAGAGTAACGTAAGTACTGTCAGAGGTTGTCTCTGTCACATGAGATGGATCTCACTTTGGGGCAGTCATTGATTGGTTGGTCCCTCAATATCTGCTTTACCTTTATCCCTGCACACTTATTGGCAAAACAGATTTTGAGTTGAAGGTGTTGTGAGTGCATTGATGTCCTCTTCCTCTTCTAGAAGTTCTTTCTTGCTACAGGAGGTGGCCATTTCCATCTTCTGCTCCAGTAGGAATCTAAGCTAGAGTCACCCCGTAGACTCCCCCATCCTCTCCCTTACCAGGCATCCAGCAAGTCACCAGAGATCCCTGGACACTCCTGCCCAGACAATTTGTAATCTCACTCCTAGCCCTCTTCCAAACCCCTCTCCCTAGACCTGACCAGCATTTCCATCTCCTTTCCTGCCTCTTCTCTTACCCTGTTCCATCATTTCATCCTTCTTAGACTATTTTGTTTCTCCTTCTTGTGAGATCCACACCTCCTCACTCAGGTCCTCCTTCTTCCTTCATGCCTATCAACCTGTTATCCTGCACTTTATGGTTAATGTCCACTCATAAATGACATACATTTTTCTGTGGTTCTGGGTTACCTCACTCAGGATAACATTCTGAAGTTCATCCATTTGCTTACAAAATTCATAATGTATTTATTCTTAATAGCTGACGAGTATTCCATTGTGTAGATATACAATATTTCCTGTATCCATTCTTCAGTAGGGGGACATACAGGTTGTTTTCAGTTCTTGGACATTACAGGTAAAACCACTATTAAAATAGTTCATCAAGTGTCCTTGTGGGATGGTGGGTCACCATTTGATTATGTGTCCCAGGGTTGTTTTGCTAAGTCCAGATGAAAACTGATTCCCAGTTTTCTGAGAAACTGCCAATATGATTTCGAAAATGGATGTACAAGTTTTCAATCCAAGCAGCAATGGAGGAGTGTTCCCACTATTCCACATCCTCATCAGCATGTGCTGGATGTCACTTTAGATTTTTATTTTATCCATACTGATGCACATAAGTTGGAATCCCAGGGTGCTTTTGATTTGGATATACCTGATGACCAATGATGGTGACCAGTTCTTTAAGTGGCTCTTGGCCATTCAAAGTTCTGCTGATGAATTTATCTCTGCACCACATTATTAGGTTAGGATATTTGGTCTCTTGTAGTTTCAATTGTTATTTATGTAATTTTAATATTAGCCTTTTGTGCACTATAGGGTTGGTGAAGATCCTCTTCCAACCTGTATGCAGACATTTCTATTAAGTGTTTTGTTTTACTTACAGAAGCTTTTCAGTTTCATCAAGTTTCATTTATTAATTGTTGATCTCAATATCTGAGCACCATTGGTGTTCTGCTCAGGAAGTTGTCTCCTGTACCAATGTGCTCAAGCCTATTTCTCACTTTTTCTTGTATCAGATTTGATGTATAAGGTTTTATTTTGAGGTCTTTGATCCACTTGGACATGTGTTTTGCACAGGTTTATAGATAAGGCTCATTGCATTCTTCCCTATGCCTATATCCAATTAAACCAGCACCACCTGTTCAAGATGCTTTCTTATTTTTTGTCATATGATTTTGCCCACTTTATTGACAATAAGCATCCGTACTTGTGTGGGTTTATTTCAGGGTCTTGGATTTCATTTTATTGATCAGCCTGCCTGTTCCTATACCAATACTGTAGTTTTATTGCTATAGCTCTGTAGGACAGCAGTAAATCAGAGATGGTGATTCCTCCCGAAATTCTGTTATTGTTCAGGAATGTTTTAGCTTTCTTGGGTTTATTAAATCTTTCACTTGAAGTTGAGAATTTCACTGTTAAGGTTTGTAAAGACTTGTTTTGGTATTTTAATGGGTATTGCATTCACTTTCTGATATCTTTCAATTGCTTTTTTCAGAGATTTAAAATTTTTGTCATACAGATCTTTCACTTTCTTAGAGTTACACTAAGACATTTATATTATTTGTTGCTATTGTAAAGAGCAATGTTTCCCTAATTTATTTGTCAGCCCCTTCATTGTTTGTTTAAAAGAATGGTACTGATTTTTTTTAGTTAATGTTGTATCCACCTACTTTACTGAAGGTATTTATCAAATATAGGAGTTGTGTGATAGAATTTTTGGGGGCTCTTGTACATACTATGATATCATCACAAATGCCAATATGATATCTTCTTCCCTTCCAATGCATATCTCGTTTTTCACATTTAGTTGTCTTATTCCTCTAGCCTGAACTTCAAGAACTATATTGAAATGTTAGGGGGAGGGTGGCCAGCTACGCCCTGCCCCAGAGTTTATGGGAATTATTTTAAGTTTCTCTCTATTTAGTTTGACATTGGCTAGTGGACTGCTGTATATTACTTTGTGTTCATGTATTCTTCTGTATCCTTCTCTCTGTGTAAGTTTCACATGATGGACTGTCACGTTTTGCCAAAGGCCTTTTCAGAATCTACTGAGATGATCATGAGATTTTTTAAAATTAAACAATTTATTCCTTTAATTTCAAATGATATCCACTTCCTTGTTGCCCCTCCGCAATCACCCATTCCATCCTCCCCATGCCCCTCAGCTTGGCGTCTATGAGGGAGCTCCTCCACTCTCTCCCCTACTCCCGCCTGACCACTCTAACATTCCCCTATGCTGGCATATCAAACCTCCACAGGACCAGGGGCCTCCTCTCCCATTGATGTCAGTGAAAGCCATGTATCTGGAGCCATGGTTCCCTCCATGTGTATTCTTTAGTTTTTGCTTTGTTCTTCGGAGCTCTGTGTGTCCAGTAACCTGATAATGTTTTTCTTATGGGGCTGAATTCCCTCAGGTCCTTCAGTCCTTCACCTAGCTCTTCCAGTGGGTTCCCCAGGCACAGTCTGATTGTTGGCTGTAATTATCTACAGCTGTATGGGTCAAGTGCTGGTACAACCTCTCAGGGAATAGCAATAGCAGGCTTCTGTCAGTAAGCACATCTTGACATCAGTAATAGTGTCTCAGTTTGGTATCTGCTCATGGGATGGAATCCTAGGTGGAGCACTGAAGGAAAGGTATGGCCTTTCCTTCAGTGTCTGTTCTATTTTTTTATTGTTGTCTTTTCTTTGGACTTGAACATACCTAGGTTAAAAATTTGAAATGAGGAGTTGGGGATTTAGCTCAGTGGTAGAGCGCTTGCCTAGCAAGTGCAAGGCCCTGAGTTCGGTCCCCAGCTCCGAAAAAAAAGAAAAAGAAAAAAAATTTAGGATGATTGTGTGGCCCCTTTGCCTATGTGGGGCTGTGTCTATCTAGTGGAGGTGTCTATACAGATTGCAGGTCCCCCTTGTTGCATACGTCAGATAAAGTCAACCTTTTGCATCCTGGGGGACTCTCACTACCCTAACATCTGGGAATTTGTAGTGGCTACACCCAGTTCATCATTCCCCACTGCTACATACTTTTAATCAATTTCCTGAAACTCTAATTCGCTCATGTCTTTTCTATCACCTGATCCTGTCCTCCCCAAAACCCTGCATATGTATCTACCACTACTCTCTTGCTCACAGGTCCCTGCCTTGCTCTACCTCCTGTGATTATTTTGTTCCCTGTACTATGTGGGAATGAACATCCACACTTTGGTCTTACTTCTTCTTTTTTTTTTTTTTTTTTCGGAGCTGGGGACCGAACCGAACCCAGGGCCTTACGCTTCCTAGGCAAGGGCTCTACCACTGAGCTAAATCCCCAACCCGGTCTTCCTTCTTCTTAAGCTCCATATGGTTTGTGAGGTTTATTGTGGCATATTGAGCTTTTCGGGGTAATAACAACTTATGAGTTTGTACACAGCTTGTGTCTGGGTTACCTCTCTCAAGTTTATATATTTTAGATCTATTCATTTCCCTGTAATTTCGTGAAGTCATTGTTTATACTAACTTGGTAGTACTCTAATGTGCAAATGCAACTCAATTTCTATATCCATGCTTCCATTGAGGTACATGTGGATTGGTTACAACATCTAGATAGTATAAATAAGGCTTATATAAACATAAGGGAGCATGGGGCCTTGTTATATGTTGAAACATCTTTGAGGATTTATGTCTAGTAGTGTTATAGCTAGTTGTTCATGTAGAACTATTTTTAATTTTCTGAGGAAGCACTGAATTGATTTCTAAAGTGATTTTACCAGCTTGCAGTTCTACCAGCAGTAGAAGAGTGTTGCTCTTTCTCCACATCCTTGCCAGCATTTCCTGTCACCTGTGGTTTTGATCTTAGTCATTGCTGTGCTGTGGATTGTGAGGGTCATTTTGATTTACACTTCCCTGAAGAGGAAGGATGTTGAACACTTCTTTAAGTGCTTCTCATCCTTTCAAGGCTCCTTAGTTGAGAATTCTTTGTTTAGCTCTGTACACCGTTTGAAAAATATTGTTTTTGGATTTTTGGAGACTAACTTCTGAATTTTTGTGTATTTTTTATATTAGCTCTCTATCAAATGTAGGATCAGTAGAGATCTTTTCCCAATCTCTGGATTGCCATCTTCTCCTAATGATTAAGACCTTTGCCGTACAGATACTTTTCAATTTTATGAGGTCCCATTTGTCGAATGGTGATTTTAGAACATAAGCCATTGGCATTCTAGTCAGAAATTTTCCCCTGTGCCAATGTGTTTGAGGCTCTTTCCCACGGTCTCTTCTATTATATTCAGCATGTCTGGTTTTATATGGAGGTTCTTGATCCACTTGGACTTGAACATTGTACAAGGAATTGAGAATAGGTAAATTTGCACTCTTTTCATGCTCACCGACAGTTCAACCAACACCTTTGGTTGAAAATGCTGTTTTTTTTAAGCCAGATGGATTTGGCTTC